>NC_083598.1:65321713-65946713 GCF_020882245.1 Rhopalosiphum padi | reverse complement strand
TATATTTTTAATTTTTTTCTTCTTGGCCAGACCATTCAAGTAACGAATTTGAATTTATAAGTTTTTTAAATGATGCAAATAAATTTCTTAGTTGCTTAAATAATTATCTAAAAATAAAAAAAAATATTTATAAAATATAACATAATCCTATGCTCTTCAGCTGCTATTTAACAACTATTGTCATTTTATGAGCTTAGCTTTTCATTCTTCATACAGATCTAATATGTCAAACGATACTTTAATGATACTACTAAAAAAATTACGTCTTTTTAAAAAGTAACCATCAGTAAATCCTATCAGTAAATAAAGAATTAATTTTAAAACGTGGGATACAAATTAATTTAATAATTTAATAATTAATAAATAAACATTATTGATTTATAAATATATATATTCATAAATCATAACATTATTAACATTCGCTTATTGTAAATGTAATTTTTAACTAAATTACTATTATATAGCTATAGCAATATAAATATTAGATATACTTAAAACTTCATAATTTTTATAGATTGACAGATCGTCTACACTCAGAATTATATTTTTATAGGTATGTAACAATTTATTATTGAATTAAAAATTGAATACATATTATATAAATTATTAAAACTTAGATTGTTACTTAAGTTATACGCTTTTAAATTTAATTCAAAATTAAAAATATAATTACATTTTTAAATTTTAGGTAACTATTTAAATTGGAAATTTTATTTAATTAAAATTAAATAGTACCGATTAATTTTCAAATTTTTTTGAATGAATAATTTGGTACTGAAAGTTAAACTAAAGATTATTGTTACATTTATCTATTTACTATACTTATTTAATTGTAATAATGTATGTTCTAGCGAATCACTACAATTTTTTTGTAGGTGGGTGGATAAAAAGAAAATGTTTAGCACTGCAGTGGGCTTATTGTTGTAAAATGATTCACTGCTTATGGCTATGTCAGTGTTACTATACAGTTGTAGTTACAATTATGATTAGTCTAGTACCTACTTTAGTCTGACAATTATATGCTTTTATAGTAATTGCTATTTCCTAATACTTATTGAACCTTCATAACATAATTAATAGGTAATTATTATCCAACTATTGTTTCTAATTTCATAGAATATATAAATCAAATAATTTTTATGTTTATACATTTAATCAATTATTTCAGGTTATAGACATTTTCAAATATACATTTTCTTAAAACATGGACTCTCAACAAAAAACATCAAATAATGTCATCAAGAACAGAAAACGGCCTGTCAATGAACATGGCTTATGTAATAAAGAACTGGAGAATAATATTGGAATTAACAAACTTAGTAATCAATTATCATTTGATGGTACTGTATTGCAAAACATTAAAAAGCAAAAGGTTAGTTGAAAACACTATTTAAGGATTAGAAAATATTAATTTTTCTATAGTTAAGTTTTTACATGTGAATGTTTTTTATCATGTACCTAGGTACTAAAAAAAATTACTTAAAGGCAACAAAATATTATCTAGGTATAAAAATATTTCCTCAATCAAACATTATGAAAATTTATAAATTACATATTGTAACATTTAATAATAAGATTGCCAGGTTTTTTAATGTGTTATTTTTAGATTTTATTCTTGCAAAATTAACTATGATATCTTATCATGATCTATAATGATGTTTACAAGACGTATGTCATATTCTTAGAGGTGTAGTTTAGTAAAACTAGTAAAAGTACCTTGGTATATTATTGTATTAGAATAATTACAATTTTAAGAATATTATGTTTATACATTTTTGTGACTGATATAATTAATACAAGGAATAAAAAAAATAAATTATAAAGTACTTAAAAATTGTTTGTAATACATTTGATAATTAAGTATTATTTTAAATAGTTTTTTTGAAGATATTTTATTTACTTATCCAAATACTTTTAAAAAAATATTCTTTACAACACTGTGCTATTCTATAATTAATATAGCTAATGTCACTTTCAATACAGTTTATCTTTATCATAAATAATTGTCCGTTCTCTATTATCATGAAAATAAATGTTCAATAGTAGTAATAATTGCTGGTGATGAGACAAATATATGAAAAGCATAGGTATTCAATACGTTAATAATCTTTTATAATATGTTTATAAATTAACCATAGTTGTAAAAGTGGTGTCATTTTCTTTTCATTAAAAATTATCATTCGGTGGGACCAAAAATTTAGTACCCTACATTAATATTATGTTTGAAAATTAATTTTTTTCTAGTTTAAATTTATGTAAATCACTAAGTAATTTAAACGGATTACCTACAAAATATTTCATACATTTTTGAATACTTTTATATTATTACAATAACAATAATTCAAACTTTACTATAGGTAGTCTATGTGAATGAAATATATAATAAATTATTAACATATATTTCAATATTCTATAATATTTAAGTTTTAAAATATATATATATGTATATGTATAAGATTTAAAACTTTATTTTTTTATGAAAAAAAAAGAAGAACCGTATTTGTCTTAGTATTTAAATTACTACTTCTGTGATAAAAATATTTGAGTCAATTAATTTAAAATCATTTAATACTAATTACTACTAAATACAAACCATCAATGTATATTTATTACAAATAGCAAGTTTTATTATTTTGTAAAATATATAATAATGTATTTAATATTAATCTTATTTGTAAGGTGTTTAGTAAAAAAAATTATTAGATTATTACATATTATTTGATAAATATTTTGTTTTTATTATTTTTAGGTTGAAAATGGTACCAAACTTAAAGCTACTGTACATATTTCTAATGCAGTAATGCCAATAACTACTAATAATATTTTAGGTGAAAAAGAAAAAATATATGATGTTAACTCAGATAAGGCTATAACTCCCGAACAATCACCATCTACCAAGGCAAAATTACGACAAGTATGTACCTATATCAATAGACAATTTTTCATTATTTATATATATATATATTTATTTATTATAAGTTATAATTATCAATAAAGAATAGTATTAATATTTTTTATATTATTACTTAATTCTAAAATAAGAACGTTTGATACAGATACATATAATAAGTAAGGCATCTCAATAAATGTGCATCATATAATATAATAATTACAATATGTATAAAGCATAATTTAGTAAATACTTAGTATTTAACTACAAAAAATGCCAACAATACATTTATTGTAGAGTTAAGTATAGACTTGAAAGCAAAATTATTATTGTTTACAAAAATGTATAGCGGAAAAGAAATTGTATACATGAATAAGTGCCAAAACAATTATCCCTGCTAAATATTATTATATTTTTTGTTTGTTATCATATTTTTATTTAACATTTCTCAATCTGTATTTAGTTACTGTACACAATGTTTGGTCATAATGTTACATTTTCTAATTTGATAATAAAAATTCGACTAGGCCAATTTAAATAGTCACAAATCATAATAGATACCTCTCAACTTAATTTGTTATTTTATGTCTATAACAAACTTAAACATTTATTTTCTAGAGGTCAAAATTTCTGGGTATTTTAATTCCGGAAGAACTGAAATGTTTATTTTTTCAAAATTGTTAAGGACTGTTATACACAACAATTATGACATCATTCTTAGAAATTTCTCTAGGTTAAAATTGCAGGTTTTTAGTATTATTTTGACATTTTATTAATGATTAGTATACTAAGTATTACTTAATTATTTAGAAAATTTTATAATTATTTTTATATTATTGAATTCTTAAATGTATTGATAAAAAAATTTTGATTATTCTGTTAATTGCTATATCAATTAAAGTAAATATTATTTAACTTTTTTTAGATTTTGGATTTGGGTGAATTTCATAAAATTGTTTGTCCTAATAAGCAGAACATTAAAGAACTTCAAGAAAAGCTTAATTTGGTAGAACAATGTCAGAAGAATCTTAATTTTATGGAATATAAAGTTGAAGCTATTAAATATCATTGTTTGCCTTTACTTGAATCAGATGACTTCAAGATTAGCACTAATCCAGTAAAATATTCTCACCTGAAACCTACATCATTATTTCCTAGTCCTAGAAGAGTAATGATGGACATTCAACCAAAACTTACTAAAATATTGCCTGATGATATTGAGTGTATTATGAATATATCATCTATTAAACAGTATTCTGCATTAGCAGATTCTAAAGCATTACCTTTGCCATTGAAATATCGAATTTTGAATGAATTGTTTAAAGTTATGGAAACAGTATTATCTATGAAATTTTTAAGAAAAGAAAAAATAACATTTTATAATCTCAAACTAAATATTCAACAAATAACTAGAAAGTAATGACCATTATAAAAATATATTTTTATTTTAAACTGGGCTGATATCTTATATTCTAATATCTGATGTCTCAAAACATCTACTATTTTTCTATTTTTATCTAGATATTTTAATGTTAAATTTTCTTAAAAATAATGACTTTAATTTATATAAAACTTGTAATTAAAGGTAATAAAAGAAAAATAGAAATATCATGAAACCTATATATATATATTTATAAAAACTTGTTATTCACAAATTCTTTAAATAAAAAAAGATTCAAATTTATTATGTTATTATTATTTTAAATTGTATAACTAATGTTTAAGTAGGTACCTAGACCAAGGTACAGGTTTAATGTAATATAATGTCAATTATATTGGTTTATAGTCAGTCCAGTTATCCTAGATCAGTGATTCTCAACAGTCGGTCCTCAATTAAAAGGGTACCAGTCCGTATTGTATTGAAATAAATTATATTTTTAATGTATTGTACCCTAAATGGACTTTAGTTCTACACAATAAGTTATCTACCGGTCCACGACCAAAAAAAGGTTGAGAACCACTGTCCTAGATAACTTAAATTATTGTCAATAACAATCAAGTAAACTAATAATTATTCAATATTATTTTTCAGGAATTTTACAGAATTACATTTGGCTCAAATTAAAACTATAGTTCCTGACTTCTTCAAGTTTTACTTGGTGAAATCACTAAAACATAATTTTAGTATTGATTTAGTAATAGCTCCAGTTTATGGTAGTTACATATTTTATGATTTTATATCTTATGAATACATAACAAATTTTATTTTAATTAGGTTTGGCAAATAAAGATAACATTGATTTAAAAAAAATAACAAGGCAGAGAAAAAAAGCATTTTTTAATGCATTAATAGACATTATGAAAGAACATCATGCAGTAAGTTAAATATGAATTGAATAAAACAATATTTTGCTTAATTTAAAAGAAACATTTTCAATTTTACCAAGGAATATTTGAATAAATTAATTCCTCCTATCGTAATTGATAAAGATAAAATTACCAGATGGCATCCTGAATTTGATGTTGAATCTGTGCCAAATATCAATCTATCACCATTGCCTAAGATTGAAATTGACAAATCAAAAATATCAACTGCTAAAGATATTTTGGGTACAAATATTAAAAAAAGTATTGCATACTTAATTTACTGACTTTATTTTTTTTTTTTAGAACAAACGCATGCATTGTTTATTTACAATAATTATTTAAATCAAACTCCTACTACAATAACAAATAAAATTAACAATTCAACTAAAATAACATTACCTACAAAAGATGCAAAAAACACTTTAAAAGATGCACTTAATGGCATTCCTAAACCATTTTTAATTAAGGTAAAGTGTATTTATTATTTTTAATTTCTATTTTATACATTAAAATACTTTTTTTAGATCCGTTCTAAGAAAATCAAAAAAACTAATGAAATAATGAGGTCATTAAGTCAATTAAATAAAGATAAAATGATGATCAGATTACCAGATATTGCTCGTAGAATACGCACTTATTTTGTACAACTTCAAAGAAATGTCTTGCCATTAAGCAAAGTTATTGACCAATTAAAACAAAGTTATCCTGAGACTATGCCAGACCGTAATAAAATTGTCTTAATTACCTAATTAATATTTTATGTTAATAATATTTAGCTATTTATGATTATCTCAGATGATTGGAAAACTCACTTAAATCTTCTTCAAGAAAAAGTACCCCATTGGGCTGTATTAAAAATATTAGATGGAAGTGAATACATTCGAGTTGATAAAAAAATTAATTTTGAAGAATGTGTAATAAAAAAATTAAAAAAATAAATTTTAATGTTGAAATATCAAGTAAGAGTAATATAATACCTTATAAATTGTTCTAATTAATTTTTGTCTATAAATTTTATTTTTATTCAATAGGTGTCTTATTTTTATTTTATGTTAAACAATTCATTGTTATTGTTATTTTTTATTTTTATTATTAGCTTACAAATAAAAATTAAAAGTTACTAGATACATAATATGAATAAATACATTGGTTTTCTTAGATTGAGTTATAAAAATCAATAAGTTTGAGAAATAAAATAATTTCTTTGCTGTTATCTTCAATTGAGCTCATGGATTTAATATTTGAAAAGGTTGTCTGGTACCTATGTTTATGTTACATCAGATTTCCATATGGTTTTGAGAGTGCACAAGGAGTTCTCCGCAGATATGGCACTGAGTTGGTTCTTCCCTTTGCATAAGTGCATAAGATGTCTGTAGGACATCTATTCACTATTGTTATTTAATAATAACATGTCTTAAATGTTTATAAAAGTTTAATGAAATTTATAAGATAAATTTTATTTTGACTACATATTATATTTATACATGATTTCAACTTTTAAGTTTTCATATTTCAAACAAATTTGGTTTTTATGTGTTTTTTAAATTGTATTTTATAATACTTACTTTTTCCAATTTTAGATTTACTATCAATTTTTATACTTATCTATTTTAAATGTATATTTGATTTTTTGTAAAAAAAAAATATAAGGTTTTGTAATGCTTTTAGTAATCTGTAAAATTCAGTAAATTAGTA
This sequence comes from Rhopalosiphum padi, assembly GCF_020882245.1. NCBI lineage: Eukaryota > Metazoa > Arthropoda > Insecta > Hemiptera > Aphididae > Rhopalosiphum > Rhopalosiphum padi. The sequence continues at coordinate 65,939,821 of NC_083598.1, read as the reverse complement.
GATCCCTTGTCTGTCACTATTAGAATGTAACTACACAGTAACTTTTATGAATAATGATTAAATGACAATATTGAATAAGATAAGATCGTACCTAAGTTTTGAATGTTTTGATCAAAATTCTAGGTTCAATTGTTTATTTTTAATAATTAAAAATTAATGTATAGTAGTATAGTACTATGTTTAACATTGAACCATCTAAGAAACTTGAATAATGGCATAAATACTTATTTGACACGTGTTTTATCAATAAAAGCATAAAAATATGATTTATTTAAATTTTTTTTATAAAAATGTTATTATTTGAATTCAATGAATACTTACTCTTATACCTAGTCCTACACTGGCTATACTCCTATATAATTGGAATATTGAATACAAATTGTTATTCTGAATGGAGATGTTACACGATCTGTCAGCTTATATTCCTAAAGCTATTTTACTATAGGATAGGTGGGTTAAGTACCTATAATACTAATATTTATTATGCAATTAATAATTTATTTTTCTATTAGTAATACGGTACTACGATAGATTAAACTAATTTTGAATGTATTGGATTTCCCATGATGTGTTGAAGTGTATGTTTTTTTTCTGCTGTCATCACCTTTCGTCAAGTAAAAATGGCATAATGCTTTTATTTTCTAAAATCAATGTGATTTCTGGTAGGAAATTAGATTTAGGGGGTACTAAGAGGTCAAAATAAAAAAAATTACCAGATTTTATTATAATCGGGATTAAACAAATTAGAATTTCGGCAAAATAAATTTGGTTTTTTTTAGCGTAACTCAAAAACGAATAACCGTATATAGGTACTTAAAATTTTCATTATAATATAATTTGTTATGTATGATAAAATTTTTAAATGTCAAATATTTTGACCATTTTTGGGTTACCTACAAGTATGAGAAATTTTCAGAATTTTTTTTTTGGTAAAAAAAAATCGATTAAGAATTTTTTGCTGCGTATAGAAATGTTTGATAACTTAATTCAATTAAAATGCCTCATAATAAAGTCATAAGTATAGTATATACTTCACTGGAACCATAAAATCTAACAAATATAAACAAGCAATTATTTTTAATAAACATTTTAAGTTAAAATATTATTTTATTAAAACCATTATTCATGGTAACTTAAAACTTTTATGAGTATTATATTATTATTCATTTTACTAAACGCCATGAAATGTTTGATTTATTTTAAATTTTAAGATATTATTCTATAAATCTATTTTTACTGTTTAACAGTATTTACAGAAAGTTGCTATTAAACGTTGAGGTTTATAAGCTGATATTATAATTGATATAATATGGTATACATATATGATATTACTATAGCTTATTCTCGTGCACTTATCGTTGTCCAAATGAAGTTTTCCACCAAATAAGATAACGACCACGTTTCTGCTTTACGATTTTAAAGTACAGCAAGCATATTATTCAGGATCAATTTTCGGGAGTGACTGAGTGAAGTTGAACTCCTCCCCCCTGTATACGGGCGTGTAGTATAGTCAAGTACTCAAGTACACTTACATTTAAAGCTGTAATAAATTTATTTAAAAGACTACCTAGGTATTTATATTATAGCATACATAATGCTAAAATTGTTAAAACTTTAAATTGCACTTAAAAAATGGTCAAATATAAAATGTTATTAAAAAAAAATAATAAATAATTTATTATGGTATAATTATAGTACATCGTATAATATGTTTATAAGTAATATATGTGTATTAGTTGTATAATGTAGAAACTAGAAAGTATTATATTTTATTAAAAAATTGTTAAGTATAATAAATAGAGTTTGGTATGAAGGCCTTCTCTACAAATTAAAAAAATTTCTCTCCCCCTCCTTATACTTACTGCTTAAGTCTTATCTAAATAACCGCCATTTCCAAATCCAGTTTGGATCTTCCGTCTCGGGAATTGAAAAAATTTTCGCTGGTGTCCCTCAGGGTGGAATCCTCTCACCTATTTTATTCAATATTTACACATCAGACCAGCCTGTCTCTCAAAATACTATAGTAGCCGATTATGCGGATGACAAAGCTATAATCTCAATTGACAAAAACCCCCAAATTGCATCTTCGAACCTTCAAATTCATCTGAATTTAATTTCAGAATGGTACATGAAATGGCGAATTAAACCAAATCCAAATAAGTCAGTACATACAACTTTCACTTTATGTTACTCCTTCTGTCCAAATGTCTCTTTAAATAATGTTCCTATTCCAACGTTTAACACAGTTAGATACCTAGGACTCAATTTGGATAAACGTCTTACTTGGAATGCCCTCATCCGCATCAAAAGACTTGCTTTAAATGCCCGACTCCGCAGTCTACGTCCCTTGCTTACAAATAATAAACACTCTAAACTAAAAGTTAAAGTTCTTATGTATAAAACACTATTAAAACCAATGTGGACCTACGGTCTTCAATTGTGGGGTACTGTTAAAGTATCTAATACTAACAAAATCCAACAGTTCCAGAATATTGCTCTTAGAAAAATTACAAATGCTCCACCTTTTGTGTCCAATTATACCTTACATAAAGACCTCACAATGAAAACTGTGACAGAAGAAGCTGTAGATTTCTAGACTCTAGGCAGCGTAATTCCCAGCCAAGTGTCACCAATGGGTGATTTCTTAATTCAAGATATTCATGTTACTATTATAATATCATATATACTTATTGTGCTATGTTGTATAGATTGTGTATTTCAAATTGTAAAATAAAAAAACAAAAAAAAAGTATAATAGTGTGAAAAAAATTTTTGGTTTAAAAATTTAAGTTTTACAAAACATTATAAAAATTAAAAACACAGATTGTTTAAAAAAAAAATGTATATTTTTTCGTTTATGTAATTATAGTATAAATATTGCGTTATTAAGTGTGGGTACTTAAAAATATATAGTTTTCGTGTATCTATATTAAATAATTATGTTTTAATTTTAACCAATAAGTTTTTATTTAATGATTTAGGGGCCCAACATTTTAAATTGTACTGTCATATATACTATATAAGCTGGGTTCATGAATTGGTTAGGTTAGGTTAATCAGGACCTATTTAACCTTACACTGTTAGCTGGGTTTTTAAATCGTCCTATACCTAGGTATAAGTATAGGTACTAAGTAGGTGACTGGGTACAATACATTTTATAACAGTATCGGGAATTTAGTATGGATGGGATGTTATATAGATGAATATTATTGAGGGTGGATGGATATACTTTTTATGTTTCACTACATCTATATTTTTAAAGAATGCCGTCATTGTACTTACTACTTGTTGGTATAAATAAATAAACCTCGAGATCAGGACATAAGATCAGTAATATATTATATATCATTATATTAATTTATGTTTTATCTTTTATGGCCTCTTATAAGACATGTCATTATAATATTAATGAATTAATGATCTTATGTTTTTCCTAAAAGAAATATGACTTTAATATTTTAAGTTAGGCACCCAGGCATGCCCAACCTACAGCTCATCGAAGTGAAAATATCATAAAATTATATAGAGGTAGTATAAATAAAAATACAAATTATGATTTTAATAAAAGCTTATTTAAATAACAAGTTTTTAAAAATTACAAAACATCTCACAATAATTTTTGATTTAAATATATAAAAAAATAATAATATTTAGAATTTTAGAAATGTGATTTATGTTGTATTTGTTTTTCTTTAAAACAATCTTTCAATATTCGCAGTAAAATATGTAATGCCAATTTTTAACAAGAATCTTAAATTTGTTCATCAGTCAAAGGAGATATTTCTAGTTATTTTGCGTAACGTAATATGGGAAAACGTTTGTTCACAATAGGTTAATAATATTCTATGTTTCTATTTATATATTTATTTTGTATTGTATTTATCAAAATGAATATAAAAAGATAGGTAAATGAATACCGCTCTGCCAAGGGCGTGTTTAGGGGGGGATGAGATATGGGTGTTAGAACCATAGACATACATTACTACATATCTATTAATATAGTTAGAACACTTAGAACACTCTCCATCGGCCGTATTTTGTTTTACCTATTTGACTAAACTCTAAACTTGTTCACGAAGTGCAAGAAGCCAAGAAATAATCATTCATAATATTGTAGTTCTATTATTTTTCCTACAATTTACAGGCTGTTGGTCATATTGCAACGATCCTTGTCACTACATCTATGAACGCTCAACGCTCCTTTTCAACTCTTCGTAAATTTAAAAGTTATTTAAAAAATATCGGTGGAGAAAACAGGCTAATATTTTTATACATACACAAGAGTATTTGTATTACATTTTCAAACATTTTTACCAGCAAACAATTTTTAGTCGAAATTTATAAAAAAAAATGTAAAAAATGGAAATTTTTATTGTAAACAGAAAACAATAAAATAAACATTTAGTAAAAATTTTGAGTTACTTTAAAAAAAAAAAACAAAATCAATTTTGTTGAAAATAGGATTTGCGTAAAAATTCCAGTTTTTTCTTAATTTTTTGATTGTTTTTTTCGAATTATAAAAATAAGTACTTAGTGTTTTTTAAGTTTAATCTCTTCAAAGTACTCACTTGAACCAATTTAATATCCCAAACCACCCCTATTTGCACACTTGTTATATCTAAGCTATTGACTGTTCTTATATCTTACAATATTATTATATACGACTACCTATACGAGTAAAGAGTGTATTATTACTTTTTAAAATGTATATTACAAAAAATATAACTACATAAATGTTTTTAATTTTAGAAGTTATTAATTATAATCCATAATATTATTTCTATCATGGATTATAAACTTATAACTTCTATAAATAATTTTTATAAATTATATTAACTTCTATTATACAATGATTTACTTTTTAGTTTTTCCTATATTTATTAACTAATAAATTTGCACATAATAATATGCAAATATGCTTAATTAAAATATTATTAGATATGTATTTTAAACATTTTTATGATATAGGTACAGTTTATTGGATAAAATATTCTAGACAATGCGATATTATAAGTAAATACCTCGTAGTTCGTACCAATATAAAATAATTATTTGATGTACCAAATATAATTTATGAATGACAGAAAAAATGCATCATTCAAATAATTTTATGAAATAGTTATAGTGAATAAAGATAAGTTTGTAATTAATAATTATAGTTATTAGTTAATAATTATTAATTTGTTTTCAATTTTTAGTATTTTGTAATGAAAAATGAAAAGCTATAATTTATTAATCATTTTGATAACTAGTTTATTTGTAAAATCTCTTTGGTGTCATGTAATCATAATCCTTATCAAAGCTCCACCCCACGACGTCTCCTGTACCACTTTTGCCTTTCAGCGTTCAGCCTTTTAGTTTTTACTAAAAATTTTAATAAGAATATTTTTTCATACTTATTAATTATCTATATAATAACATAAGTATTAGGTTAAATACTTAAATAGCAATATAAGAATATTTAATTATTTACTGTATATGTATACAGTTACAGTATTTGTGAGTTTTATTTTTCATAAGTACACATGTTAAATGAATTTGAGCAATTTTATTTAAAAAATTATATAGGTATATAATAAAAAAAACTAAATGTTTTTCTAAGTAAAATTGTATATTTCTCCTAGTAGTCAAATGCTAACTACAGATGGATACAAATATTGGGGTCCTCGAGAATGCTGTCATACAGGTGGTGGTCGAAAGTGTTACACCGGATATGATTGTAGTGTCATACACTGCCATAAATGGGTCTGTTTACCAAGGCATACTGTTGAACAATGTCAAAAGGTAAGATTTATATTTAAAAATTAGAACTATAAATATATTTGTATAAACTTTTAGACGTTTTCCATGTGGAAGTGTTCCTATCATAAAACCTCCACTATCGCCCAGAAATCTAAAGACTGAATCCGATAATGACATTTTATATTCTGTAAGTCAACGTTTTACCTATTTTCAAAACACCCCAAACACATTAAAAAAAATTCCCAATAAAACCAAAAAAGTGAGAAAACCCATGACTGTTCGTCTAAGACCTCGTCAAGTTCTATGTTCAAAATGTAAATCAACTTGTTCTGAAAATTCAGAAAATGCTGAAACCTCCAAAGATCTTGTTAAAAATGAAAATAATACAATTCCTGAAAATAATGGAGAAAAGAGATTATTAAGAAGTCATGGACCTGTTCCAGATTTTCCTATAAAACCATCAGATTCTGTATCGACTGTATCTCAGGTTAAATCAATATGCCGTACCCTGATACCTAAACTTGTAAAAATTAAATCAAGAGAAATAACTGAAGCACTTAATAATTATTCAACATTCACTGAGCTAGATAAATGGGTAGGTAACAAAAAAGACTGTGAAGATGACTGTGATATTGAAGAAAAAATGGTGTTAAGAAAAAAACCTAGCATTGGATCAATGGAAGATCTATGGGATGAAACTGCATTTGAAGAAACTAAAAAAACACCAATCATAAAAATAACATTTGGATCTCAAGGTGAAGGTACTGTTATGGAAATACCATCTCGTCAAGCTGATGGAGATAGTGAACCAGATAAACTCTTACGTAAAAGAGCGAAACGTAGAAGACAAGATGGAGAAAAAAGAAAAAAACATAAGAAAAGGCATAAAGAACAAGTGGATAATTTAGAAATTAATAATTTCTCAATAAATTTAAATCATTTTAATTCTAAAGAAGAATATTGTACGAGAAAAGTGACTAATTGTTCCGAATCAATTAATAATATAAATGGTGAACTCTCTGATGATGATATTGAATCAAATAGTTCTCCCGAACTTGTAATTCCTCAAACAGAAACGTCAGACTCTAATTCCTTTTTTGTACTGAAATCGGGTAAAATTCTACACGAAGGTGATGTTGTTTGGGGAAAAGTAAAAGGATTTCCTTGGTGGCCAGCAAAGGTATGTATAATCAATAAAATGATCATTTTATAAGCAAATTGGTATAAGAGTATTATGTCTTAAATAAAAATTGTTGATATTGACTATTAAGGTATCAAATTTTACTACAAGTAATGGTGAAGAAAATGGGTCATTTGTTAATGTCACTTGGTTTGGTTCGTCTACTACATCTTTTCTTAAATGTGATCAGGTTAATCCATTTTTAGATTTTTACAAGGTATGTAAAAAATAATAAAAATAAGATATATACTCTATTCAGAATAAGATTAGACTTTGGCGGCGACCAATTTTTATCTGGCGGCAGTTAGACAATACTCATTTGTCAACCTCACTGAGTCAACTACAGAGGCAGATCCAGACCAAGATAACAGGGGGGGGCCGATTTTTAAAGGCCACACATTAATTTTGATAAAGTATTTATTTAGCTATATACATATGTTACATTCCACAGTCTCGTGCAGAATAAAAAAAATATATCATTATAATTTTGTTACCCTTAAAGTATAATTACGCCAAAACTAAAATCAGGGACTTCAAACAATTTTTTTTTAGAGAACATGGGGGGGACGATTGCCCCCCCCCCCCTAGATCCGTCACTGGTCAACTATCTGTACACCTACTATGTAGTATAGATGGCTTTGCCCATGTGCGCAAGTTGGGCACCAAAGTCTGATCTCATTCTGAATAGAGTATAGGTATTATAAAAAAAATTTGGTAGACAAATAATTAATGTTAAAATGTCCAAATAGTATTTAAATAAGTAAATAGAGGAAGAGACTGATAACATGGCTCAAATTTGAATTCACCATTGATTTTATTTTGCAACAATATGTGCAACTATTCAATCATAGTAGAAACCATTTATCAAAATTAGAAACTATCTAATAAAATGATAGCAGTGGTGTGTTTATAATTTTCTTTTTAGTAGTATTGACTTACAAAAAAATCTCTGCTCTATACTTTAAAGATTGTTCTTAAATTGTCATCTATTAAATGTCCTAGTATTAGGTACAATATTTTTTTATAAGTTATTACAATATAAAACATGCTCTGGGAAAATTTATATATCCTGTTTATTGTTACAAATATGTTACTATAGAAAAACTAGGTAGTTTAAGGGTGTCTATTATTGTATGTTCTAAACAAATTATTTTAGAAAATAGTATTCTTTGAAAATACTGATGTAATTTCATTACTGTTGAATAATCATTAATTTTTTTATAGTCTCGATTTAACAAACACAAGAAAACAAGTAGTTATAAAGAAGCTATCAAACAAGCAATGGCTGTAGCAAAACAACAACAAAATACAACTAACCAAGATATCAGTTGATAACTGTGAGTTGATAATTATTATATTGTTTTACTATCATATCAAATGTTATTTATCCTTAAATTGCTAATTCAAATTATTTTTGTCTTAATACTTCATTTTATTTTTAACTAGTCAAATTTTTGTACATGTTTTGCATCACAAAAAAAGAGCTCTTAGGAAACATTGCTTATATCTCATGTTAGATAATATTATGAAAGACTTAAACGATAAATATTGTTTTATACATTGTAAAGTTCCTTATTGGATATATCTATTTGAATTTATTCAGAAAATTTTATCAATTTTTAATTTAGTTATAATTTGACATTTTTAATAATTCCTTAAAATATTTTTATTATAAAATAGTTTTTGGTTATTAAATATATTTGCAATGTTGTTATTACTTTAATCATGAGTAAATATTATTGATTGTAGAGGACCAATAATTGCTTGTATTTATAAATATTCTGTATGCTAATTAACACATTCACTGCAGGTGACGCCTGATGGTATTATTTAACATCATTTACATATGCTATTTTTCAATTTTTTTTAAACTACAACTTTTTCAGCATCACGAAAACTATACTCAAATATGATACACAGCAAATGTATTAATTAATATTATGTCTTACAAAAATTTTATTTTAATTAAAATCAAAATTATGAAGGAAAAAAAATTTTATTTATAACTCAGTCTCACATAAGAAATTAATTTGTATTGTTTACCCCAGAACTTAAAGCTGTTAGTTTATATTAATCCATAGAAATGGTGACGTCTTACAAAAGACAAATGAAAAGACAAAAATACATTTTTATTAGGGACAATATAATTATAAATATGTATTATATTATTATATTTACAATTTTTATAGAATATAAACATTAAATGATATTATTGAATATATAAAGTCCCATGAAATACAATTCAATTTTTAATTTATAAATATTTGTACACATTTTAACATTTTTTGTTATTTTATTTAATAATTGATTAATAGTTGCTTACAATTTTTATTTAAAAATATTTGTATATTTTTAAATATTTAATTAAATTAGTTTATTATATATTTTCTTGAGTTCTAAAGATGAATTCAACCTACAGCTCATATATCTATCAATGAAGTGATTATCTAGCTGTGTGAGTTAATATTAATTTATAAAATATAAATTAAAAACACTATGATTATTGTGCTTGAGTAATAAAAAATCAGGTAAAGGCTGCTTATAATGCAATTTAATTACCTACAATATTAATAAGGTCTATTATTTCAAACAACACTTTATTCAAAACTAAACATTTTACCAGTTTCCACATTTTAAACTAAAAGTTATTTATAAATATAACTATTTCTGATTATAAGATATATGCCTTAGTTAAAAACTCTATTTATAATTTAACTTTCAACAAATCATTGAATTTATGTATAAATAATAATAAACATAAATCTAAGAAGTATAAAATAATATATTTTTAATAATAGATATTTATAAAATATGCATAACAAATACGCATATGTATTATCAGCCTTTACCTAGTTTTTTTATAATTTATTTACAATAAAACATTTAAAAAAATATATATACTCATTAAAAGTGATAATATAAAGTAAACAGTGCCGAATTTTTTTTAAAATATTTATCATTCATATGAAGAATTATAATTTAAATTGGAAAATTCTTTATGTTATCAATTAACTACAAATATTGCATAAATCATTCAAACTATATTCTGTCCAGCGAGAGAATGTACCGATTCGGCGCAACCCCCTCCCTCCCGCGTTACTCTACTATCAAAACTGGTTTGCCTATGGCTGGGTGTCACTTGGGAATGCGCAGAAAAACTGATTTTGGTCTGTCTGCGGCGTCTCTCGTTGAACAGAATATACAATATATTTAAAATAACATGTGTCATTTATCTAAAATTGTTGTTATTTGTTCATTAATCGTTAGTTCAATATTACATAAAATCTAAATAAAACTGTAAAATTCTATGTTTTAGGTATGAATATAAAATTATTTCTTATTTATCATAATTTATTGGTATATACATAATATTGTATAGATTATTTATTTGATAATAAAACTAAGCAACATAATTGTATAATATATAAGAAATATATCTTAATGTTTGTATTTTTTAAAATTAATAGTATTTTGGGAAAAAAGATACAATTTCATAATACTTAAAATTTCTGTATGTTTGAGATATACATATCTCAAAATTATTAATAATTATTTTATGTATTTTATTATTTTATTATAATACATTTTTACTAGACATTAAATCAAAAATGTTATAAAATTGTTACAATGATGAATTTTATAAATTAAATGTACAGATATTTCATATTACATATACCAAAGAGTGAACAATACTAAAAAATCAAAGTTGTCATCTCAGTTACCATTTGCACACTTCAAATTATTCCCATTATAATTTTGGTGAATGTTTTTTAATGTGTACAAATTTTTATTTGTCATATAACTATATATTTATTTTATTTGTTATTATATTATAATTTATTATTTTATTTTTCATTATATTTATTATTATTATTATTATTATTATTTAGCCATTCAATGAATTATTTAATTTACATGCTTAATTCTTGTCATACTGTAATGATATAATAATTTACCTCTGGGTAATTATTTTTTTATAGATAATTAATTAAAGTGTGAAAGAAACATAACTTATTTTTATACTAAATATTATGTTTTTTATACAGCTTATTTGTTTTATGTTGATATTGTTTGCTATGGAAAAATTGATTTTAGAAACCAAAGAAATTATTATAGTGTTTAATATTTTATAAAAGAAAGATAATTACGTAATAACATTTTTTTTAAATATATATTTCTTTTAGTTATATTTACTATTGTATAATACAATTGATTGTTGTGTAATTTTTACACCATTATTCTCATAAATGCAATGTATAAATATATAAATAATTTTAAAATTCATAAGAATAGCATGAACATTTAGTTTAATTTATGTTTTTTTATACAAATTTTAACAGTTATCAGACCAAAAGAAATACTATTACTTATTAAAAATATATAATCTTATTTTATATCTTATAATTTCTTAAAGTAATTGGTAAATATTATAAAGTATAAATATCTTCTAAAACTGTTATTACTTACCTAAATAATAGTAAAGGTACTTAAATGTATAAAACACTATAATATATTTCAAAAACTAACTAAGAACCACTCATATTTTATTTTTGCTCAAAAAACATTTGTTCAATCTTGTATATTCTCATAAATAAAATAACTAATTATTATGTATTTTATTATTAATAATGAAGAATAAACAATTTTAACTAAATTGTGTTCTTCAATAGATAGTGAAAAACTTCAATTTTTTTTTTTTATACTATTGGTACAATGATTTTAATTTTGGCTTTGATTGATATATTTGAACTTTGATGTGTTATTTTATTTAAGTTTGACATTGAATTATAAAACTAAAATTTAAAAATTATGTTAATAAGTGTTCTATTAATGAAAAGTCTATTAATTTCTTAGTCAGTATGCTATTATAATGTATAATGTCTTGTTACATTATTTTTGTTATTCAGCAAAATAAATTTATTTAAAACAATATCAGATTTTGTACATTTTTAATTTTGTCCTATTGATTCTTAAAGTCTTAGAATCTTAAAACTAAGATTGTAAAAGTGATAATTATCTATGTTGATAAATTGAAAATTAAAGTATTAAGTTATGTTAGCCAGTTTGTGTATAATTTAATATTATCATGTATTAGAATTATTTTAAAATTGCAACTAAACATTTTAGTAATAATATTAAAGATACAAATACAAGCAATTCCCAACTGGTTAGGTTGTTTTGTTTTAGCAGGGAATAATTATTATTGCAGTTAGTTTAAATAAATGTTGAGTTGTATGACTAACGTCTTGATTTTTAAGCGTAAGCAATTTTATGATCCATCATGACTATGAAATGTATAGATTTTTACCATACATTCAGCTTTTTTCCAATTTAAGTAATTTTAGTCTAATTTAGAAATTGTATTGTTAGATACTTACAATTTTTAATGTAAATTATTATATTTTATATACATAATAATATTTTTCTCAAGTTCTATGTTTTGACTATATTATTAGTAGTAAAATAAATTACGTAAAGAACAATATAATTGTATCTTAAATATAATTAGTCTTAGTATTTAGTAATTTAGGCTGATAGACCATCTTAATTCACTCAGAATTGTTTGTATTTATTATTAAATTCAAATTTAACAAAATAAACATTATACTTACTTGAAGACGAGGTACTCACAACACCTACTTTTTGCCTTTTTATGTTAAAAACAATACAATGCTATTTATTTTAAAAATAGATATGCTAATTGCTAATAAATAGTTGAACTTCAGTGATGATGAGGTTCCAACCTAGAAAATAAATTACATAGTCTATGCTTTGAATTTTAACAGTAAGTGAAATTTCTTTCAATTCTTCATTTTAAGAATGCAAGATTTTGCACATTTTAGTACTTTTGATAATTTGAGTAAAAATTCTAAGTTGTATTACCACAATTTTGCAATATATTTTTATAATCATCCCACAACTTACTGACAAAAAAACATTAATTTTTAATTTCTTATGGTGCCCGTCATGTCTAAATAGATAATCAGTCCCGTAGATAAATATTTTAAAACATTCTTACATAATATTCATTTTAATTGAAAACTTAACTTTCATTACCTACATTATATTTTTATATAATTTGTTGTTCCTAATTATCAGGGCTTGGATTTTATAGCATTTGCTAATTGTTATAGGATACAGATAAAAATAGCAGAGTGGGCTGTAAATTTGTCTTATGGCTTATGCACAATGCACCAGAGACTCCAAATATGAAATTTTATAATGCTATTTTTTGCATATTTGAAGTAAAATAGGTTTTTAGTGCTATTTTTCAAGTTACAGTTTATATTATGTGGTATGAAAATTATAAAAATTTCATTTATTTTAATTTTTTTTTTTTTAATACATATGAAAAATACCCACATTTTCAAAGTGTCGTTTTTACATTACTGCAGCCTTTTTCATATGCGTTGAATGTTGAAGTTGAAAATCATAATGTATTATACCCGTAACTTGTTATATATCATGTATAACATACAACATGTTAATTGTATAGTCTGTAGTATTTAATACCAAGTACCAACTATTTATTTTATAAATACAATTAAATATATATATATATATATTATATATTGGATATGCTCGTATTTAGTAGGTAAGTTTTATTTCGTTAAAACTTACTAAAGTAAGTCTAGCTTCATCCATCAATATATCTTACTTTAATTTAAATTCATTCACCGCAGACAAAAAACAACTGTTATTGTGTATATACATATAATAAATTATATATACATAATACATCGTATAACCCGCTCCTCGTTGATGGGTAAACTAGCTGATAGACAAAATTAACTAGGCGATGTAATTTTCTAAACAAATGCTAACTATTTTTTACTTTGAGTAGAGCGATGAATATATTGATTTTACAATGTATATTTTTTTATCTGACATCTCTTTTTGAGGCAATAAAAATACTTTTTTATTTTCCAAATAATTTTCTATAAGTGTGAACAAAAAAATCAGGAGTTTTTACGCATGACCAGTATTTAACTCTTTTAAGTCTATTTATAGAAAACAAAAATTTGTTTTTAGATTTTTTTCTCTAAATGTTGATAAAAAAATTATAAATCTATTCATTGAAAAGGTTAAATTGACCATTATAATACCAGGAATCATTTTTCGTATACAATAATATATCATTCAACCAATGGCGTAGTTAGGGGAGGAGGATTAGCTCCCCACACACCCTAACAAGTCTTTTATTTTTTTTTAAACATAATTCTATACGCAATTAAATTTTACATAAAAATTTAGTTATCATAAATTCTATAATTTATAAAATAAGATAGAAGAGCCAAGGTATAAGGACGTGGTGGATTATATCCGTGGTTATAATATAATATGGATAATTGTATAATCAAATAGTATTATATATAATAATATATTATATTATATTATATATATCGAGTACAAGTAGTCAAAAAGACGCATTAAACATTAAAAATAAAAAAAGGCTATGGGGGAGGATCTAATCTATCCCCATGGCCATCATCTCTCCCCCATGAATACGCCACTGCAGCGATTTAATTCAAATTTAATCCATCCATTACATTTTTGTTCATCAGCATAAAGTAGTTCGACAGTATCTGCCCTGCAAACACGACCACTGATGTTCGAACTGCTACACCAGCGGTTCCCAAACTAGGATACATGTACCCTTAGAGTTAGGGGTATTCGGGATTATCTCAAGAGATACACGTACACGAAAAAAAAATGGGTTATTGCTGGAAAATGTTGAATTTGTATTATTTAAAACGAATTGTTTCGGAAATATAAGAATGAAAACTCGAATCACATAAATAAAAACTTAATCATCAACAGATCTTATGGAAATGAAGTATAAATAATGGGTCGATGAGTGTAGATTATAGAATATAGGTACTATATGTGTACAGAAATTAGAAGTTTTCTTTGTAGGTAGATACATCTTCATCAAAAATAAACTGAACGCAGCTCCAGATTTAAGATTATATCACGCGTAATTTTGAAAAAAACCATGTAATTCGAAACAAGGATTTCACTAAATTTTTATTTTACAATTTTTTTTATTTATTATTAAGTAGGTAAATAAAATCATTAAATAAACGCTTAAAAACATCATTATAACCACTCAAAAAGCATATTTTTAAAAACTTAAATTTGAGCAAAAATATTTAATAAAAAAAAAACCCCTTTTTTTTTATATGATAAAAAGTAGATACTATAGAACGACATAATTTGTAACTGCTAAAAATAATATAATTAAATATTACAAAAAATAGTCCCGAGCCCTGATAATAAGTAACAATATGCGATATACCGACGTATGTTGGACGTAATATGTAATAATAATATTATTTTTTTATATAGGTAAATACTAACAATAATTGAATAATAAATAAATCCTGGTAAGACAGGCGGATAAAGCAATAAAACATACGAATTTTGTACTCAAAGCCATCGACTTCAAAGTTCAAATATAGTAATAAGATGCCCAAATGTCCCCGTCAACCGACTCGCGGTGCAGATTCGATCGAGATGAGCGAACCCCGTCCCTGTGTTTATTCAATGTTCGGACTTGTGTAGACTAGTGTGGGGTATTAATGTATTTTTATATAAGGGTTGCGCTTGCTCTGCCGGCCGGGAATATTTGCAGGGCATGCGCACCGTCTGTTCGCGCAGACGCGAATCAAATCATTTCGCACGACCCCGATACACGCAGTACGCACCAATCACATAATAATAATTAAGTAAAGCGCTACAGACTTCGCGGAACCATAATAATGTGTTGTAGATAATGTAAAATGTAAATTGTAATATAAATATATCATCGCTCGTCATCAATCGCATATCCAATAATCTTTTTTTTAAGATCATCACAACGAATAGTATTTCGTAGTAGCGTAGTGTTCGAGTTTATTGTCGTCATTGTCCCGCGAGATAAATAATAAAATATTAAATAATTGTATTTAAATATATAATACTAACAACAGCGGTTTTTTTTATTTACGTCTACCGCAAATGAATGATTTAGTATTTATATTCATCTGAAGAAAAATGTGAACGCACATCAACATTAGCGATGGCAATCACGACGAAAACATTGTTTACTCTCGGCGCTTCTCCGTTTACGACTGTCGTCATGACGGTCGACGGTAAGCGCTGCGTTGTTGCTGTTGCCGCGGGTTTGTGAGACAGGGGATGCGGCTGGTCGGTGTTCGCGCGCCAGGCGGATACGGTTCGACGTCAACGATCTCGTTTCGTTCTTATGGAGCAAGTCAAAGAATTACCCGCGTGTCGTAGACCGTAGTCGCTTCTCGGCCGCGGCCGAGGCCGAGTTTGCTACGAATCGTGTCCACTGCTTTCGTAATTAAATTTTTAAAATATTATCCTTCCCTAGAACACGATGGTGGTCATCAATACATTTATTACATTACAGTTATAGAACGACCCAAGTGATTCAATGATGAAAATTCGAGTCCGTTTGTTGCTGCTTTTGCTCATTAGTGCTCTTACCTTGTTCATAGTATTTTTCATTATCGATGAAAAACCAAACAACGTAGACGTCAAAGTGAGTTTTGCAAATGATCATATACCATGTAAATATTTAATGGTTAATAGTATTTATTTACTTATTCATTTTCAGGTCGACAAGTATTATAGTCAAAAATTTAAACCACCAATCCATTTCAAGCCTGTAAAACAACAGTATATAATACATCCACCTCACGTAGAACGTACATTACCAAATCGAAGTGGAATTTTTCCTAGAGACGCAGTTTGGCAAAAAGTCCAATCAACAAAGTATTGTGTTTATTTGACATTTAATGTTAATGTGTTGACTTTAATGTGTCTATTAAATAGGTACAAATTTTTCATGTATTCAGCATATTTGGATACAAGAATAAAATCTGATGGTCCATTGGTACGAATAATTGGTGCCACTAAAACTCGAAAACCAGATCAAGTTTGGTGTAGATTATGGTATGCAAATAGTTCTAAGACTGTTTCAGCATTTGTGAAAGCAATTCGTGAAAACTGGAATCTAAAGTATAGTGCAGTATTTGTATTATGCAAATTACCACAAGATGGAAACTATCCACTAAGCGTATCTATTGTATCCCATATTAATGATCCTATTACTAATGAAATACTGATTCAAATGCCCAAACCAACTAATCAACTCAAGACTGATATAGAAATTTGTGTTAAACCATTGCATTATTATTATGATCGAGTAATTATTTCATCATTTAAATTTATCCAAGATATATCTTCTAAATAATTATTATATTTGTTTTTAATTTAAGGCCATACAACTTATGGAATTTGTAGAACTAAATTATTTACTTGGAATTGGACACTTTACATTTTATAAAAACACTGTTGGGCCAAATGTTGGATGTGTTTTGGATCGTTACATAAAAGACAATTTGGTGTCTGTTTTACCTTGGCAGTTAGATATGGTGTCCAAGGAAGAGATTAGAACTGAAGGAATGTTTGCTGCATTTAATGATTGTTTGTATAGAAATATGTTTCAATCAAAATATGTGGCATTTTTAGACATTGATGAAATTATTGTTCCTAAACAAAATGATACATTAATCAAATTAATCAAGTATGTTTAAAGTTAAGACTTTTTTTAACGCCTACTAATTAATTTTGTTACCTATTTATTTTTAGTTGGTTAAACATTTATCAAACTCCAGCTGCTTATTCATTCCGTAATGCATTCTTCTACATGCAATGGGCTGATGATGACTCATTACCATTAGATCAGAATCCATTTCATTCAAATCTTATTGTATTACGTAAAACACGGCGTAAGACTAAATTGCATCCACATAAACAACGTTCAAAATATATATGTGATCCACAACGAATAGTAGAAGTTGGAAATCATTTTATCTGGGAGTTTTTAAATCCTAGTGATGGAACATTTTATTTTACCCCGGAACATGCAATACTTCATCATTATAGGGTCTGTGAGTATGGCGGGAATGATTGTGTAACTGCTGACTCTACAGTGGACCGCACAGTGTATAGGTATAGAAAAAATTTGGTTGACAGAATAACAAATACTCTTGGAAACTTGGACTCAAATTGTCTAATAGAAGCTCAAGCAAACACTAATGAAACAATGTACTTCTCAAATTGATTTTTCTTGATAACATTTCATTTTCATAAAGTGTGCTTCCAATAATTTATTAAATATATTTGTTTTGAACAGGGTGAATTAAACCTTTTAAATATGTATAATACATATTAATGTTGTGTGAAATGTATGTAATTTATTGGTCAAGAGTATATTAACTCTAAACAATATTTTAAATAGAAAAAAATATATCATACTCTATACTTAACATGTAAAAAAAAATATAAGTGAATACAAATAAAAATATTTGTGTTAAAAAATTATTTCTTAAAACCCAACAAATATTTGTCTAATTCTCACAGAATAAGATATAACAAATAATATAATATCAGAACAAAGTTAATATTATTAAAAACAAATGTGATATTTAAGAAATTTGTTTATTATATTTATATTTATAAATAATTATTGTTCTTATTTTATGTATATATATAAAAAAAAAAATAATAACTTTCAAAAATGTAACAATTAAATATATCATAAACTTAATGTGTCTAAATGAAATTATTTATATAAACTTAAATAGTACGAACAGTAAATTAAGTATGAAAAAATAAAGCATTTATAAAATGTCATAACATTAAATATCTTCAATATTTTCCTTCAAAGCAGAAATATCAATAACATCACAAGCAATGAGTGGGTTACTTTTGGTGCATTCGTTCATGTATGTAGCAGTTTGTTCCAAGAGATGTGTATCAAATGTCTTATCACTATTTCTTGCTAACAGCACTCTATTAATATCTTCAGCAATCTTTAATGATGTTAGTTGCTTAAAATTAGTTTTCAAAACATTTAAAATTTCAGCTTTAACATCAGATGCACGACAAACAAAGTTTAATAAAAATAAACCTTCTTCCCCAATTAAACTTTTTATGTTATTCAGTATATCTTGTTTCAAAAAAGCTTTTGGTGGTCCACTTAAACCCAAGGTTGGATCTTTAACATCCACATCATATACTACTGCGTCATATTTATCATTATTTTTGACAGCATTGCATAGATACTCAAGACCATCACAAATGTTTACTTCTAATCTACTGTCATCTATGAGTCCAAAAGCTTCTTTGGCTATTTTGTAAACGACTGGATCTATTTCTAAAGCAACAATATTTACATTTTTATAAGCATTTAATAACAAATTAGTAAGTATACCTCCACCCAAACCAATTAAAAGTATTTTAGATTTTTTATTTAATTGATTTGCTATAATGCCCACACCAAGGCCTAAATATGGTATGTAATCACTGAGGAAATGGGAATAATCGATTTTAATTTCTTCATTATCAGTCAACAATTTTATTTCTGATTGAATGATATGAGGCATGTTAAGAAATACTAAACGTCTAAAAGTTTCGTCTTTTTGTCCAATTACTTCCTCTATTACAAAATTTCCTGAGTGTTCACTTTTGCTTTCCATAATGATTTTTCGGTCCCCAAGTTGTTGTTCTAATGATAAAAATAATATGGTTTCGTTACGTTTTATGACACCTTGTGGTGCTATTTTTAACATAAGTCTCGATAGTTCTTGCTGTACTTGTTTTAAATTCTTATAGATCTGTCCTCGGTGCATACTAATAATAGCTAAACGATCTACATTACAATTTCGTCGTAGTATATCTTGTCCTTCTTCACTGCTAAATAGCCACTCGTGTTCTCGACCATGAGGAACAATGAATGCAGCAAAAGTCATTTTATTTGGATTTTTTTGTGTAGGAGATTCAACAATCATAATTGTGTAACGAGGTTTTTTTGTTTGGGAACAATTAATTTCAAATCGATAATTATTTGACATGTCTTCCATTTGACATTTAGTGAGATCAAAACACATTGAAACAGATTTCTGGGTATCGATAACTATTTCTAAAAGATCATTTATGGAATCTAACCTTTCATTTGTAAGTCCATCTGGATTCCACTCAAGAACTGGATTAGTTCCGGGTATTTTATTTACTTTAGTACAGACAACCATAAATACAGGTTGACCGTTGAAATCCGGAGAGTCTTCAACTTCTGTGCATTGGCACACACGAATTATCCAACCATTTTCACTGAAATAGGAAAATATAAACTGGGCAATATGGTACTGAAGAAGAGAGACACAAATATATCGCCCTCCAAATTTCAATATTCTTTTGATCTCGTTAAACATTTTCATTGCACGTGTGAGAGACTCTACTTCACCATCTGGCATCAAAGCATCCAGTGTTCCTTTGTCAATAACGGCACTAAACTTTTCATCAGCATACTTGGTATTCAATATATCCTCAATTTCATAAACTAGACCAGGGTATTTGTTTTTATGTTTATTATTCATATTGGCAATTACAACTTCACTATTATCTACACTAGTCATATTGATGAACCCATCAGAGTACAAGTTTAAACTAAGATCAGAATTTCCACATCCTGACATCAATATAACATCTTTAGCACTAATGTATTTGGTGAGTAAACGTTTTAAATTTTCATAATTACCGTACCATTCAAAAGTAGTTTTACGTTTTGTAAAAAAAGAGTCCCAATACTCCGTTGTACTGAAATCGCTGTTTTTCTCAGGCACCAAATTCATGATAGTTGTGTAGATGTGTCACGATTAAAACAAAGTTACTTAATGATCAATATAAAAAAATATTCAACACTTTAGTAATAATAAATCTTTAATAGCTTAATGTTTAATCTATCGGTAGATCATGGTGTGATGTGTGGTGTGATCAAGAAACATAAATAAACGGCAAGATAATATTATTGTTCTTAAATAAATGATAAGATAAGATAACTTCAAATATTACCAGTGCAACCATTAGCATCAAACAATTTATATTTATTTATTTCAGTTTCATAATTCATATTTAATTCAAATCGCGTTCGTATTTTGTGATTTCGATTAATTATTCTGAAATTTAATTAAAAACTATAAAAACTGTGACAAACTGACAAAATAAAGTTTGTCGTGTTAAAGACGACAGAACGAAAAATTATAATCATAAATATTTATACTAAATAACTAAAAATTATTGACCTTATATGTAAGCATTAAGAGCAGTGACATCAAATTAAAATAAACTTTGATGGCCCCATATGGTTCTTATTAAAAAGGGCTCTCTTAAACACAAAAATTAAATAATCATTCTAAAAAGAGTGATGTCATGGATTTTTTTCGTATTTTAAATCAAATTATTTTCAATGTAATGCTAAAGGTATTGTGACAATGTGGGTGGCCCTCTACCCAACTCGAACATACATTAAGGGCTTCAACTGCTTCAAGGCCTAGGCCCAGGTGGTAATACGCCACTATTATAAAGATATCTTTAGTTTTTATGACCATATAGTAAGTATTGACAAACAGATTTGTTTGTAACTTAAATAAGCATTTAAACATATTATTATAGATGTATTTTGTCGTAGCACTTCAATCATCATCTTAAAATAAAAATGTATTAATGTATTAATGAACGAGTTTACAATCACTGTACACTCGACTCAATAATTTAGTTAAGTACTGATACACCTATTTAAATATTTCATCTATGAAAATATCTGAAATCACGATTTAAAACTAACACAAATCGCTTACTGATTTAAATCAAATATTCAAATAGGACCTATTTGATATTTAATAGGTACATTGTAAGATAAGTATATACCTATATCACAGAATAATTCTGTGCGCTGTGCCTATATAACTGATAAGATATGTTTATTAAGTACATCTGTAAAGTTTACGTGTTTAGTAATTTAGTATGTATTTTTCTCTTACTATAACTGAATATCTGAATAGTAGACAATATGAACATAATTATAAATTAAACACTAGACAGTACAGCAGCATGGTAGTGTACCTACTACCTATCCATTAGCCAAGAGCCAATAGGCATGGAACATTATTACTATACTAATAACTTATAATAAATTACAATATTGATTATTACTATTTACATTTCATGCTTCATATACTTTAAAATACAAAATACCATAATTATACATAATATACCACCTATTAAAACAATATTGTCAGAATAAGTTATAAGTAATAACCAATATTGTTTAATTGTATAAAATACTAAATAGGTAATTCCTTATTCAACTTTAAATGAGGAAAGAAAGAAATAAAATATACTAATATACATAAAAGTTGGCTCTTGTTAAAAATTACTATAATATTATACATATAAGTAGGTAGGTAGTATCTATTTATTTGTGTATAATAAATTAACAATAGTTTTTATATTATTTTATAGAACTCATTTAGGTGTTTAGATATATATAAAATATTTTAGTAATTACTAATTAATAATTATAATGGGCTTATAAAACTGGATAATAATAATAAAATACAATTAAGATTTCATTTTTTTCTTGTCATTAGCTAATATAATTGTATGGCTGATTTTTGTTATTATATATGGTGCAGTAAGCATATTATAATATATAGGTAGTATATACTGTTATCTGTTTGAAAATAATTAATAGGTATACTTTTTGTTGAGTTAAAGTTTAAATGCAGATTTTAAAATTAAAAGTTTAAAGAGTACCTATTAAAAAATAATAAGTTACCTTATAATATACTTTCACATTACTTTAAAACATAAAGTAAGACTTATTTAAAAGTATGAATAACAACAAAATAAAGAAGATTTATTTTGTAAAATATAAATTAGTAAGGGTATTTGCAAGTTGCAATATTTACATGCATTATTTTTTAAAATATTTTACGAGTTTGTTTTGGAAACCATTTTTTTTTTTTATTAAAATACCTATCAAATAAGCAACTGAGCAAGTATAATAGGGAGTACAAGAGTTAACGTTAAAAGATAAAAGTTAAAACTTTTGGAAGATGCTGGTGCATTGTTACAGAGATCACCATGGCAAAAACACATAAAAACTTTTTTATACTCCCACATAGTATCATCGCAACGTTCTTCTCCATCTGAAGGTCCTCTTTGCAAACACGTCCTTTGTGTTGCAGTGTCGAATTCTTGTTCTTTGGCATCAGAATTTCGTGTCTCAATTATTTTCCCACACCATCCCGAGGCACAAGGCACAGCTTCCACTCCAATACCGGATTCTAAGCTGATCTGTGTGAGGTTGGTGTACTTAAATCGATCCTTGCAGCTTCCTAAATCTCCACGGGAACGACAACTGAAACATCGTTTCACAACGCTGTCGGAAAAGTTGATCAATATTGACCCTAAGAGTATTATTAAAATTGACTTATTGCTCATAGTGCAGTGTGTTAATGACTGACGAACAAATATTGAACGATTTATATTACGATTTGTATGCCATAAACACACTTTCACTTTTACTCTCGATGCAACAGGTAAAATAATGCTTAAACATGTAAGATATAGGATAAAGACGATTAGATGCGTACATGATTTTCTTATTATTATTTATATTAAATAACTAAGTACTTTGAAAGTATTCCAAGCAAGGGAAAAAATAATTTAAAAACATATTATTTTATTCTAAATTGAAAAATATACATAAATAGGTATTTCAAATTTTTAGATAGTAAGAATTATATTGTAGATATTGGTAGCAATGAAATAACAAGAATGACGACCGAATAGAATGGAATATCTTGTATTTTGTAATACAGAGTGACTAAATGGTCTAAAAAAATAGCTGATAGGGAAATCATCTAATGTACCATTAAATCATGTATAAATTGGATTAAGTTTTTAGATGTTTTGAAGTAAAATTTCAAGATTAATTTCTGATTTATTTGATATAATTTTATTTCCATTTGTTCTAGATGTTAAAATATAGTAAAAAAAAAAATAATTTTTAATTAACATTTGACACGCTCTGTATAGTCATATCTCTTTAAAATATCTGATACTAAATACCAGTCGGCACTCGACAACACTACAACAGTTGCCAGTCAAAAACTCAGAAAGACAGCGAGTAGCAAACTACTAACTAGTAACATAATGTCTTTAACGTGCTTACTTCTTATATAGTTGTATGTATTGCTGGATAGTCAGTGGCTTCTATTACCATACCAATAACCACTAACCATTAATTTACGGATTAATGTGTACGTTGTTGTATAATTTCGATGTGAAAATCGTTTACAAACCGTGTCCCTAAGCCTGAGAATATTATAATTTTATTTATATTGTTAGATACCAAGTCAGTTAGCGACCAAGTTTTTACTGTGTGATAATATTAATTTAGTTATATGTCAATTATAACCTATTGTTATCGAATAACTCAATCTATAGAATGTTATAGGTAAGAATTAGTCAACCTGTTAAAAGAATATTAAATTTGTTTCTACTGTTTAATAAACTTTTGTACTATTTTTAGTATTTTAAACTAAGAAAATGAATGAATCTGACCAGCAGAATGGAGTGCTTTGTATGCGTACTCCAAGATCAGTTACTGAAGTGCCTTATGTATCACAAACGCCACCAGCTGGCCTTGCTTCACTTTACATGCTATGCAAAAGGATATACCCAGATCAGTGTAATCCATTACAAGCTACAACTGTAATTAAGTACTGGTGAGAAGTTATATAATTTTGTTGGACATTGATAATTTTATATAGTCATAACAATATATTGTTGAAAAATATATTTTCTCCCATTTTTAAATTATATATATTTTTTTTTTTTGGTTACGAAGTAGGTACCTCACAATTAAGTATTTAAAATTGTATTATAAACTGAAATAATGAATTTGTCTCGGATGTCCTTATATGATAGGTAACATTTGTTATTGTTATAAGTTGCAAGAAACTATCATAAAACAGTTCTACATTTTTCATTTTGCCGCTTACATTTATAATTAGCCATAATATTTAATTCTTGAATATTTTTAAGCTATTGAAATTGATGTACATTAATATGTTACTAGTTCCAACAATAATTTAAATAATAGGTACATGTACAGGATTGTTTTAAACACCAACTTATAACAAGTCACATGAAAATGTTCACTTAGGTATCAAATAATAGGCTCTAAGAGCTCTGCAAAGGACATAATATTAATAATATTCTTTATTTATAGAAACAAATTTCCAATTACATAAAATAAAATATAAAGATATAATGTAATAAGTAATGCTATGATAGTAATATGTTTATATAAATAAGAGAAACGAGAAAAGAAGAAGAAAAAATAATGTTTAAGTATTAAATAGTTTTGTTATGATAGTTATGATTTAAAAATATAAAATATAAAGTGATATGAATAACATAATTAATTACAAAATTATAAGGTGATAAATATAGGTAAGAAAAAGAAAGAGATAGAAACAAAAATTAAATAAAATAAAAACAAAAGTTGAATCAAATATTTGTTAAATTAAATAAGGTAGTATTAAATAAAATTAAATTTATATTTAAGCATATTTGCAGGAGTATATAACATATAATTTGAATAAGTAGAAAAGAGATAAAATAATGAATTGTTTCTGGAATTAGAATGGTTAACTCTAAAATTTAAACGCTCGAAGATTTCAGGACAATCTCAATTCAGTGTTTATATTAAAATGAAACTATTTAGGTATATATATCATAAAATTTTATTTTAATATAAAATAAGTATATAAAAATTTCATAAAATTACAAATCTATTTCAAGTCAAATCTTCTCACTCCTTTTGTGAGGGCTCTGACTGTATATTACGATTATTATTATTTTTTTTCATATTTATTTTAGTTTGTACAAATTGTATAAACATTTTTTATAATACGCATAATAGATGAAAAGAAACATAAGAGGGTTTGGTTGGCTTGAGTGAAGAAACTATTCAATAATAGTACTTTGTGATTACTTTTTATTTTTATATTATAAAAGATTACAGCCTGTTAAAGGCATAAGATTAACTATTTTTTTGTTTGAGCATTTGACTACAAAATAAAAACACAGATTTATGTTTATGATGTAGTAAAACACATCTAAAAAAACTATATTGATATTTTCTTAGTAAATTTGATTAGTTTAATGTTATTACTAGTTAAAGTTGATTTTTTCTTCAGGTTATTTTTGTATAAGATAAAGCTTAAAATGTACCTATCTAAAAATAAAATATATGAAAAACTAATTGACGTAGGGTAAGGGTTGGTATCTTTATTATCATTTCCTGTCTGTATCTATTTTTGGTAGACATGTGTTCTCTTGAGTAGTTTATTATTGCATATTAACCATAATGAATACATGAAAAAGTATATAGAAGCTAACATTTTGGAATGCATTACTTTTATTCTATATGTTGATATTATTATTTAAAATTAAAAATAAACAATGGGTTTATTTTAGATAATACTATAAAAATTGTTTTTATGAACTATGAAAAATTAAGAAATATATGTGATGTAATTTATTACAATAAAATTGAATAATGAATAGATTTTGTGCTAGGTGCTAGTTAAGCTTTTTTCTTTAGAAGTCAGAAATTCATTTTAATATTATTTTTGAAAATTAAACTATGACTAAATATTATGGGATAATAATAATAATATTATGACATTTTTTATGCTGTAAAGTGGGCAGTGATTAACTCGTTTTTCTGTGTTAACCTTATAGAACAATGTGTGTATTATCAACTACCCTGCGCATAGTTGTATAATGTGTTAATTTGTTAGTCGTACTTAGGATGTTTGTAGTTTGTAATATTAAAATATCGAGTGTGTATAATGAATATAACTGTTTAATAATGTTGTATTTATCAACTATTATTTTTATGTTAGAAAATTTGTTATGATTTATTAAATGTTAATTCTTGAATACTAGTAGAAAGATTTTATATTAACTATTATTATATTTTTTATAGTTGTAATATACATTTAAAATATAATTTGTTTATAATTGTAGGCTTGGCGGTCCAGATCCATTAGACTATATTAGTATGTATAATAATCCAGGTGATCGAATGATTGGAATTCCACCACATTGGCATTATATTAGGTAATTATAATTATTTAGCTTTTGTATATAATAGTACTAAAGATAAGTAAAAAATGTATTATATTTTATTTTAATGTATAAATAATAAATAAATATTACTTAAACATTTAATGTAATTATTATTACATTTATTATTATGTGATATTAATAATATTCTGTTATATACATTATATTTTATTGGTTAATAAAATTGTTTGGTGGAATTGTATAGTTTTGGTTTATCCGATTTGCATGGTGATAATCGTGTTCATAATACTACAAATGGATCAGATGGACCAAGTGGATTTGGCTTTGAATTGACATTTCGCCTTCTTAAAGACTCTTCAGAAACATCTCCTCCTTCTTGGCCTGCTCGTTTGATGCAGTCACTTGCTAAATATGTTTTTAGAACTGGTATAGTTTAATATACTTACTAAAGTCATTATTATATATTATTATGATTATTTTTTGCTACTAGGTTAAAATACCATAAATCTTCCTAATTAAGTCACTGACCATAATCAATAATATTGTTATGTATTTCTAACAGTCCAATATACTGGCAACTAGATGATAGATAAGGAAGTAGCTTGGAATTCTAATAAGTTAAAACCAGTAATATTCTAAGTGCAGATTAATTATTTTATTTGAAAATGGTTTTAAGTTCAAATAATTAGATTAAAACTGGAGTCAAGGTTCTCTTCTATCTGTAGTAAATCATGTCTAAATGTGGGTTGTTTCAGAGTTTTATATACCTTCTTATCTTATTCTATCCTACTTCTAGAGATTTTCATGATGGTCAAATGACGCAAGTTTTCTGTTTCTATAGTAAAATATAGTAGGTACTCATGAATGATTTATATTTTTAGATGCTGTATCGCCCACATAATTATACAGAGCAGCTATATTGCTGATAATATTGCTGCATCACTATTTATGTATAATATATATATTAGTATATTCTTTTATAATAAGTAAATTTTCTGTGTGCAATATATTTCTAATATGCAATAATATTAGGCCAAGGCTTATGTTGCCAACCAATTATACTAATAAAGTGCTAATTGACCCCATATATTATATGTACAGGCTGTATTTATTCCTGTATTATAAGCCTATGTCATAGTTTTTTAATATTTATGATATAAATTATCATAGCACTTATAATTTTTGATATTTATAACATATAAGTAACAATTACTTTGAAATTATAGGAAATACATTATATGCTGGTGATCATGTATCTTGGCATTGTGGTTTGGATGGTAGTGAGAGCCGTTTACAACATATGTTGATGGGCGAAGATCCTCAACTACAGGTCACTGTCACACCACATGGATCAGTTAGATTTGTTCAAATTGTTGGTGCATGTTTAGAAGAATTACAAGCTGTTCAAAGATGGAATGGGCCAGGAGTATTGCAAATATTGAAAAGACATTCAGTGTATGTATACAATTTTTATAATAAAAACAATATATTACTAAAAAAAATTAATTTAATTTTAAATTCTATCTTTTGTTTATCTTAATAATGTACACTCATATTCCATATCTTCTTCTGCCAACTTATTCAATGTAATATATTTTCCTCAATTTTCATCCCACCTATTCTTTTATTGACACATTCCTCCTCATACAAGTATACAACCAGTTACCTTATGAACTATCTTCTAACATAACTTTTGTGCCTAATGGTGTTCTCTCTGCTTTAAATTTATTGAAAAGCATATTTTCAAATGGACCAGACAGTACATAATATGCTCGTTTCTTGCTTAACTGCTGTCACACAATTGCATATCTTATTATAATAAAATTGAATCATATAATTTTTGACGAACAATTTAGATTTAGACCTTAAAAATCAACTATTACTAGCAGTGTTGTATTCATATCTTATCTAACCAATATAGAAAGAAACCAAGTCAATTTGATCAAAACTGATATAAAGAACACCTTTGATACATCATACATATCTATCCTGACAAATATATCATTTCGTGTCATGGTGGACTTGGTGGAGGTCATCTTAGACTTTTACTTTTCATTTAATTCATTAACTCTATAAACAAACGGATAACTAGGGTAAAATTCATACTTTTTGCCAATGATATAAAAATATATAATATATAATTCCTTCACATTCAACTTCTTATGGTTTTAACTATCCATCGCACAAAATTTTATTTAAATAATGCACCCTCATATTGCCTGCCTTACTAATAAATGTTTAGTTTTAATTTACTTTGTTGTTATTTTTACTTAATTAAAATTATACTTATATTCCATAATATATTCAATGTGTATTTTGTGTATACTTACATAATTTTTGATTGGTGTTAATTTAATAAATAAATAAAAATTAAACTTTTTTTTTTTTAAGTTGCCTGCAAATGGTAATTTTGTATTTGTGGGGTTTCAGAGTTTATAATGGCACCATTTAATATTCTTCTATCTTATAATTTTAGTACTGGAGGTTCATGGCTAATAACAAACATGCGTAGAGGTGAAAGTATGTTTGATGTGGATCCTTCTGTTCATGATGAAATTGCTGATGGTATCAAAACTGAAGGTTCAAATTTATGTGGTATAAGTGCTCATTGTTCATGGGAAGAATCAAATAACAGATGTATTTATGCAATTTATAAATTTAATATTCACATTTAATTATTAATTTGAACAATAATTTTTAAATTTTAGGCGACAAAGCATTAGTTTATAAGTCAGTTGAACATTCCATGAACAATTTACGTATTATTAATAATTCAAGAGCACCAAATGGGTAATTTTTTAATAAAAAGTTTTAAAATGTATCAACTATTTTGTTAATTTGTTTATTAGGGATTTAAAAGAAACTGATGGAAATTCAAATTATAGAAGTTGTGAATTATCAGAATTGACCCAAGAACAATTTATAGAAAATGTCCATTTAACTTTTAATTTAGAAGCTGGACTTTTGCTACCTTTTGTATTGAAGTAATACTTAAATTAATTAAAAAATTTTAAATATATTAATTACAAATTTAATTTCTAGAGGTCGTATTCGACATGGTCGTCATTTTACTTTTAAAGCATTAACTGGTAATGCGACTATTACTTTTGTTGCTCCATCTGTATCTGGATCTCTTGTAAGCGATGAAAAACCATTTGTTGCTCAAGGGTCTTGGTTGCAAGTGTTGGTGCCAAATAGTTTCCTTGATACAATGGAATCTAGTTTAAAGTTCCTCAACGAGCCAGTTATGGTAAGTGTATAGTCACTATAGTGTATACATAATACTTAATACTGATATTATGTATTTCAATATATATTTTATTTAGAAAATGATAGTTGGTATTTATTTTTTATACTTTTACAGGAGCCGTTGCCAAAAACTATCAACTGGCCTGATAGAAATTTAACTATAACAATTAATCCAGATAAATTATAAAAACAAAATTTTTTACTTTATTACTCTTAAATTATTGACCCATTTGTTTTCTTTTTCTAAATACCTTTTAATATTAGTTCCTCTAATACTTATCTTTGTTTAATCTTTATTTAATCTGTATTATTATTATTATTATTATTATTTTTATTATCATTTTTTT
Organism: Rhopalosiphum padi; assembly: GCF_020882245.1. Lineage (NCBI taxonomy): Eukaryota > Metazoa > Arthropoda > Insecta > Hemiptera > Aphididae > Rhopalosiphum > Rhopalosiphum padi. Next base: position 65,909,281 of record NC_083598.1, on the reverse strand, counting down.
TTTTTTTTTACAGAATTATTAATTTACTTTGTGAACCTTTCATGCAGTATTAAAAAAAAAAATAGTGTAAACATATCATATTGTTTTTAATTGTAGTATTTATAAATAAAATGTCTTACTTAAAAAATTATAAGCAACATACACTTTATGTATTATATTTTCATTTGTCAACACCTATCAAAAATTTAGTTTAATAGTTGATTTACAAAACAATGTTCCTTTATATTTGTTTTTAGCTTGGTTAATAATAATTGGGCCCAAGAAAACTAATACAAAATACATTAATTTGTATGTAAATTAACTTTGAGTAAAGTAAAACTATTGTCCATGCTAAAATTCATCCAGCAAGATGATTTCTTAATCTATCCATTTCAAACAATAATCAATAGTTAGACCTGTACTGACTGCTTATAGACCAGTTTCTGAAATTTAAAAAGAGCAAAAAAAAAAATGTATTTCTTACTGTTATAGGTGTTAAAATAACATCTAAAAATATATTTTTAAATATAATTAGTGATATTAATATACCATTTTTAATTTATTTTAGTTAACAATAGAATTATTACTAAGTCATATTCATAATATGTGCCATATCAATTATTATTTATTGTGATTTGAATAAATAGTTATTTTGCAAGAAAGAAATTACTAAGATTTTAAATTCTGAATAGAGCGATTGCCGATGAATGTATTGATTTTACAATGATGATGATTTGTCATTTGTGTTATATAATTTTATTTTTGTTTATATGTATACAAAATAAGTAGTAGAACTTTCTTGATGGTGGTTTCTAACAGCGAATTAGACCTAGTTAGTACTTCAGACAGGTCAAAAGTAATAATTTCTAGTATTTTTCACTAAATGTGATCATTTTTTATGTAAGATAAAATATTGAAAATATTTTGACTTTTTTCTTGTAGTTTTGTACAAAAATTAAAAATATTTAGGCATATAAATATTTATAAGCATTAGATTCTTACATTTTTATAATGTTTGTAAAAATCACAAAAATTTGTAAATTGTTTTGCAATTGAAATTAAAAACTTTAAATATGGTTATACATCAACTTTCTTATAGACATTTCAAATTTTAACAAAATTATATATATTTATACAAATAATAATAATATTTATAATATTTTATTATAATTTAAAAATATTATTCATAGGGACTTCAAACTTTTACGTAAATTATGAATTTTACTGTAGAAACGCTATGAAATTTTGAATTTTCAAAATATATTAATTGATTTATTGATAATACTAATTTATATCATGAAGGATAGATCTATTCATACTGTTATATGGTAAAGTATTATTGATTAAAAAGTTATTAAGAATTACAATATAGTGTGATAAAAATATACTTAGTCATACATATAACATATTACATTATTATATTTATAAATACAATGTTAACATCAAAAATTAAATCATCATACTGTAAATTAATAAAAAAATAAATTACTTTAATAGCAATATCATTTAGTATTATGAAATATTTTTAGTGATACAGCCTAACTCAGTCCGTCTCTCCCAGAATTGTTTTTTTTTGTACAATGATTTATCATTGAATTCAAATTAAATTCATCCATTAACAACAGCCAATTAAAAAAAATACTGTATAGCATTTCAGTTACCCATCTACCCACCCTTTTTTGTTTTGAAAATCACTATTCACTAGTTACTAGTAATTTGTATAAAATTGTAGGCAATATATTGCTAGGTATGTGTTATTATCACTTAATATCAATATATAATGCATAACTAATTTACTAGCTTTATAAAAGATAGATGACATATTGACATCTAACTTGTCACTTTGTCAGTTATTGGATAAAGCAATACAGCAATACGTCTTTATAAACAGTTGAATGTTTAATAAATAAAACACATAAAGACAAACGTGCATTGTTTACAATTCAAAGAATTATGTTCAAATGTTATATTTCAAGACTGTTATAAAATACAAAGTATAGAGATTTACGATATTTGTTGATTGAAATAATTAACAAGCACATGAATGTATTTGCATAAAGATACAGTAATAAATAATAATATATATACCTATGTTTATAAGCTGCCATTCAGTGGTTTAGTGATACATCATTTTTGTATGGTGAAAAAAAGCTTAGTGGGAAAAAAACATAAATATAGTAGATTAGTTATACTATTAACTATATCATAGTCGAAATCGAAAACAATTAATTTAAAATTTGTTTTTATTAAGTATAATATACTATATAGCAACGGTTGGCAACTTGCGGACCGCAGAAGGCAGAAAGCTGGACCATCAAAATATCTCAATAAGATTGTGTAATTAATTTATAACAAAGATTTGACAAAAAATTTTTTGTCCGGGTTTCGTTTATTTATTATTTTAATCTTCCGGAGTCCAATAGATATTACTTGCCGACCCCTGCTATCAGGGTGATTCGCCAAGCATGATCACCCCCATTTTTTTTCTTTAATTATTTAGTAAATAATACATTTTGATATACCTACCTAATAAAAAATTCGAATGATCAGTTCCTCAGTTATTTTTTTTTTCATTTATTGATAGTAACATCCGCTAGGCCGCTAGGGCAAATAGTACAAAAGTGAAAAGATACATAAAACATAGGTTAGGGTCGTTAGGGGTAATATTAAGTATACAATTGGTGAATAAACAACAATTTTTAACTTATAACTATCACCAAAGAAAAAAAATCAAAGTTGGATAGATGTTCGTTACTGTAGTGTAAAATTTTATTAATGGGACTATAAATAACAACCAAATATTTGTTCTACATATTTGTTTATTATTTATTTACAGAACTATGTCCCTTAAAAATGTTTTTACAAAAATATAAAATAGATATTATGTATAATATGTATATATTGGATCTTGTGTTAATAATATTTGCACCATTTTTATAAATTATAAATGTTGATATATTATAGATACTTAAGTTTTCAAATCGTCAAATCTCCGGTATCCTTCAAACATATTATTTTGAACCTAGGTATATTTATCTTCAGTACTAAATAACTAAAAAAGAACTCTTTTAAATTTTGATTTCGATATAACATTCTGAGAAAAATTATCCACTAAATAATTTACAGTACATAAGGGGATTCTTATTTGAAATGTAGAAGTATATATTATATATCTTTACAGGACATTTCTTGAGTAATAAAACAAGTCTCAAGAATTTTAAAGTTAAGTAATAACTGTTTAAAAATTCCAAAAATCGAATTTTAGATAACTGCAATATTGAAGAAAAAGGGAGTGAACTTGCTTAGAGATTAGGGAACTATCCTATATATATATTTAATACATGATATACTTATAGTAGGTACTTGTACAATATACATGGATAGATAATTATAACTAATAGTACCTATACTATACATTATTATTCCATTCCAAATCCTTCAGCGTTTAGTATAGCCGTCACCAGTTTCTCTTTAAGTCGATCGTGATCCGAATATTGCGGCAACACTAATTGATTAAAACATGTATGCGCTTCGGGCAAATAATCAGATCTATTGGGACCCCTAGTTATTTTGAAATTCATGTCTCCCATACCACCAACTGGCACACGATCGCTTCCAGTGACGAACAGTAAGAATTTACGCTTTTGCTCGTTCGACAACGATTCGATAACATTCCAAAAGACGCTATACGTAAATAAATAGCGATACAATATATAAATGGTTATAAATTTAAAATTTTAATTTCAGTGACTGAAAGTCAATCATAGGTACATACAGTGGCGTAGCCAAGGGGAGGGGGGCTACAGCCCCCCCCAATTGGCCGTATTTTTATATTGTTTTGAAATATTTAAATTTAAATATGAAAATTGTCGTACAAATTTTAATTATTTAAAATAGTAAATACATTAACGGCAAATCAACGTTAATATGTTATCAGTTTTTTTGTTTTGTTGTTGTTTTTGACTTTCAATAACTCAAATTTAAGTATTTAGCCCCCCCCCAATAAAAAAAATCGTGGCTACGCCTCTGGCCATATAAATATAAGTATGTTATTGTTATGTTATGGTACTAGTTATTCACCAAATAATGCTGTCGTCCGGTCGATATCCATCGTATTCAGTGGCTTTGCGTAGTTCGTTCAAATCTAACGCATCCGTGCCGCAGACTAACAATTCGACTTCTTCTGGTCTCAGCATCTGCACAATAACAATATTATTATTTCTCAAGACGGCTGACAACACTTTTTACCCCAAGCAAATAATAGAATTATATGACTATAGAGCACTTGCAATTAAGGCATTCGAAGCGCATACGCTGTGAAATCCAAAATAAAATGCCCGGAATTGTTCGTAAATGGATAAATTCAGTATCCAGTTTAGATACAAGTTTACATACTCTTTACGACTTTCATTCGTAACTGGTATATTTTCTCCATTTGGTTTAAGTTTGTGGATTTTGGGTGTCTTATGTTCTTCTAATGATACCTATTTTATATTTATAAACATATATTATTTATGTATAGACATCGTACGTATACTAATTTGTTATAATTAATAGTAGGTATAATATACAATAATGTATTTTATGTAGGTGCCTGTAGTTTACGCAATTATATGCATTTATACCAGATAAATCTAGTTATATAAAGAAACAAGGAATAAGGACTATAATATAATATGGTTCTCATATACATGGATATAAATACGTAAATAATAAATATAGAAAATACCTCTCATTCAAAACGTGTAGTGATTATTGTAATAAATGATTGTACCATAGATTGCCAATAATGTAAGGTATTGTATAATGATTAATGAGTTTTAAGAATAATTTACCATTAGGTTAATATTTGTTGAGCAATGAGCGGAATAGGACCTACATTTTTTATAATTTTAAAAAAATGTTATTATCTTCGACATAATTACCAATACAAATTAAAATATGTTAAAAAGTATTCGTAGGAAAGTAGTCATTTTTTGAAATGCAAGAATCAATTATTGAATTCAAGTTTAACACATACATTAAAGTTACGAAATAAGGGGATAGGTATACACTAGATACGATGGTTCCTAATTTACAGCAGTCACTTCATATCATTCAAAGTAAAAATTAAAAATTAAAAATTTGTAGTTTCAGTTTCTGAGGCAAGTGATAAATTCACGAATGTATTAATTTTATAATAAAATGATATAAGTAATCATATTTCAATTACAAAATAATTTACAATCCTTCATTATTTTGACGAGTCCCGATTTTGTTTTACAGAGCTGTCAAACGTTTGTAATTTTTTATTGTTATTTATACTTAGTAAAAAACGAGAAATAAAATCAAAGGTCTATAAATATCTCGAAAAGATTAAAAAACATAGCCGCTCAAAATTGTTTATCGTATGCAATGGTTTATCATTGAATTCAAATTTAACACATCCATACAGTAACCTATTAATTGACTTACTTACTTGTATTTTTTTTTAACATAAATATGGTTTAATATGACTTAAAATTTTGAAAAAAAAAATGTCAATATTGAAATTTTTTAAGATAGTGGTGCTTATTAAAAATGTTTAATTCCAAAATGTTATCAACATAAACGTTGATCAAATTTAAATCATATCTTTCTGAATAATTTTTTTTATGAAATTTATTTATGAAAATATTATTATTTCAAAATTTTAAATTGTTTATATTTTATTATAATAGTAATAATAATTTTAACATTTTTGAATTAGTAAGTTTAGTAAATTACTTACTTTGAATTATATAAAGTTAATGCAATATTGTTTTTACTTAAATTATACAATTTAAAATGTTTAGAATGAGTATAATAATTAATAGTTATAAATAAGTATAATACTCTTTAAAAAAATAATATTGACTGATTGTTACCTGAAATGTAAGTCCCATGTCTTCTTGAACGTTTCCTTCATATTCAAGAAGTTGTCTTAAGCCACTGGCCACATCCTAAAATTAAACCTCGGCAATTAGTAAAAATTATAAAATCAGAACAAGATGATTTTAATTTGCAACTAGACATTAATAACCTAATTTTGTGGTGTAATGAGAATAATCTATTTTTAAATATCCATAATTGTAAATTTATGGCATTTTACCTAATTAAAAATCCTGTTAACTCTCAATACTCAATTTCTGGCTCTAATATCGAGCTTGTTAATCAATTTAAAAATGTAGGACATATTATAGTCACTATACCTACCTACCTATATACTCGTTAACTAGATAAGTATAATAGGTGTATTAAGATGAGATAAGTTATAATTAAACAAAGTATTATATTAAATATCTTATTGTATATTTTTGTTTGTACTCTATATATGGTTAATTGGTTAAACATTTTTAGTATTTTTATTTTTTAGTATAATAGACAAAGCCAAGATTTAGGGTTTAGGATTTTTTTTGAAGGGAGAGATTTTTTTCTTGATTAAAAAGTTTAGAAATTTAATACAATGTTCCTTGAAAATCAGTCTAATATAAATTTAAAAATATAAAATACATTTAAGCACAATTCTTTTATAGGTATTTGAAGATCAAATTAAGTCAACATTTGATATTTAAACGAAAAGTAGCATTAATTTTTTCTATAAATTAATTTAAGTTATTTTGTTGTAATTCAAAAAATATTAGTAATTACTAATTTATATTACACTAGACATTTTCCTATTACGTATATTATAACTTTATGTAATTATTTCAATGCACAGTTAAATTGTTTAAATAATTAGATCAATATTTAAAGATATTTATATCACAATTCTATTTAGGGTAATATGGAATATCTTAATCGATATTAATTTATAAGTATCCTGTATCTTTTTAAATTGAACGAATGTAACACATCCCTTGCAATTGTTAATTACAATGGCTAATGTGGCTTACTCATGTAATGATAAGATACATTATATTGTCTATTACACTTTAATATGTATACATCAAAGCGAATTCCCGTGTTTTTAATAATTATTTTACCCAATTTAATAGCTGAAAATATCTAAGTTTTTTCCTGAAAAAAAAAATTTGAAATATTTTTTTATATTCATTAAAAAAAAAGTACATTGAGCATTTGAGCTTCTCCTTACTTATTGTTGATCGTAAAATTTAGAATTAAGAACTTAATAGTTTTCATGTGGCATTTTAAATTTGAATTTATTAGAATTTATAATATAGATGATGGCGAGGGAATAGTGCACGGGTATAGGGGTATAGCCATAGTAGTTACAACAAGGAACAGATTTAAATGCTCTAAAAAACAAGAAAAATGCCTTAAAAAATTACGATTTAATGCACTCATAACAGAATATTTTTTTTAAAAATGCATTAAAAAATGTTCTAAAAATTATTTATAACATTGAAAAAATTTGATTAATTATTTAAATTGTTTTTCTTAGGTATTAATTATTCGTATCATTATATATACCTAAATGTCTACACGTATCAACAATAATTTTATTTGGCATCACATTTATCTGATCGGTAAAAACATAATCAATAATGAAAATAGAATAAGTACGACATATATAATTAGACGATGAATATTATTTTATTTTATTTTTTTAGAATGAATATAGCAGGGGTGGCCAGCGAGAAGAGACTCACGAGCCACCTGATATATTAATAAATATGGAAGAGCCAAAATTTAAAAGGTCATACATAAATTCATATTAAAAAATTTTTTTTGTAAAAATGTTACGTTAAGATACGAGCCGCAAAAGTATATGATGCGAGCCGCGGTTTGGCCACCCCTGGAATATAGTAATATAGAATATAGTGAATATACTAAAGAATTTTATCCATTTCTATATAAAAATAATTTAAAAACATAAAAATGTCAAAAATGCAAAATAAAAGTTACATTTTTTAATTCCTTGATATATGAAATGAACTTTGTGCTTGGAAAGCAATGTTTTCAAACATTCAGAAAAAATGCAATTTGCATTTAAATCCGTACCCTTATATTTAGATACTAACTGGCATAATCTCGTTCAGGTCGTCTAACGTGGGGTTTTCAACGACTCCCACACTATCGACGTTGACGGTGGGTACTACTGGTGGTGATAAAAGTTTTCTGTAACAAATTCCTGGAAAACTCAAGTCCAGTATAATAGAATTATACACTGCTAGTCCCATCAGTACACCGATTAGGTTGTATTCGCGGAGGTTCGTGTGGTCCTTTTGTCCGGTGCTGAACCAGTAGCATCTAGAGTGTGAGTAATACACGAACATCCCGTATTCGACATGAAATATTTCGCGAATAAGTAGTAAAAACCATTCCTTCGTTAGACCACCCATGTCTAATCCTGGTTCCCCAGCGAATGTCACTTTTAACTTTTTCTTTAAATCTTTTTGTTTGAAAGCAATCTGTAACACGTTTATAAATTTTAGTACTTATAATAATTAACAGTAATATATATAGTATTTTATTTTCTATTAATATTCTGCTAATTAAGAAAAACTTTCTGTTGGTTACCCCAGTTTTTAATTTCCATAATCATTATTAAATATATTAAAATCTGAGAAACAATCTAAGTTCATTTCGTCTAAATAACTTTTAAAACCGTAACTAAATTTTATATAAACCTACTGTAAGTCTAACTAATATATTAGACAATAAATATTATAGATACCTATGTATGTGTCCATGTGTCATGTGATTTTTAAAAACACTTTAATGCCATAATTAAATTCAATATAAAGTTTAAAAAATAATAAAAATGGAATTGCCATAAAATTATTTTCAATTTTTATCCATTTAAATCTAGTTTTTAAATTTCAAATTAAAAATAAAATGTAATAATTCAACTAAAATATAAATAGGAGATTCGATATTTTCATTGATTATAGTCGTTTTCAAAATATGACTATTACATCCATATATATCCAATAATAATAAAATATAATTAGTAATTAATAATATATTAATATGTATTTAATCAAAATAAAACAATAGATTTTACCATTAGCAAACTTTTTAGTTGTACCTTTTTTTTATGTATATAGATCAAATATTTTTATAGTTTTAGGAGTATTCGTAATAGTAAATTGTATTATAAAATAATAAAATATATTTTTTTTTACTCTGATATAGTTATAGGCATAGCTTAATGTAGAGGGGCTAGATTCCTAAAAATATTTTATATAAATTTTTTTTTTAATTTGAATATTATTTATTGTTTCTATTGGTGTTTACAACTGACTTGAATGATTATCCGTTTACATGAAACATTATATTTTTTTTATATTGTAGGCAATAGTAAAGTTAATACTAATATATGTTTATAAGCACATACATTTACCCAAAAATTCTGGGGGAGACTAATGCCTACCCAGGCCCCCCTAGTTACACCTATAGATATAGTATAGGTAAGTTATAGACTCATTTAATATATAAGGACTGCTAGGCATTGCAATTAAAATATATTCTCAAGTTAATACTGATATATTATAATTAATACCAAATGAGATTATATATTATATTTATTTAAAAGTGAAAAAATGTCAATCCACCCCTTCGCTTTTTATAATGTGATATATTTTATATTTAGACAATAAATAAATAAAACGATCTTATAATTAATTATGGTAAAAAAAAATATAAAATTATAACGAACTATTTGTTTCAAATCAAAACATGACATTATATGAATCAAATTATTTTACAAGGAAGGAACATATTTTGGTTTTTTCTGGACTCTGATAAATCAACATATAGATACGGATATACGTCGGAAATACAAATTTAAACAACTGAACAAAAATAATAATTGCAGTGGTAGAAGTAAGTATAGTATAGGTCATCATTATATATTTAGCTTATAACTTTTAATTAAACAAACTCTTTATTTATTATAGAAGTCAAAATCTTATGTGATTACAAATTAACATTCTTTAACTGTTTACAAAACCATTTGAAAAACAAACAATAGTTGATAGAACATTAAAAATAATTTTGATTTTAATAAAGAGAATACGTGTAATATAAGTGAACATACGTTATATTGAATATGTTATACATATTTAATTATGTAAGCATAATTATATATACAGTAGAACCTCATTAATCCGGACTATATGGGGCTCTAGGTAGTCCGAATTATTGAAAGTCCGGATTAAACAAAATAACCAAAAATCGTAAATTATAAATTTAAAAAAAAATATATTGGATATTAATTTATTATTCAAACTAAATATAAATACATATGTATGTCTTACAATATTTAACCTAAAAATACATGATACATAATACATATAGGATATTTTTAGAATTCGTTTTCTCGTTTATTTTAATCTATGACATAAACTAGCGTAATTTACGTATTATAAATGGCTGTCCGGATTAAGCGAAGTCCGGACTAATGAGGTCCGAATTAATGAGGTTCTACTGTACCAATAAAAATTAATATTTTTGTAAAACTTATAAGATTTAACTATAATACATTAATAAAAGCCACATGGATGTTCCCCGAAGTGGAAAATTGAAATATTTAAAGAGAAGAGAGTGAATATATTTTATCAAGATTTGCAAGAGATAATTGCGGTGTTTAAAGATTTAAAATTTTATTTTTACCTCATTTAATGAATCCTGTACCAAATGTGATCTTCTGACGTTTATATTTAAAAAGAATATATCGATATTAGGTGTCTGCCTTCTTGCAACTTTAGATACCAATGACTTTCTAGCATTTAGAATCATTTGCTGTTCTGAATCTTTAGTAAGTATGATTCTCTTTGCAACAATACTCAAAATAAATGGATATTGGCAATAAGAAAAACATTCATACGGTCTAAAACTTTGCCAATTGTAATAATCACGCATTAGATCAACGTGATCTAAAGCAGAGTTATACAATTCAGTAAAATGTAATAGTTCGGTTCCTAATTTGTTGGCTGCATCTAGAATACATTTCAAATAACTCTAAATATTTTAATTTAATTAGTTTAATATTAATAATGTTTATCATTTAATATCTTACATATCAGTAAAAATTATAATAAACGCCTTTCAAACTTACTTATTAACGCTAAATTTTTTGTGGCTGATGGTATCCACCAAAGTGTCTTTCCTAAAGGTGGTAAAGATTTGTCATTTGGAGAAAATTGCCGTAAAGTTATAAATTGCATAATATATCTTATTAATGACCTTAATTTATCCAGTTCCAATCTTTAATACAGAAATTAAATATATTAGCTAATTAGATAAATTATATATATGATATATTGCTTAATAAAATAAATGTTCTTATCAAAAATAAATTTATTTTCATACATTTTATTAAATTATTATGCATTTTTAATTTGTATGGTATTTTTTTTTATATAAATAATTTTATTCGATGAATTAAAAGTAAATTGACTATAAAAATCCACAAACAAATATTTATTTGTACAAAATCTTTTAAATTAAATATGCACCATGCAATATTTATAAAAAAAAATCCAATAGTTGTCTTGTTAAAATGTAAAGATGTAAAATTAACACTCATAAATTATATACTGTATTTATAAAAATAAATGTATTATATAAATATAATATATTATTTATATTTATAAATATAATTACATATTAACGTTATTCAAAAATATACACAGTAATAAGTAAATAGAATCATTGATAATTGAATCTACATATTATATTTATTAATTTAACGACGACCATAATGTTATTTTTACTTATCCATTTTATATTATTAAATACCTAAACACCAATATTGTATACGCCAATGTAATTTCTTAACTATTGTATTGCATAATATTGCTGACAACGCATTTGACCGAATGCCTACTTATATCCCAACGTAGACTATTAATATTATCATTCATTTCTGATCCAGTCTAACATTCGACATACCAATAGACAATAAATTAGCTGAAAGTGTCATCATGAAGTTGTTATTGTGTTTTTCTTTAGTTTGTGCCGTGGCAATAGCCAAACCAATGGATGAAGACAACAAATCTGAACAACTGCCTACATCGTTAAGCACTAAAAATGAGACTGTAATATTGAACCACAGGGTAGAGCGTGATGACAAAATATCTCCGATAGTTCAGGTTTCTTCCGAATCAAACGAAAATAATGAATCAAAAACTGAAGAAATAAAAACCACAGATGATAATAAACCAAGGTAATTATAATACTCAACATAACATTTAGTAAATTAATTATAGTTATATTAAACTTATAAGGTAATATTTGGTAGCCGGTGCCCGGTAGCGGTATGAATATGTTGTAATATTATAAAGTCATTAAATTTTTTAAACTATAATATAAATTAATATGCTGATATTTATTAAATAACTCTAACTTTATAGCTTTACTTTTAGTAATTAATATAATCATATTATCATATTTGCATTAAAAATTATAATAGATATTGAAATCTTCACATCTTCTGACCAGAAGCAAGAAAAATTTAATAGTTTTAAAATACTTATTATTCAATAATAAAACTCAATTGGGGAAAAATATTTTAACATGCAATTGTTCCAAAAGCCTTGTTTCATCCTTAGTATCTTTATAATCTTTAAATCGTATATAACAGTCTTTTTTACAGTAATTAGTAAGAAAATTCGAATTGAATGGTGTATGCTTCAAGCTTGTTTTTTCGAACATTAAAAATACATTTTTTCTTATTTATACTTTTATAATTTCAAGATAGCTATTTAAAACTTTTAAAATACCTAGTTTAAAAACATATTAAAATTGAATAAAAATCTATCTAATTATTACGTAAGTATTAGTTAGCGTAGTATTAAGTTATTTAATTGATTCCTAACTTAACTTTAATTCTAAGGTAATGTCAATGAGCGATATAGGTCAGGTAGACCAAAGGCGCAAAAAATGTTGACTACGCCAAAAAAGTGAAAAAAAAAACATTAAAAAATCTGAGTTTAAAAACTATACGTATTACCAATAATTGGGGGTCGTTTCGAACATTTATGAAAAATGATATAGCCAGTTTTATTAGTTATAGGTACCTTATTTTCGTGTTTATGTACCTATTAAAACAATTTTTTAATTAACAATAAATCTATTTTTTTAAATTGCAATTATTAATGATTTTAATCTCTGTTTAAAGTTCCGCTAATACTAAGATATTAGTATAGATTGCCATAAGAAATCCTTGTTCTAATTGAAATTGATTAAAGCATAAGATTCGTGCTTCGCTAACATGTATTGATGTATATACATATTGCATATTATTCTTACGATCAAAAACTCTGCTTTAACTCTGTCAAATTTCACTCAATTTTAACATATTTTTTTAAATTATTTTAAAAAATATTAACAAAACAAATTGAAAAGATATGAAAGAGAACTGAATACATTTTTTTCGAAAAGTAGAATTTTCATACTAACTATTGTAAAAAATACATTTAAATATAATATAGCGATTTAAAAACTACATTTAAATGTAATGGTATTTCACAGATATAAAAGGTGATATAGGACTTATGGGACTTTTGGTATATATACATAATATTACTTTGTACATTTCTTAATGTAGTTTGCTTAAAATATAGTAATATATAATAATGTTGATAACTAATAACTAATAAGAACAGTGGCGTGTATAATAGGGATGGGTTGGGGGTTCAAACACCCCCTGAAATGTATGGTTGGTACGGGCATTGATTTTGATTGTATAATTAATTGGAATAAAAGAATGGTAAAGTATTTAGTTTTATAATAGATAATTAGTTATTACATATTTTTACATAGACGTTTAAATTACTAGTATATATAATATATATATTAATATTACATACATAATATTATATATAGTGAATTACAATGGATTTAATTAAAATAAGAAACTTGTATAGTAATTTATAGATATTATATATCTAGTTAATATAATATTGCAGTAATAATATTATTATTTTTATTTTGGTTAAATGAGTTGGTATACAACTTAATTTGTAATAATTATTGCTTATTTTTGATAGTAAAATGTAGTTTTAATAAATAAAATACTAAACAGGAAATCACGGTTGCCTATGGTGATTAACCGCCAACAAAATTTCTATATATAAAAAAAATATTTTAAACTTATTTTAAAATTATGTTTTATAAAAAATATTAATTTATGAATTTAAATGTGATTTTTTTTAAATTTAATTTTAAAACTAAAGAATTTCAGTCCAAACAATAGGACCTTGGAAATGCGTCTATCATAATTTATATATATATATATTTAATTGTATTTACTTCATAGACATTTAAAATTATCTTTATTAATTTTTTAATTAATATAATTAAATTATCAAAATACGGGTTCAACCAGTTTTTATTGTATTTTAATAAGGAACTGCTGCAATAAATTAGAATTTTCTACCACATCCGGTTTGAGTTTGGGATGACGGACGAATGGATTAAATAACATTTTTTTTTTATTAATAATATTTTTTTAATGTTAATAAATAGAAATTATCTTTAGTACACTTTTTATAGTTAATATATAATATAAATAAACTTTCTACTTGTTTTTAGTTAAATGAATTATTTATTATGTTTTAAATATTTTTAGACTTGCATATGATTCTACTATCAAACAGGTTAATCCAGCTACATATTCATCTCAATTAACTAGCATCCATAACACTGATTCAAGTTATCCAGTAAACTCGGATAATGAGCAATACAGATCAGTTGCTTCTGAGTACCCTTCAGTAGCTTATAGGTCATATGGGTTAGGATCATCGGGATTAGTTTCTTCTTCATACCCGTTAGCATCATACGGATTAAGACCCGAATCATATGGATATTTCGGGTCAAATGGATTATCGGGGTCATATTATGGGCCATATGGCTCATATGGCTCATATGGCTCATATGGGTCATCAGAACCATGTGATTCCTCGCTACCCTCAGTCATGCCAATATCTTATTCCAATGCTATCCCATGTCAAGGTGGCATTGCCCAACAGATAATTCATAAGCCCGTCGTTACAGAATTACAAGAAGTTATTCACAAACCAATAATTACAGAAGTACAAGAAATCGTGAACAAACCTATAATCTCGGAAGTCCAACAAGTCATACATAAACCACTTTTCACTGAACATATTGGCCTCGGTCCATCTTACCACGGATATCAAAAACACGTTGTTAACCAACCCATTTACCATAAGCCCACTAAACATTTTGTTCGTCAACCAGCGTCTCATGCAGCAACCATTCACTTAGCTGATCAATATGAACAGCATGTCAGTAACGGCCACAGTTTCTGTGAACCGGGGGCAGGCTCGCCATACGGTTTCACGGGATCATCATATCCCACATACGGGCCAGGAATCAACGTTGCACAACCAAGTGGACAGTATAAATCAGCAGGGTCTAGGCCTAGTATAGCATCTTATGAATCAGGTATATCTACACCAGATTCACCGAGTTACTCTTTATTACGTGGTTCAACCTCATACCGTTACCCTTCAATGTCTTCCGCTTCAGATTCATACAGATACGCTACCCCTGGTTCAATTGGCTACCCTACTCCAACTTCTTCATTTAGCTATTCATCGTTGCCACCATATAACGAATTAGGATCAATAAGTTATAGAAAACCTTATGGACAACAGATTGACACTTTCAATACTGGCAATAATGGACCATATAGAAGTTCTGAAGAAAGTTCACGACTTAAAGCTGCAGAACAGATTATGTACGATAAGTTTTTACCATATACACAACAAATAAATGGAAATCAACAATATTATGATAACCAGTTTCAACAACAATTGTCAGGATTTCAACAACAAAAGGGAAGGAGCAATGAAGACCCAAAACAAATTAAAATGGATGTGGACGCTATCGCCAAGCAAATCGAGAAAAACCCTGAAATGAGAAAACAATTAATAAAAATAATTACAGAGAGTATTTACGTAAGTGACCAAATGACACAATCTAATAAGAAGCAACAAGATACAAAAATGCAATCATTGCCACTAATATAATATAATATAACTGATGTATATATGTATAATGAAGAAAAACAATTATTTTTAAAAAAAATTAATAAATTGACCTCATTTTCACAATATTTTTTTTTACATTAAGATTTAATTTAAATTTTAAATGTATATTGAGAAACCGATACTTACATCCTGAACCAATGTACTAATAATTGGTGATCCTCTTTGCTTAATTGAGCAATATAGTTTAATAAATGTGCAAATATTGGAGCACTTGATTGAGTTCCAAAAACTGGACATTGTAGTAATATAAATAAAGCTCTGACTTCATCTTTCTCATAAAGACTGAACAAAACACAGGTACATATTTTATTTAATACTTAAGTAAGTAAAAATTAAAAAATGTATTTCATCATAAATTAAATAAATTATACAACAAATAAGAATTATTTGTGAAGCTAGAGACATGATAAGTTTAAGCCACCCCAAATACAAAATTAGCACCCACCCTCCCAAGTTATTTCTATTTTTTTTTTAAAGAAATCAGGTATTATGTTCATGTAAATAATAAATAACTTATTAATAAAATATAGAGCCGGGGCTTCAACCCCTCCAAATAAATTTATCAAGCTTCGCTTATGATAGACATGCGTGTATATTGATTTTAAGAATTATTATTTTTCATTTAATAAATAACTATTTTACTAAAACAAAATTATATTAAAAAAATTATGAGTATAAAAAAATCAATAAAAAAGCGATTTTAGCATCTACAATAAATTATTAATGAATAATAATTTTATATGTGATACAATATTCTATATTATATTAATGCAGTTACAGTAGCTATAGAAATTCTCACTTCTTATTATTTTCTAGTAATGCATTTATTATTGACTTTAAAACGGTTTTGTGTATTCCGCTAGACTGTAATAATTAAATAATTTACAATTTTTAGAAACATATTTATATTTAAAAATTTAAAATTAAGCTAATATAAAATTAGCTATTGTACCAAATCTTTGAGGGCATCATTTATAGCATAGACAAATTCTAAATGAATGTCAGGGTCATCTAGTTTAGCTCCAGATTGATTTGGATTAATCTAAAAATTGTACATAGGTACAGTTAGAAAAAATAATTTTACTTCAGTTTTAATAATATAAATAGCAATACTACCTTGAATAGTGCACAAATCTCGCTAAATGAATCAAACAACCTCATATAAAAACGCTGAACTGTTATAAAGTTTTCATTTTTACGAGCCTTTCGTATTTCTTGTCTAAAATAAAATATTTGTATTCAATATTAAATTGATACTGGAGTCTGGAGTACTAGACAATATATATATATCATGGTCTGGCCATAGATTTAAAGCTTTGCGTTTATGCTTTTAGCTGAAGGTAATCTAACATATTTTAAGGTACTTATTAAAAAACTCACAAAAACTCTTCTCTTGTTTCATGTCTTGTTGGATATTGAGGTTTAGATTCTATTTGATGATTTTTTTGAATTTTTTTGCAATTCTGATCAGTTGGATTTTGGTTATTAATTGGGGGTATAGTTGTTCTATATGTTAGAAACTGGTTCGAATTACCCTGTAAATATAATTAGTAGGTAGTAAATAATATAATTCTAGTATAATACTTTAAACATAGATTAAATAAATAATTAATTACCTTAAACTATGTTATAACAAATTAGAGTTTATAAAAAAATATTCAGTATGCATTACTAAACTATCTCAAAAAGTACTAGTTTTTAAAATATTTTTTTATTTAATTTGTAGTCATTATATACAATATTATCGAAAAACATTAATACTTTTGTTTTTTGAAATTTTTAAACAAAAATAAAATAATAATATAATATAATATAATATGTGACTATCAAGCTTATTAGATTTACATAAAAAATATTTATAAGAAGTAACTTACAATTGGAGGTAGTCTAGAATATCCAGATACTGTAGGATCACTGCATGATCTTTGACTTCTTGCCAAAATCGGGCTATCTTCATGACCACAAAAAGGGCATGGACTAAGGCGATCCCCCCAATGATCTTCGGTTTCTTCACAAGATTCTATCTAAAAATTAAAATATAATTTTTAGAACAACTACCTAGCTATTATTGCCTACTTTTACCTATTTAATATTAAATTTAGCATTTTATTTCAAAATTCAACTCAAAAATCAAAAGTATTTAATGAAGAATTCAAACTTATTCGAGTTGTGGTCATCAAGCTTAAAAAAATAATGGAGTGATATTAATATTAACGATAATAGCAAGCTTACTGAATAATTAAAAATAATTAAAATTAATCATTTTTAAGCCAGATTATTCGGAAAAAATCTATATTAAATAATAGTTTTCTAATATTATTATATTTGAAGGGCTGTTTCCAGATAACAATAATTTGTTTAATCTGAAATATTAAATGCTGTAATGTTCTATGCTTAAATTTTTTATTCTTACTCTGAGGTTATATTATTATTATAAATGTATAGTATTTATGTACAATTATAAGTATAAAATACTTAATGAAGAATTATAATCAGTAAGCACCCACTATAAAGAAACATAGATTCACACATGCATCAATAAATTGTAGTTAGGTACATTAGGATTTAGGTGTAGCTCATTAAATATCTTAAATGATAAAATGTTCCTATTATACATCTCTAAATTAATAAAACAAATTTACTTACATTTTTTGAATGCAAGTGATCTCTTATGGGAGATCTACTAACGCAAGGCACTACAGCAAAGGTCAATGTCCTGTTGAGGAAAGACTTCCTTACTTTTTCCCAAAGCCAAGTCATCCGAAACCATTTAAAATATCGTTAAGCACGGTTCTATTTTGAACCATATAATGACGAGACAATCTTGGATGACCCCTTTATTGCGAGCGCTATACCGCCTATACCTATACTATACGTGTTTTACATACGTGTGTCATGACAACCGTACTTATACCTAAACATACAAGGTCCGTGTTTTAAAAATATTTGACACATTTGAGTATATAAATATATACAGGCATACATTATTAATGCTACACCTATACAACTTGTATAGATAGATTCAAAAACTTGGTTCAAGGACTAGATATTGATTTTAAATTGTTAATTTAAATCTTTCAACATACACATTTCATTTGAAAATATAATATTATTTATAAGCATTTTAAGTTAAAAATTCGACAATATTACTATTTATTTTAAATTAATTTGTACCTACCAAGTAAAATACATTTATATAGTACAACTACCACTATATAATATATATACAATATAAATATACATATATTTATACATATATTTATGTACTAACTTATGTTAAATACTTATACGAACACACATAATAACTAATATGTAAATAATTTAAATATATAATATTTTAATACAATTCTTCATTTTATAATTATAAATAAACATTGACATTTTTTTTAGCAAATATTAAAACATGACATATAATTCTATACTCGACGGAAATATTGATAAAAACCTGCATGTTCATCATAATTAGTTTTTTATTACGTACCAACAATATAATTAGTAGAACATAAAATACTAATCATCATTATCCTAGTCACAGAGGTAACAAAATGTACATGTTATTCATGCCAATTTCCTCAAACCAATATTTTCAAATAATTTGCATAATTGGAAAAACTTAGATACGTATAATTTAATTATTGAAATATTAGAATATATATTATTTAATTTTACCTTCACTATTGTCTTTATTTTTGTAACTTGTAGTTTTTTTATTCAAATAATATAATTGTTGTAAAAGAAAATAGAATTTTTTTAACCACTTGAAAAATATTATGGTATAGTGGACATTGAAGGGTTTAATTATTTAAATCACACAACTTTAGTTTTGCGTGAGATAATAAATATATTAATATATTATTTTATGAAATTATGATTAATGCACGAGCGGTGTTGCGTTGTGGCCAAAGCCTAACATTTATTTAAAACTTCTTTGATGTGTAACAATTAAATCTACCCGCGGATCTTATCTATACTAAACTGTATTAGTTACAAGATTGAATAGATTGATGATGTCCCACATAGTCTATATTCTATAAAAGATAATTTTGTCTGAATAGTGAATAACTCTAGTTTTAATACTAAAATATACCATAGGTCCATAGACGTTCATAAAATATCGTGGTAAAATATTTAACCAATAACTTTAATCGAACAAAACAAAACGCGATAATAGCAATACCTATAAAATATAAATACGTGTGTTAATTGGATGGTTTTGACCAAATATAAAATATGGCTTAAAATTTATCCAATTGTAATAACTATTTTATGTTTTGTAGCTGATTTTGATTTTTGTGACCAATGTACAAACAATAAAATAACATTTTTTTGAAATATCTAATTAATATGCACATTTTATAAAATCTTTTTTTATAGTGGATACTCACATTACGAAATGATAAGGAACTGTCGAAATTCTAAGTCTCTGCCTATGATAGTTTAGGCTTTACGTTGGTTCTCAATCAGTTAGGAAAAATTATTATAAACAAGGATAATATATAAGGATTTATAAATGTATAATGTATTGTAATGAATGTTAATAATCAAAAAACATATAAAAGCGATTGAAATACCTATCAAAAAATAAATACCTATATATTGAGAAATGAGAGGACGTTATAAACCATACCTGCATTGCATGTATTGTTTATTTATATGTTCATCTTATTGACGCATGATGCATGAGGCATGACACAACACATTTAACGTTTAGAAAAATCCGAAATTTTTAAAATCCTCATGACTTGTTTCAAAATTGAAGGGAATAGTTGCAATTTAGCTACAAAGCGATTTTTTTCGATTTTTTTTTAAACATATATTTAAACGAGTTAAGCACGATATACTTACCTGTAAAATGTACATTTCTTACATTGTCCTTCGATTTATTTATAAAAGAAAAAAATTAAAAATTCGCTATAGACACTAGGCGGCATTAAAACTTAAAATACAGCGTCGTGCGCATGCTACGCATGCACGTAAACTCACGTGGTTATGTTAGGGGGTAAAGAAGATGATATTAGATTGACAGTCATCGAGAAACTTTAATCTTGGATTTTTGGAGCCTTATTATTATTGCAAAGCCCAAATGCCCCAATAATACATTGAAATGTAGTAGTGGTCATTTTTTTGATATTATATCCTAATGGCAAAATTGGCAACTATAATGATGGTTTTGTGTGGTGGTGCTAAAAAAAATAGTAAGGTGTGATTTTAAACAATCGATTCGAAAAAAGTATTTTTCGGTAATTTGCATTTGTCCACATATTATCAAATCATCATGTTTTCTTATATTTTGTGGACGGAGAACGTGTCTTAATCTTATATTTAAAAAGAAATTTATACAGCATAACAAACGATAGTTGATTCAGCATCATTTCAGGGATGTATAGTATTTGATGGAATGATTTTACAATATGAAAAAATCGATAAAGTAAAATTATTTCCATCAATTTTACACAATTTAAGTGTTCTTGGTTTAGTTTTTTATTTATTATATGATTTTAAAGGCTGCGAAGGATAAACTGTGGAAATTGACGAGTAAAGTTTGGTCGGTATAAATAGCACCGAAGGCATCGGAGCACATATCAACAATGTGGACGGGATGTGATGGCGTCATGTGAAAACGTCCATTTAAAACGCGCCAGTATTGCCGCCAAAAGCGTTTTTACCCTGAGTGCCTGAGTACTTACTTGGCGAAACATATGAAATCGAACCGGCTACAAAATGTTTACTCTCTAGAAGAATTTTTTCGTTTGTGTTCAATTCTTAACGACCCTACCAATGTAAAAAATATAGTCGTTTGCAGAGTCGGTGTTTGAGAAGAATCGGAATTGGAATCTGGGGCTGGGTCCGATACTGATTTTTTTTTTAATAAATAAATATACTAAATTTTTTTTTTAATAGCGAGTGAAATTGTTTTTACTTTATAACCTATTCTTTCTGCTATTGATTTTCGATAATTTATTTTTGCAACATCATTCTAAACTCATCGTTGAAATACCTACATAGGTTTTCATGCAAAAGAAAAATTGTAAAATTCGCTAGGGCGTTAAACTAATTTATGACAAAATAACACAACAAATTTAATAACAGTAATAATATTTATTGAAACAATGATTAAAAAATTTATTTTTATTTAAGTAGGTATAATAAGAATATTCAGTACTATGGAATTGTGAGCAAATAAAATATGTCGTTGTGACGGTGGTGCACCTGATTACTTGAAATTAACTTGCCTCTTTGCAACGCGCGTTGTCAAAAATGTTAACGCCGCCATTGGTACTGTCGCACTGAGTAGGTACTAGGTAGGTAATGGTATAGGTTAATATATGTTAATAGGTTAAATGGTATACATTTTAACATATAGGTAGCAAGGTAGGTATTAGGAACCAATATATTTTGCGACTTCAATAGCTAGTACAAAGTTGTACTAGGAAGTAGTTTTTACAGGAATTTAAAAATATTGCAAATACGCATTACCTACCATTATGTAACAATTTTTTCCCAATGCGTATTAATGTATAATGTATATAGTGAATTATGACGAAATTGAATACGGAAAAAAAATAAAGATTTTTACCCTAGTCCTAGTGAATTAAAAAATATTAAACATTTATAGTGACTATAATAACACAATTTTTAACACAATGCCAATTTGCTAAAAATTTAGACCAATTTTAAACTATTTATATTTTATATCGAGAATTTATTTACAACAATACACCATACTATGGTACGTGTCACTATCAATTCATATTAGTTAAAAGGGCGCTTACTTAGTAGTTAATAATTTAGTATGCTTTATCCGCATAATTCGTCTCATTGTATCCATCTTACAGACGCACAACATAAAAACCGTTTCCCGCGGGCAAGAAGCCCTAGGTTGTAGTAATAAAGTCCAAGTTAAACAACCAAATTTTCACATACTACGAAAAATGATGTTATTGTTTCAAAATCCATTATTATAGTGATTTCAAACTTGAATCATTTTTTTTGTAATTTTGGTATTGAAAAAATAAAAGCGATGTTGCACAGAACAAAATCTCTTCTTTTTAGTGTGAAAATTTGGTTGCTTAGACTACATTTGAGTAGTCCTTACCCGCGTGAAACTGTATTTATTATGTTGTACGTTTGTATGTTTGTATAAGGCGGAGACAACACTTACGAGTGAAGCATACTAATAGTAACAAAATATAAAAAAATTATGTTTAGAACAATTTATTGGATCTGACTAACAGAAATTTTTTAAGTTTCTTGAAATAAATCAGTTTTTTTCTTCATCAAAAATTCTGCAACAATTACCGTTTATTTAATTATAAATATTTTATCGCCACGTGATTTTTTCGATTTTATTTGTAATGCGGCGTATGTATATCAACGAGTTAAGAACGATGGTGCGGAAAAAAATTGTGCAAATCAATATTTGGATGTTATATCCTTCCGAAGTTTGCGATTTTACGTTTTGTGTTTTTTTGCATGCGCAATGCGCATAACGCTGTACTTTACGTCTTTACCGTGCCCATAACAAATTTTTTAATTTGAATAAACCACTAGTTTTGAAATTATGACATTAAAATACATATCATTTTTATCGTTTTTATTAATTTAATTTATTTATTTACGTATTCCGTATTCCCGTGAGTAATAAACTAATAAGTAAATATAGATGCGGTGCGTGGCAATAAATACAATGTTGTGCGAAAATTTGTTTTGCACCATCGTTTTTAACTCGTTTAAATAAACTTTGTTAAAAAAAAAAAATCGAAAAATCGCTAAACTGCAATCATATCAAAATTCTAAGAATTTTTTCTATTTCTAATTCTTTTAAAAAATTTTAATTTGCAAGGTGTATAGTGTTACTAGTACAAATATAAATTAATACTATTAGTTACTATTGTATTAAAACCTTTTTAAAAAAAAGAGAATAGCAGGTCAGCCCACAACAGAATTGTTTTTGGAAGGTACACAACAATATTATTGAATTAAAATTTAACACATTCATTAAATTAACACTTTCCAACCCAATTACGAGATACATTTGAAACTTTTTGTACCATAAAGGAAGTTTCCCAATTCTTGAATTAATTTAAAATTTAAAATACAAAATCTTAAACTTAATTGAAATGATTTTATAAAATATTAAAAAATAATATAAACAAAATACTTTTTCATAATTATAATTCAATAATATTTATTTAAATTTTAAAGTCAAATAGTAATTATAAATAAATAATAAACAAAGTACCATATTATAAAAATCTATTTTTAATTGTCAAATAATTAAAGATAGGTTTAATATGTATATTATAGTTTATTAATAATAATACAATTGATTACCATAATTTAATACTTCTTTAAAACTAATTTAGGTAATAAAAAAAAATACATATCTGACACATACATGTATACTTGTCTAATAAGATTTAATTTTTAGAAAAATTGATAAAATTGACTTTACTCTACTTTATACTTTTGGTAAAAAACAAATCATTCTTAATTTAACTGTGCTATATAATGAGTTATCTGAAAATAATTATAGATTTTTCAAAAAAGTTTTACTTTATACATCGTTTGAAGTAATTTTTATTTAGAAAAATTTAAACATATAAAAAAACCTTTTAGATGAATATCATATTTATAAAAAAAACTGTCAATACATAAAAATAGTAATTTCTAAGTAATTTTAAATTTTAAAGAAAAAAAAATTCAGTAGAAATGTTTAGATATCAAAAAACCAATTAGGATATATAATGTTTGAAGGAAAAATGTATATATTCAAGATATCAAAAATTTTGAGATATTAATGATTAAATTACAGCCGACTAATAAAAATTAATTTAAATTACTTAATAAGTATACTCATAGTTTTTAATAATAATTAATTTTTAAAGGTAATTAAATTAACACATAATACTTTCTTTTCTTTAGTTATTTTAGAGATTGGAAGACTAATATTATATACTGTCCAAATTAATACTTTTATCAATCATATTGTATAATACTTCCCATTAGGTAACAATCAATAATGAGTAAGTTAAATAAAGCTAATTCAATTATAGAATAATATAAACCTAATCAACAATAGATATTAAATAGTAAACACATAACAAAAAAAAAAAAACAAATAATGACTTAATTTAAAAACTACCATTATTATTATATTATACATAAATAATACTTAAAAAATAAATCAAAATTGTAAAAGTCAAACAAAATTAAACTACAGATAATTACGGAAAATTATCGCCATCGTGTCATAGAATCAGCTTCTGGAGAATTAGTTTTTGAACCAGTATTAGTAGCACGCTTTATCTAAGTAAATAAAACAAGATTTTAGTTCAATTATACAATTAGGTTATATTTTTAGGGTATAAATTAAAAACTTATGAGTTCAATTAACTATTTATAGGTACCAGAATATTAATTTAACTACATACATTTTAAGTACAATTATAGTTAATCAATTATTAATGAAGTATATATTTTTTAAACAAGACACTTCTATTATTTGTGTAACACTTTTTTCTGTAAGCATGTTATTTTAATACTAAAATCTATAATTATAATATTATAATTTATCGAAGATTATCACCAAATTTTTCTAATTATGTGATAGTTTTTGTTATGCACTGAAAATTTGATAGAATTAGTGCAAGCTCGTTTTTAATTTGAGTTTTTATTATATAATTGTTGTGAATTTTGAATTTTTCAATAGATTTTAGCCAAATGTGTTAATAACTTTTTAGATTGATGAAGAAGAATCATTAAGTAAAATAAAAATTATCTTATAAACTAAGTTAAATAAAATAACATTTTTATAAAAAAAAATGTATATTTTATAGTTATAATTTTCTAAGTTTTCTAAATGATATGAACTTTTACTCTAGTATTGCAAAATAAGCAACAAAAAAATTAACTATATAATTTACATAATAAAATATCAACATGTTTAAATATTTAATTAGAATTGTTATAAGTAAACATTGAAGAATATACATTTTCATAAAAATCTAATAATTATTCATATAATTACATTAGCAGGAGATGTGCAACTATCTGTTTGATTATTTTGCATCTTCGCCTACAAACAAAAATATATGCACAATATACTCATTTAAGTTATTTAATGAATATTTTTTTTTAATAAATTTGAAATATATCTTACCTTAGTATATTGACTTCTAGATAAACTATCACTTCTAAAATCTTTATTAATTTTTATATTTTCATCTTCTTTTTTGTTATAGCCTAATGGTTTAAGAATTGCAGAGTTGGATATATTTTCATTCACCGGGCTCTCTATAAATTTATTTAAAGTCGTTGCAGTATAAATTTTACTAAATGAATAAGAGTAAAATATAGTTAAAATTTAAAAACTGTAAATACCAGAGTTTAACTCCTTGACTAATGATGACATAGCATTTGTCACAGAATCTGCAGCAACTAATAAATCATTTCTTAAACTTCGATTACCACTAGTCACAGAACCACTTGCACCAGAACTTAAACTAGATGTACTAACAGGTGTACCTTTACAAAAAATAAAAATAAATAAATTAACTATATTTTTTTACAGAAAAATTGTTTAATTTTCCTACATGCTAGGGAGTTGCCAGTAAATGCTGATCTTACATCTCCAACCATTGATGAGTCAGACATAGACATGATAGACAGTGATGAAGCTGAAGTCAACGTTCCACCGGGTGTTGGAGGTGCTGATTTTGAGGAAGGAGGAGATTTAGTTGAACGTGGTGATGAATTTGGAGTTGAACGTGGAGACCCTTGATGGTTCTATAAACATATTAACTTGTGTTGAAAAGTAAATAACACTAAAAATGTACTAATTAGTACCTTAAACATAAAAATTACAAATTTAATAATATGATGTAATTAAAATAACTATAAAATATGAATGAATTATGTAGCTTATAGTAGTTCAAGAGTGATTAGTAATATCTGAGTAACAATTTTTTACTTGACAATAAAAAAATATTTTCCAAATTATAAAATATTAATATTAACATATAATTAGTATTATGCAGGTCCGTATTTAGGGGGGCTGGGGCACGGTTAGGCACATGCAAGTCTCAGGGGTGGCAAAATATTTTAGCAAAATTAATTTTTAAAATAAAATGGAAAAAAAAATAGTCCACATTTTATTGAATTATTGGAAAAAATTACATTAAAAAAAAAGAAATTTGTATGTTTTATTATGTTATAATTTGTTAATTAAAAAGATTTAAATTTTTTTTAACTATTTTATAATTTTCATTTATTAATTGATGTTAGATTTTAAAATTAAAGATGATCATGGATGGAATAACTAGTATAATATTAATATTATACTAATATTGTTAGTTGGTAAGGGGGGTTGGCATAAATTATATGCCCAGGGTCACCAAACTTTTAAACACGGCCTTGGACCCTTGGTATTATGTATAATGATATACAGGTACATAATTTAAATTATTTACTTTCAGAAGTTTCATTAATCCCTCCAATTGATCCATTAATTGTCTTCTAGAATCCTGTAAAGATGTTAAATGTGATTCTAATTCATGTTTTCTATTTCTCAATGCCCGAAGTTCACTCATAAGTGCTGGATTATCTTCAGAAAATCCAGAACAAAAACCTTCCATTTCTTGTTGTTTTCTGTATAAAATAATTTAAAACATAATATAAGTATTATTAAAATATATACTTAATACAATAATGAGTCATATAGTACCTTAGTCTTGAAATTTCTTTCATAATTTCTCTATTTTTAGATTCCAGTTGAATAATAAGTTCTCTCTGAGCTCTAGAAGTATCCAAGCTTAAAGAACCTTCTGATGGGGCTCTACCCTAATAAATATAATAATATAATAAGGATTTAGTTGCTGTAGACTAAAATTTCTAAAATATACATTTTTTAAATGTTTTGTTATTGAAAATCTTTTAAAAATAGATAACTACACTTGTTCTAACTTATTTACGCAGTACTAGGTCCCAACTGTTTAGCTCACTGAACTAGCAACAATTTTTATTGAAAAATAATTATCTAGATAGTTAGATAATGAAGAAATAATAAATGCAATTGCTTTCAAATAGCTATAAACAAAATTTATCAATATTACTTTAAACGTTTATTTTATAAATTTTTATGTTTAAAAAGTTTTTAGAAACTTATGACATTATTTATTATTTTAAAACAAATTATATTGAACAAGTTTAACTTTAGAGATCTAGGTAGAAATTATTTGTCTAGTGACTTAGCTCACCATATTTTGCATGCTGGGACTCCCCTTATATAATTAAACTAGGGCTCCATAAAATCTAGTGCTGCTATTAACTATTTTTATTTAATTAAAATTTTAGTTATCATAATAGTATATCTAGTTATTCAATTATTTAAAGTTACTATATTTATTACATCATTATAAAAAAAAAATGTTTTTATTTTGTGTTCCTTTAATCTTTAATTGTTAAATTTGTCAATAAGTATATAGTAATAAGCCAAATAACCCTTAAAATACAAAACTTTACTAAAAATCCAGTAAATACATAAATTATAATTTACATAATTACTTAAACATGATTAACAACAAAATTAATGCGTATAAAAATAAAAGTTCTCTTAACTATAATTTCTGTAAGTTATTATCATATATAAATTGTTAAAATATCTTTAATTGAATTCAAATTCATAGAACATAATATTATCCAACTTACTACTTTAGCTTCAGCAGCTAGTCGTGCAGCATAACGGGCAATTAATTTATGTTCATCATCCATTGAGGTATAATCTAAACTCATTGTGCGCTTATCAGGACTAAAAATTGTTTTTAGAAAATTACTTGAAAGTACAAAATTAATTAAAGTTAAGAGCCGTACTCGATGGCCAACTTGTGCACAAGGTACTATATACTATGCATAAGATGGTAGACCCAGACACCTGGTAGGCCCCCCCAAAAAAAACTGACCATCACTGAGTACAGTTCTTAAATTTAATAAAGAATAGTTATATTAAAATTAACCAAATAATTAACTTGCCTCCTTGAACTTGTTTTACTATCCAATGTATTAAATTGACTACTAATAGATAAGTCAGAAAAACCATTATGACATGGCAAAGGTGATGGAGGTCTATGATAAAATGGATAAAATTAATCAACAGATGGGTTTAAATACTATAAAAATTATAAATCTTACATTATATGTGATAAATTTATAGTCTTTTCTGGTTCTTCAGGAAAGCGTGGTATATTAGCCTTTTCTTTTTCTGGTACACAACGAAATGATTTTCGAAGAGAATGTCCAATTTGTTTACTTGGAGATTTCTATAGTGTAAAATAAAAACTTCATCAGTAAATAATATAGAAATTGTAAGTGTTGAAAGAGTATTTTTATTTTGATACCAATCATAAATTAATGCTATCAAAATCCGTTCTTACTTTCTTAGTTAAGCTCAGTTATTCAAATAAAATCATAATTTTTGAAAAATAAGTATGCCTACTTCCTTATATATGTTATTTAAACTCCTAAGAAAAATTAAATGTATAAAAAAATAATTTGTTTAAAGTACAATTTATTTTAAAATGATTGAAACATTTTTATGTTTAATAATTAAATATTTTTAAAAAAAAACCTCCATTCAAAATATTTGAAAAAACAGTGGCTTAGCAATTTCTTCGCCTAGAATATAAAATATAAACATACATAACTAGTATACTCTTTAACATCATGTTCAATTGTATGACTGGATGCAACTCGTCCTCTCCAAAAGCATTCTTGACACATTTGAAAATTATGACATTTTTGACAACGATATCGAAATCCAGTAAAGTTATCACGTCGACAAGCATCACAAGAAATAGGATGAGTAACTAAAAAATAATTATAACAAAATTCTTTAAAATAAACTTGTATTAATTGTATGTTTACTTACCATTTTCGACATTAGCTAATCTATGTAATAATGGTAACCATACAAGACAAGTAGGTCCAGGATCTGACATCATTGAATCCATAAAATCATTTACAGTTACTTTACCATTCTATAAATTGAATAAAAATTAAGAAGTACAAAAAATATACATTAATATTACTAAAATGTATTTTACCCCAGAAAATATTTCAGCCGATATCTGATCACTATAATGAAAAGAAGGAGATTCATATACAGCTGAAGGAAGTACTAATACTTCTTGTAGATATTCTCGAAATTTCCAAGCTACCATATGTCCGTTTTGATCACATATTTGTGAAAATATATCTACAAACAATAAAATATTAACAACCAAAGTTGTATCTATAACAAAAATATTTTGTATCAACTAATTTACATCTAAGTTTATCCATAAGTTTTCCTGAACACATTGTAACTAAAGCTACTTTTATAGATAATACTCTTATTCTTCCCATAGTATCGTTCCTGTAAAAAAAAAAATATATTTAAAATAATATTGAATATAGACTATACAGCAATTACGTTTTAATCAATTTATGTGTATTTAAGATTAATAGAGGATATTTAAAATTAGAGTACTTATTTTCTTATTGTGATATTGCAATAAGTCAAAATTAAATATTGTGTGAAAATAAAAAAAAATACATTTTATGAATAAAGAAAACAATTTTAAGAAATAATGTTAACATTTAAGTGACATAAATACTTTGAAACATTAAAAATTAATGGTGAAAGACAATTTAAAAAAAAAAATTATTATATCAAGCTAATTATTTAGTGTAATTAAGAACTTATTAGATATTCCATTTAAAGGTAATTATTTAGATATTAACCTTAGCTGGAAAATATTTCTATTTATGTATAATATATTATACATAATATTAATATTAAACAATACTATACTACTAACTACTAGCCCATAGGAATAAACTGTAATAATCTATTAAAAGAATATAGTACTTACATGGATGTTTTCTCTCCATCTTACACATGAATTATCAAACTAGTACACTATTGTTATTTTTAATATTACACAAAATTAGCCTGTTATCAAATTTAAAGGAATGAATATCATCTTGGGGACCCTTTTAAGATTTCTTTATAGTTAAGTTATATTAAGTTATGAGCATTTTTAAACTATTTTTTTTTTATTTTATCGTTTCATTTTGACATATAATTTGATGTGTAATGCATAAGTAAGACAAAGTCATCACATGCCAGTTTTTTCTAAGTACTTATAACTTTTTTAAATTAAAAGATTAACTTACGCAGAATACACTGACATAATCCAATTAAGAAGAATTGTAGTTAATAAATCATCATGTACATGTTGTTGAGTAGGTAATCGTTTATTCAAATTAAGATACAGACTGGTTATAAGAGTCTCAAATTTGGAAACATTTACTTCGACGTGAGATTCCAATGTATTTAATCCATTTTCACGAAAAGCTTCAATCACATTCCATATATCAATCATATGTACTAAAAAAAAATTCACATAAATATTAATTTTGATTAATGATTGGTATTTGACATAAAATAATGAATAAAGATGAAAAATGAATGATGATAAAATGTATAACTAAATATATTCAATGGTTTAAACTACACTTATAATATTTTGACAGCATAATAAAAGATTTAATAACCATCATTATTTATAATCATAATTCATAACTATTTCAAAGAAAATATGAGGAGTCTCAACATATCTATAGTAAATAGCTATAATCAATAACTTTTCTACTAACTCATTATGTACATTAAAATAATTAAAACATAAATATAATATAATATATATATATTTATTAGTTAATACTTCTTGCAATTTTTAAAAATAGTAATGCACAATACTTTTTTAAATTTGTCACATAGATAGCAATGTAACATACCCCACACACACAATTGTTGTATAAAATTAGATTGCTTGTAGTCATAAATCATCTAACTTAGAAATACTTTGAAGGTGTTAATTTAAATTTTAAAATTTTATCTGTCTAGAAATAAATTGTTAGGTGATGAATTTTACCACTAATTAATTTCTGTTTATTTAATTAAATTTATTACAATAGTTTTGCTGTAAAATTATATATATTTTAATGCTAAAAAAAAATAGGCCAAATTTTATAATTACAATGCATTTTAATATTCATGGATTAAATAAAAGCAAAAGTTAATAGAGGAGTTTACCACATAAATTTGTTTTTATTCTCGTATGGAAAAAAATTAATAAGACATACTACTCTCATTGACTTAAAAGCTATATTGTTATTTATCAATTGATCATAATCAACCTGTTAGCCACCCTTAAATTAAAGTATTATCTGCAATAGTAAAACACTAATCTCTATTCTTTAGTAATTTATAATAATTAATATGAAAAGTTTTTTTAAAATATTAATAAGTATTATATTTATTGTTTAAGTTATAAATCTGTATTTATTAATAATGGAAACAAAATTTTTATATTTAATTTTAACCATCAATGTCACCTAAATTGTTAGGTATCTAGATATGTATAAAACTAAATAAAACAAATTTAAATAAAAATGTTTATATGCTATCTTGATTGATACAATAACAATTATGTAAATTATTATTAAATTTAAATAATACTCACAATAAACTTTTTTTTGCACATATCTGAGTTTACATGCTGTTCTATAAGATGCAAAACGTATCATATCATAATTCTGACATCGCATTTCTTGTAAAAGTTGTAAACGATAGTCAGTAGTTGTTCTTCTATCAGCAGTCATGCTGTAATAAATTATTTATGATACAAGAGATATAAAATTTTAAAATTATTTTAAGAAAAAAAAGAAGATACATTATAAAATAACAACTAGGTATATTATTTAATATTATGTATATTCATAAAAAGTAAAATTAAAATTAATTTTGACACAATGTAAGTAAACTTTCTTTAAGCTATGATAAATTAATTAAAATTAGTTGTATTTTTTATTTAGATAATCCCAAAAAATGAAGTTTGTTTATAAAACTACGACTTACGTGGTATTAAACGTAAATAATATTAAAATCAACTCAAAAACAGAAAATGATCATAATATTTAATTTGATAATCCGTACGGGCTAATAATACTACTATACTAGACTGTCTATAAGACTATAACTGCTAAAATTCTAAATAGTAGTATTTTATAAAACTTAAATTAAAAACACACAACATATCATTATCCGCCCACGATTTTATCAGACCATAATCAAAACAAACAACAGTTGTAACATAGTAGGCACTACAACTCAAAATTACTATAGGTAGCAACTACCATGTAATTTATAACTGAAATACAATGCGATAAATAAATGCATTGCTATAATGTTGGTATTGATAAGTTTGTTTTTTTTTATCATAAACGGCTACATGATAAGATATTAGCCGCCATTTTAATATTCGTTATCACTTATCACTCGTGCTTAAAAGATAACATAAAATTATTTTATATATTTTTTTATTATTTTTCTAAAGTATAATCATAAATTCATAATTTAACGTTTAACCAAATGGTGTAACATAATATTATTAATCGAATCCAATATTTCAATATAATAATTATTATTATTATTAATAAAACAATAAAAACAATTAAATATATTTATTTACAAAAATTGTATAAGCTATAAAGTATAAAGTTACATATATTATAAAATAAAACAGACTTTGTCAGCTTTTGTCTCTTACTTGCTGTTTTTGTAATTGAAGATGTTATTATTTTGCTGTAAGCATGTAACCGTCACAGTATTGAGGTATGTTCTTGTTATGTGATTTATGATTTATTAGTTCCATCATAAGAGGTCTTTAAAATAAATCACATGTATCCCAGCAGTTATTACACTCTTGAAACATAGTATAGGATCAAGCTAATGATTTGAAAATAAACCACAATTCTTAAATCTGTGTTTTTAAGAAATATCTGTTTCTTTTTCAATCATCAACGATTTAAATAAAGATTATTAGTTGTTCACACTGATATCATAATATGTATATCCGCCTTGGTTATACAGTTTTAAAAACATTGAGGCTAGTTTTAACCCTCCCTATAGTTATGTTAAAATAAATTTATTGATTTTATATCTTTTTATTATTGTAAGAATAGTCTTCATACTCTAAAGAGTACATAATGGCTTCAATTTAAAATTTACATTTTAAGATCAGTATAAGTTTTTTTTAGAACATAAAATATATCATTATCAACGATTAATTTTAATAATCATAATTTGTTGGGTAATATCAAATAACGTTACTTGTAACAAAATATTTTAGATGCCTTTTTATTTAAATACAATTCGTATAAAATCACACATTATTAATTATTTTTACATAATGCATCTTTAAGTGTCTTGTTGCAGGCAGAATGTTTATGGTTAACAACCAATCTTGCAATGGTTGCTCTGGTATCTTTGGAAAACCCATTACACAACTATTAATAGCTGCTTTTCTTGAAGTTACTTTTTTTCATTTACTAATTTTTAATCACTTCATCGAGAGTTAAAAGGTTTTTCTTTTACAAACAGCTATTTCCTGTCTTCCTGATAATAAGCTGCAATTTCATTTGGCAATTTTTTTCTTTGTCGTCGTCTTCATTATTAGAACATGAGTAATATTTCATGAATCTTCTTCTGTTTTTATTTCGGTTATTTCAGGCATTTCAGCATTTGGAAGATTAGATGTCGCCAAACTTATTCTGGCAGTGCATCCAAACATTGCTTCATAGGGGGATGTGCCTATACCTAATAAATAAAAATTTAAATAATATTAATAAAAATAATACAACATATGGTAAAATATGTACCTGGGTGAAAAGTTCGATTTTTTTTAAACTGAATAAATTTTAATGCTGATGGCCAATCCGAACTATTTTTTTTGCCCATCCAAGCAGATAACATTTCTTGTACATCCCTATTAGTTCGTTCAACAGATTCCTGACTTTCGCTGTGCTTTGGCCATCCATAATCAATTTTTACTTCATCCCATATGACATGAAGTTTGTTAATTATTGAAGTTACAAATTTTTTTCCACTACATGACTGTAATATCGAAGGTGCCCCAAATAAAGTATAGATATCAATTAAATTATAAGCAATTTCTTCAACACATTTTGATTTCAGTGGTTTCAAGACTATATATTTAGTCAAATGTTCCTGATAGTTCATTATGAATCTATAATCATTATGACGTCGAGTCTGCATGTCAATTAGATCTACTTGTCCTCGAGAATTGAAAGTAGGCTGTACAATTGGTTTAGGTGCTAATCCTATTTTTGAACATGCAGCTTTTTTATGACATTCAGCACACAATTTTAAAAATACCATAATTGTTTCATTAGTTATATTGCAATAATTATTTTTAAGTTCAGTTACCATACGATTTCGTCCACCATGACCTATTGCAGAATGTGTATCGTAAAGAATATCAAATAGTTCATCAATTGTTGCATAGTATAATACAACATTTTTTTCGTCAATAGGTCTAATCAGATGTTCTTTTCCATCCATTACTAAAATATCATACTTACGTATTACACGATAGTCTTTCGTAGTTTTTTTTTCACCAGCAGTGTTTAAAGATTTTTTTGATTTTTTCACCTGTTGAATAACTCTACTATAATCACTGGTTGACAAAAAAGCATTGTTATCTTCCCGTTTATTCATTAAAATTAATTGTATTTGCTCGTTAAATTTTGAGCGCATGGTATTTTTGTCTATAGCCATAGTTATAATGTGAATGCCTACTACACCAGTATTAACATCAGAACACAATACAGTAGGTACAGAATATATCTTAACGTCACGTTAAAACTTAAAAAATTGATTGTCATACACTAATACCACAGTATTAATCATCAACTGTTGCACATTTTTAGTTCTTATACATAATAAATTACCGATTTCGAACTAAACTACGAAAGTTAGTCAATTTGTGACAATAAGTTAAAGATTTCAGTTTGGTCTACGAGCCATTAATTTGTAAACAGTGAAAAGTGAATTGTTATACCATATTGCTGTTCAACACTTCAAACTTCAAACGCATCGCTATCATAATATTATCAAAAATCAGGATCTAAGATACAAGTCACAAGTGATACAACATAATATCACGAAACAATAATAATATACAAGTTAAACGCATAGATAATACATATGTTCTATGGTTAAACATCGGCCTAATGCCTATGCATGACAAAATGTATTTGTCATGGGCCTATGATTATATAATATAATGTATTTTCAAGATCGTCAAACCAATGAATCGTCAATAGATTAAATCAAATTGAGTCACCAAGACAGCTGTAGATCTCAACCATGATCTCAACTACAGTTTAGAGCCATCTAGCGGCATTTTAATGGAAACTCAACAAATCAAAATTTATACTTGGCAACGCTACAGCCCACAACTGTCTTATAGGTAATGAGTGACTAATAATATAGATTATAGATTATAGACAATGACTAGGGCTCGGATTTCAATGCATTTGCATTATTTTTTTTTGGAATGTCTTACACGATGCTTTTTAAGCTACTAATGTATATCAACATCAAGTACTTCATATTCTAACCACCAAAAGGGCATTTTAAGGCATTTTTTGCATTATAACGAATTTTATACTTTTTAGGACAGTTTTGATCTATTTCTCGTACATGGTACATGACTAAAAAAATTGACTTCATTGAAATATAAGTAGCAAATAGTACTACACTACTACATAATATAAATTATTTTCATTTTAAACATAACATCAGATAATCCAGTTTTAAATTAGACAAGGCTGAAATTGTGAATTGTTCTTATTGTACAGACGTACAGTTTAATGCATTATACATATAGCATATTGCCATATGTAATTTAATTTTTACTCATTTCTTTATATTATATTTTTTTTCTTAAAAATTTGAATTTATTTAACAAATAATGCTTTTTTGATACTTTTAGGACATTTTTGGTGTTTTTATGATCTTTTATATCCGAGCCCTATTAATGACCATTTATAACTATAATAACCTATGACCGGTTGCATAAAAATTATTATATATTTATTTTATTAATCTGATAATTTATTGGCTCCATAAGTTTTATCGGTTAGATAAAAATTAAAAATCGCTGTACAAACCGTTATTTATATTTATATCTTGAACCAGGTAATCGGTAAAAAAGACCAAAAAAAAAAGAAAAGGGAAAAAAAACGATTTTTAAAAATTTTAAATATATATTAATTGGTTATGAAAATTAAAAAATAATTACACCATTGATTTTATAATAATAACACTATACAGTAGGTAATATATAGTATATTATAAAATCAATGCTTACACACATTTACACGACCCTCATGTACACACATTCCTCCCCGAAATTTTTTACTTCGTTCGTGCCTGCGGGTACCTATAAGTGAACGACCATTCAGGTTTTCCATTCTTAATAATTATTAAATTTGTACTTCCAAATTCAACTAAACGAAATTATATAGGTACATTGTAATTTTTACAAAAAACCGTTGTCGCCCAGTATATTAGTTAAAATATCCACTGATTTGTCTAATGTCTATTACTATAAATTAGTTATTACTTATTAGTAATAACTTCTGCTGAGTACACATACACAGCTATATTAATTATTATTATTTTTTTATTTTATTGAAATATATCTACAGTCTTTACATATTTTGTGCAATGAGTAGGATTGATAAGTGACAAATAAAGAAAAATAGTTAACATGAATCGAATGATGAGGGATGATACCCAGTGGTAACACCCTATAAAATGATAGTATTACAGTAATAACGATGAAAAATTAAAATAATTGACAAGTGTTACCTGGTAGCGATGTCTAGCATTTATTCTGCTCACCTACTAAAGAAGAAAAATATTTATTATTTATAATATAATTATCAACCTTTAAAAATGGTCTAGCCTATCTTTTCCAACCATACAGCACCCACCCATCCATTAATATTTTTGTGAATCACATAAATTCAAATATACCCCCTTTTAAGCTGCAGCTGCTCTATTAGTACTTCTATCCATATAGCTATTGTAATTTGTGTTGTATCTAAAAACAAGTGTAAAAATCACCTTATCCTTATATTTTATAAGCAATGTAACTGTGGAATAGTAATTAATAGCTAGTGGCTTGGAGTTGTAAAGAACTTAGCAAAATAGATAAGTCAGGTATCATCATTAGTCACATAGGTACATCAGACTTGTTTGATAATGGATGGTCAATATCTACCAAAGTGAAAATGTATATATAATATACATAAAAAACCATCTTTAAAACTTTAAACATAAAACATACAAGTGTATAATTTATATAAATTATACCAGGATAAATTAAGTTCACCAATTTTATATGAAAAATAACAATAAAATCTGGTGAATTTTGTTATTTTTAACATTTTACTTTTGCTTTATTTCATAAGATAATTATTATTAATTAATATTTACCTACTAATAATATTACCATTTAATAAAATCTTTAAAAACAAAATATGGAAAATGCTATTGACAAATCATGTTGTGATTATTTAGTAATTATAAACTATACTATAAAAAAAAACTGTCATTCATTCGCTTAAGATAGATATATATTGTACCAATTAATAGCATAAACAATAAAAGAAATTGTTATTATATCTAACCCATAGGCGCAAATAGTGTTTGACATTCGGGAAAGCCCCCGCCATTCCATACTTACTACTTCCCACAACTTATGATTTTATTATATGAAAGTTTTTATTAAAAATCTATTTATGGTTCTTTTTTAAAATAAATTAATAATTTACTGCAATATTACACATTTTGTGTTATTCTAACTATAGTAGATATAATATATCCTATTATGACCTAAATAATATATTACTTTTTAATCTTCAGTTAACCAAATGTCTGATGTACAATCACCTCCTGGATACCTATAATAGTAAATAATATATATTATTATTTATTACAATAAAATTTTACAAAATTGCATGGGAGAAGCATTCGGCAAATAGACTATGGTTAGATGGTTAAATTAAGTAGTGCAATACTGTTGTTTTTTACTTTTTTGGTTTTCAACAAGTTTGTTTAATAATAATTATTTATTGTTTTAAATTATATAAATCTATAAAATAGTTAATACTTTTTAATATTACAAAAAGTTAAAAATCTTGAAAAGAAGGTCTTTGCTTATAAGCTTTATCTATGGTTAGAGGACTGAGGTATTATACAATTTAACAAATCCATAGTTATATAATGTACTATGCAGAAGTTAGTTAATAAAAATAAGAAACCATACAATAGGAAATTATTTAGAATAAAATAAAAAAATAAGGGCAGTATTATTAAGGAAAGTAATATTATTTAGGTAAATGTTTCTATTTGTCAAAAAAGTTAAGAACTGGCGTATTTTAGAATTTATTTATTTTTATAGTTTCTACCTCATTCTAATTATTACTTTCAATAAATAAAACTATATCATTAACGAAAGCAATTATATTTCTGTTTATGTCTAAATCTAATAATTTATTTAGATAAATTGAAAATAGTCTAGGACTTTTGGACTTAAAACAGTTCATTGAGGGATATCCCATTTTATAGTATTCACCATTTGGATTACTGATTGATTGATTCATTTTTACTAGTTTAGGTCTTTTATAAAGATGTGATTTAAATTTTAAACATTTAAACCAATCAAGAAAGATATTTTACTTATACGTTTTCTTAATTTAATAGTAATAATTCATGAAATACTGAATCAAAAACGTTTGCAATATTTAAAAATATATCTAAAAATTATTAACACTAAAGTGAATTATAAGCTAAATTTGCAAAGCATGCTATAGCATCCTCACTACCAATATGTTTGCGAAATCCAAATTACATATCATTTATAATATGTTTACTAACCATACATTTGTTGTAAACTTACTTTACTACTAAAGTACTTACTTTAGATATTGATAAAACTAAGTCTTTTTTTGAGTCACATGTTTTTAAGATTGAATTTACGATTGTTTATTGTTTATTTGATATATGAAAAACTGGAGAATTACACTTTTGGAAGCTTATATTAGCTAAATAAGTAAGTGGTTTACTAATAAATCAGATGAAATTATATCAATACCAGAAGATGCACCTTTTTGTAATTTATTTTTATCACTACCAGTATTTCATATTCAGTAAAACATTTATAATTTAATTTATATTCATGTATGTAGTATTATTTTCAGAATATTTAATGTTTATCATAAGATGTAAAATGTATTATTTTATTGTATTGATTCTATTATTATTTTATTAACATTTACAGCGATTATTTAAAGAATATATTCAATTAATTATTATGAATTAATATTTAATAGTTATACCTAACTTATAATATATTACATTATAATATCAAATTATAATTAAGCAGTTGTAACATTAATTTAATTTATTATTATTATTGTTCAATAACACAATATTTACCTTGTTTCATGTGCCATGATAGGTCCATCTGGTTCTTTTCCAAAATCTACTAAAAAGTTTTGGTCCAAAGATAAACCTCCATTAATAGTATCCACATCAAGTTTGACTAATGTAGATCCATGTCTGTAATTTTTTTCATTTTTAATGGTTTTTAAGTAAAATTTTAATATAGGTACTATAAAGCATGAGATTATTATATATGTCTCAATGATTTATAAAGAAGTAGGGTAAAGTTTATCTGGAAAATTGTATTTTTATAAATATAAAATCAGAATAATAAATTAATCTAAACAGTATACAGGGTGATTCTTTTATCATAAAACACTCATTATTTCAAGAAGTATTTATGTTTTTGAAAACATCCACTACTCTGCTTGACTAAACTTTAAATACGTATAACTCATAAACTATTCGTCCTAAATTCGATTTTTATGTATCAAAATGCTCAGAAAATTATTCTACTTTGGAATATGAAATTAAACCAATGTTGTCATTCAAAAAAAGTAAAAAACTTAAAAAAAATATAAGGGTAAAAAATATTTAAAAATATAATTTTTTAATAAAAAACATTGTTTTTTTAACAACTTGAAACTATGTAAAAAAATGTTTTCAAAAACATGAATACTTCTAGAAATAATGAGTGATTTATGATAAAAGAATCACCCTGTATAATACTAATAAATAATAATACATATTTATAAATATATAATTTTAGATAGATTAATTGTATAGTTATTATATAATACTCATATATGCATTTAGGTAATACAAATTATATTAAAGTAAAGTGTTTAACATCATTGTAAGTAGCTACAATAAATGTAAATGCTACAAAAAATACTTAAGTATAGGTACAGTTAGTCCTACATTTACTCCTACTTCTTCAAAATAATAGAGGCATTCATTCTATACAGAGTTGGGCAAAATATTATCTAGATAATTATTCGAATAAAAAATTATTCAAATAATTTTAAAATATGGTAATTTGAATAAAAAATTATTCGAATGATTTTATTTTTATAATTATTCAAATAAAAATGTAATTGAATAATTTCCAAACATAATACTAATACAAAATACAAATATATTCGAATCCTTTATTTTTTAGTTTCTTCTTTAGATAGTTCTATATTTGTTTCATTTAAAGTGTTTTTCTATTTATTTCAAATCATAAAGATTTACATTAGTGAACTTAAAATACAATGCTAACTATTTTTTTTTAATACGTAAATGTTTTAATTACCAAAATACCAACCATATTATGTTAACTAAGATAAAATTAGATAATTAGATAATTTGTATTCAAATAATTATGAAATAATCATTTGAATAAAATATTATCTATATAATCATCTAAATAAAATTTTATTTGAATGATGCCCAACTCTGATTTTATAAGATACTTTGACATATAGTCTTTTTTACTAAAGAATTCATAGTAAACTAACTTAACAGATTCTGGATAGAACTGTTTATCCCATGGTGTAAATAAAGAAGTAGTTACATACAGCCGTTTCCCATCTAAACTTAACTGAAGCATTTGAGGTGAACCAAACAAACGCCTTTCTTTGATATATACAGGTTCTGGTTGTTTCTTTAAATCAATAAACTCAGTTACTTATTATATTCTTAGTATAATTCAAAGATATATACTTTAAGCTCAGAGTCTTTTGCAATAGTTAATAATTCATCATTCAACAATAATCCACCTAAAAATATTTGACCAACTAGTTTTGGTTTGCTTGTGTTTGTTATATCATATTGTCTGACATCTCCGTGCAACCAATTAGAAAAATATAGATATTTATCATCCAAAGATATCAAAATATCTGTGATCATTCCTAAAATAATAAACTAATATTTTTAAACTTTATTTGAATATTTTATAATAATCAAAAAAAAAAAACTACCTGAAATTTCTTTTAATCCATTGGAATCCTTTACAGTTTTCTTAGGTACGGATATCACTTTTTCAGAATCCCAAGTACCATCATCAGTGCGAAAAAATCTATAAATATATTTAATTTTTATAATTTTACTAATTATGTATAATTATCAAAACTTATAAGATAAGAGAATAACTGATTTAAGTTATTTTAATAATGTAATATAAACATTTATTGGATTTTATCTCCCAATATACCAATGAACTAAAGTTTAGTGCAGTGGTCGACAACCTTTTTGGACTCTCGGGCCACATTGACAAATTAAAAGTTTGCAGCCCAGATAAAAATAAAAATTTTACATTCTTAAATTATTTACTATGAAAAAAAATAAATACTGTCTAATATTTTAAAATTATGAAATGAATAAAAAAAAAAATTTGTCGTTCTGAAATTTAAAGTAGGCTGGTGGCCGACTACTGGTTTAATGTAATAATTATGAAAATATTGTGTCCAGTCTAAAATACAAATTTTATTGTATTCAGTGATTATACATAAAATAAATAATTATGAAATTAAAAAACAAAATTATCAAAATAAAAAAAAATTTGTAGATTAAAAAATGTATGTATATCTACTTTAAATACGAATATTTATTAATATGTTTCCTAAATATTTAACTTTAATAACATTATATATTATCTTTTATTAATATGCATTAGGTTGAACAACCATACAATTTAAATGAATAATTAAATTATAAAAAATCATTACTAAGTATTAACCTGAAATATTTTCAAAAATGAATATAATCTCATGTACCTACACTCTTGCTAAGGGCACTAGGATAATGCATAAAAAAAAGTATATTTGATCAACATTACTACATAATATACTAATTAATATAAACTCGAAATAATAAACTCTTTATAACATAACACTATTAACACTAAACCATAACTGAACAATTGTTAAATACCTATATTAACTTTATAACTTTCTAGGATGTATAAAGATAAAATACATAAATTGGTTTAAAATAACAAATAATTTAATGATTATAAAGATGTGCATATACCAGCTTTATAAACTGATAAATACAACACATTTTTAGACCACATATTTTAGAAACTCAAATTTATTATTAGGTAGTTCACAAAACAGTGATATACTGTATAATGGGAGATAGTCCATTTATTTTAATACCTAAAAACATTGCTGTTTACTGCGCAGCCAACAAATCCTTCAGAAGCTTTAGGATTGTGTAAGAATCGTATTTCTAAAGGTGCTATGCCGTCTGTACCCAAATCAATAGTTTGCAATAATGTTCTTTCAGACCAAGAATAAAAATTGAGAGACCTTCCATATTTTTCTATTTTATAAACATATTTAAAATTATAAATGTGTGTTAAATAAATAAATAACTAGTTATAAATATTGTAAATACCAATATCATTAATATGATCAGGATTAAAACCGATTTTGAAATCTTTGGGTGTCCCCCATTCAGATGATACTAAAACATCCCAGTATGGTTGATACCAAAAGTCATATCCAAATTTTGCTGTATTGCCTTTTGTCCATGTTTCTACAGTTAAAGTAAATAAATAATCTATAGTCTATTATACATACATTAAATATAAACATTTGGCATATTTTTTAACTAAAATATATTACACTCAATTTTATTGACACTTAATTTACCTTTAACTACTCCTTCCTCAGCATCTATTAATAAAAAATCACCTTTCCCATTACCTTCAGCATCACCCATTGTTGAAATCATTACATTGCCATTAGGTAAACAATGAGTTGTATGTAAAGTTGATACATTTAAAGCATGAACTTCACTGGGTTCAATAGTCTATAAATCCAACGTAAATAAATTATTTACTCATCTACATTTTAATATGGCATTAATTCTTAAAATTCAAGTACGCTTATACTTTATGTAACTTAGGAGCTTTTTCGTTAGTCACATCCAAAACATAAATTCGATCCGATCCTAAAGAAGGCAAAATTACTTTATTTC
Source organism: Rhopalosiphum padi (assembly GCF_020882245.1). NCBI lineage: Eukaryota > Metazoa > Arthropoda > Insecta > Hemiptera > Aphididae > Rhopalosiphum > Rhopalosiphum padi. The sequence continues at coordinate 65,864,986 of NC_083598.1, read as the reverse complement.
TGCTTTTTGTACAATCATCATAACAACTACTACAAGTGTTCCATCCAAAATGATGTAGTTCATCACCAACATTTTCAAAATTAGTTCTGAAGATCACCTGTTAATAGCAAAATTTAGCTACTTATAAGTAATATTTATTTAACATTAGGAAGCATTGAAGCAATATAAAATATATTATTACTTGAGAATATGTAGGACTATTTGGGTTTACATCAATAGTGGCCAAATAATCAGATTTTTTTTTTGTTAATGTATTTGGTTGAACACATATAGTATACAAAATAGTTTCTCGTTTACCATTAATAAATGCATCTAGAGGACTTTTGTATCCGGGCCCACACTGTTTTTTACAATCTAGGCATAGAATTGAACATATAAAATAAATTTTTTTTATTGTACCAAATATCATTATTACCTATTTAATATTCATAAATAAATTGAAATACTTACTTGCCATTACAGTTGCTTAATTGATGCAAATAGACAGTAGTGATACACAAAAATAAAAATGTATTAATGAGCGTTATAAAACAAACTAGGTATGGAAATTTCAATATTATTGTTATCAAATAGATACTTAATTATACGAATGTAGATAATTACTAAATACTTAGATAAAATAAGAATAAAGAGATATTGTACCTATTGAACTGTAAAATAGTATGTTATACAGTAAAATAATGAATGCTATAATGCTATTATAGTGAATGTAATAACATCTACTGGTTACTACCTACCTGTAAAATTATCAGTTTATCACTCTATAGAAAATAAAAAGTAAAAGTAAATATAAAAGTAAAATAAATAAATAGGTAACTATCATTAAATACAGGTAGTTAATTATTTGCTACATAGTATATTATCTATATATCTACCTAGTTGAATGCATTATAATTATTAAAAACAATATAATAAAGATAAGCAAAATTTATCTGTGTCCATAAAGATTGCATAGGTAATGTATTCTAAAATATTCAACTAATTATAAACCTATACAGTATAATATGTTTATGCACTTAATATATTTCTCCTAAATGTCTCCTTCAAATTATTATACTATATAAGTGGTAAGTATTAATAGTGTACCAGGTAATTGAGGAGGTCACTGGATACAGCATAGTGTTTAAATTAAATAATAAACCATTGTATATTTGTATAAAACAATTCGTTGAGGAGATTGTCTGTCAATTAAAAGTTTTTAGTTTCTAAGGTATTTTTATTGTTCATAATGATTTACCAAGTGGCATGCATCCAAAATTTTAATGTTTAGAAATGTTAAATACATATATATATATAGGTACTAAGGTATCTACTTAAAGGCGATAATTTAAAATATTTTAATTTTTTGTACTACTAAAGGAGTACTCTGTAGAGATATAATCTTCTGTTTTTCATATAAGAACTCGTATTTTATATTATAAATTAAACAAATTGCAGCGGCAGCTTGCTATAAGAATACTAGGACTGCTCCTGCCCCGAAACTGGGGGAAAAAATTGTTTCAAGTTGAACAGGTTTAATCATAATTGATAATCAGGGTAATGATAATAGAAGATTGACCATTTAAGTAAAAAATAAGTGTATCTATATCATAAATTGTAAAAGTTAATAAACAATTTAACTCAAGAAGAACCTAAAAATATTACATTGGTCCTAGTAAATTTAGTTTGTGGGTGGGTGGGTTGTTTTGAAACTTGCTCCTTGACCTTGAGTTTTGAAAATTTAAGCCGCCACTGCCAGATTAGTGAGAACATTTATAGACATTTTTGGTGTAGGTGCCTAATTCAAAATTCGAATGATTTAAGTTTCCAAGTTTTAAAGATGTTAAAAGGATAATAGTCCTTAAAAATTGATTTCCAAAATTATAAAATGTATGTAATAATGGATATATAGCATTATACTTAGACAATTTTAAGTAATTTTTACCAAATTATAAATGTTGATAACTTAATTTTAATTAATAAAAATTTTAAATCATCTTTGTATCTCCCATATTTTTCGAACCCATTATCATGGACCTTTTATCCTTAGATATTATTATATCTATTATTAATGTACAAAGTTACTGCAGCTTTGCACATTAATCAAAATTAACTCACCCACCTAATTTTCTATAGATAGTTCAATTGAATTACCTAAAGTACATGTTTTGCGTTACTGTCGTCCAGTCCTAATACTTTTACAGTGACATAAAAAATCTCCACACCACCTAACTACCACTTTGGCCGTCTGTATCTATTTATCTATTCATACAACATTTAAATTATTATTATGATAAGCGTTAGATTTAGAACCATTTATAGTTACTTATTCAACTGTCGTGTGTTTTTTTCGAGTTTGTAAATATACCATAAAATTGGTAGAAAACATAGGGTAGAATTATACTCATCGTATACCTATATATATCGACACGGCGACACAATTCCGCTGTCATTTATCCTGATACTGGACAACTGATGTGACAGATTGTCAAATATGAATAATATGATTATTGATTATACTAATTGTTACAAGATTTTGACTAGCAAAATAAACTACTGTACTAAGATACAGTATGTACTATGTAGTACGCCTTACAGACTACAGTGAGTATAAACTACAGTATATAATGTACTCTGGAGTGATGTCAACCATATACCTATAGAGTAAAGACTGTAGTCTATAGGTATAAGGTATATTCAAAATAAACTTGAAAATGTGTCAATTTTTAAAACAATTTACAAATTTTGGTATTTTACTTACATTTTCTTTTATTTAATACTAAATCTACTTATATTGTATGCGAATTATTATTAATAGCTTATAGCTATACTAACTACGGAAAGGTGATAGGCGATAGCCCCTGACCGTGGTTTATATTATATTTATATTATATTATATTATATAAGTATAAAAGGGCCCTCTTTTATATAATATAAAATAAAATATATATTTATACAATTGTAAATTAGGCACATGCCACATAAATAATTGAAAATTTACATATTTTAATTTTCATAAATAAATCTAAATGTGAATTTGCTTATCACTTGTACTCTTCTCCATCATCCAATGTTTGAGGCAAATGGCAATTTTTCGTCTCTGGCAAAAGAAGTGTAACAAAAGCACCAATTATTTGCAAGATGCCCATTACAATAAGTGATAATTGAGAGCCAGTTCCCTATAATTAACACGATATTTACAACAATTTAACAATTTATCTATCGTATCATATTTTTCAAAATCAATTATTACCACATAATTAATAATAGGAAGACCGACAGGTCCGATCATACCAGCTACTGAACTAACGCTTATTCCCAAACCTCTAACTACAGTTGGATATAATTCTGGTGCAAATAAAGAAAGAATAACATAAGAGGACGAAATTCCCATTTTTCCAATACAAAACATTATTAAGGTCCACTGATCATCTAAAAAATTACATTTAAATAAAAAGTACTAAAATCATCCATGTAAATTAGTAACTATAATAGTTTTATTTGCAAACCTAGAATGGGAAAAGTAGCAGTTAAACAAGCACACCCTCCAATCAACATACTGATATGCAGTAAACTTTTTCTGCCAAATTTTTCCATTGCTGGCCATAATACTATGTATGTAGGTAATTCAACAGCTCCAGCCAAGAAAAAGTTTAAATGTTCATCAGAACTTAGAGCTGGTGCATAATAAGAAAGTCCAACATAAACAGTAGTATTAACAAACCTTAATAGAAGAAAATAATATATAGAGATAATTACATTTACATTATAATAAATTATAGGGACCTAATCAGTGGTGTTCCCATGAATTTTTTTGAGAGTATACTATATCATCAAATACGCATGTATTATGGATTTATGGGTATACGCAGTTACCCATAATATTGAAAAAAAATCTTGAGAGTATACGGCGTATATGTAGTATACCCTATGGGAACACCCCTGGACCTAATAATAAAAATAAAAATACCATATAAAAGTTATTGCTATTGTTTTGAAACGTAAATTTGGTGTCTTGAATAAGTGAAACACGTTATATTTTTTGATAGTTTTACTTTTTTGATTTTTAAATTCCTCTTCATATTTAATCTTAATATAATAAAATTATAAACACATACACATGTTATATTTATTTTCAATAATATTGAATATACTAAATATACCTTTAATTGGTCCATATAATCCAATGAAATATCTTTTCCATTTACTTTTGCCATTTTTAATAAAATTGTTTTGGCTTTTTCAAACTTTCCGCATGCTAAAAGCCATCTTGGAGATTCAGGAAAACTCCTAATATTTATCAAAAATTAAATTAATATACATAGGCTTAATGTTTAAATTAAAAATATGTATAATATATTATATTGCATGGGTTTAATAAACATTTATATTTTATACTTTAAAATTAAAATATAATTATTTACTTTTACTTACCACCAGTAAAGGAAATAAACAGTAAATGGTAAAGATGTAGCTAAAGCAAGTTGACGCCAATCACGAAAAGCATACAAGACTAATGATAAAATAACCATACCGACAGAATGAGCTATGTTAGTAAGTAGAATACATGTAGTTCGATGAGCTGGGCCAACAAATTCTATAGCTATATATTTAAATAATCATATTATAATAATAAAACATTTTGACTTGTGCAATTTTGTATTTTATCTTACGGAGCACATTAGGAGTTGCTAAAATTGCTGGTACAGTAAATCCTACTCCAATTCTGAAGATTAGCCACATCCAAAAATCCTTGGCAAATGCAGTAGCTATACCAAATATACATTCGATAAATAGATAAATGAAAAACGCTGGTCGTCTCCCAAGTCTACAGATTAAATACAAATAGATAATTTAAGTGTAGAAACTTAAAAGGACTTTATATCACAAAATATCTAAGTACGCAAATAAAATATGTTTACTAACCCATCTTGAATAAATCCAAATAGCAACATACCAAATAAACCACTAAGACCAAATATAGTTAAAGCAAAAGTTGGATAAAACTGTTTTGAACATACCAAATCCCACTAAAAAATAATTATTTAATCAAATAGGTAATTATATCGTAAAAATGGGGCAAAAACAGTCTGATTTTAGCTTTTAAAGTTTAAAGTTTAAATGCGAGTTAAAATAACACATTATTAATATACATAGGTACCAATTGCCTCAATAGTTATTTGTATTGAACTTTGAAGTAGGTACATGAGTTACGTATACGGAAATAGGTAGATATAAACGAATTGCGTCTTAAAAAATTAGGGATGCAATACACGTATTTTAATCAGGGGTTCTTATTAATAATGACTAATTAATTGATTAATTGATTTAATTATTAAATAATAAATTTATTTTATAATTTATCGTTTGTTGAATATATAATAAATAATTTTTATAAAAAAAACTAAAAAGTATATGTTGAATTTAATCAAAAATAAATAAGGTCATGATCAATTTGCAATCATATAATATATAGCCTATAGGTAATAAATACGAGTAAATAATATCAATCAAGATGTCAATCAAAAATTTGTTTCATATTTATATGATAAGCTTTTTACAAAATCTAACCTTGTTATTATAATATGGTGTATCCAAAAAGGTAAATATAAAAAAAGTAAAAAAGAAAGGTTTTAATCAACAAAATTAACAGAAAATATGTTTAAAAAATATACATAAATTATTACATAATAATACCTGGAAATTTGTAATGAACATGAAATTAATATTTAAAAATAAATAAGTAATAAGTACATTATGATTTGAAAAAAAAATTAATTTTATGATATTATACAAGGTGATTTTTTAAGCATGCTCACCCCATTATTATGCTTAAATTATGCATACATTAAAGTTTTTACTTTTTTTGAATGACACATCGTTTTAATTTCATATTCCAAAACAGAATAGTTTTCTGAGTATTTTGATATATAAAAATCAAATTTAGGGCGAGTAGTTTATGAGTTATAACTTTATAAGTATTTAAAGTTATGATGCACGGAGTGGAATGGTACGAGGTTACACCGCAAAATGTTTATCCACTACTTCGCTTGCAGAGTAAACTTTAAGTATGTATAACTCATAAACTAGTAAACTACTCGCCCTAAATTCGATTTTTATGTATCAAAATGCTCAGAAAATTATTCTGCTTTGGAATAAGAAATTAAAACGATGTTGTCATTTAAAAAAGTAAAAAACTTAAAAAAAATAAAAGGGTAAAAAATATTTAAAAAATATAATTTTTTAATAAAAACGTTGTTTTTTAACAACTTGAAACTATGTAAAAATCAGAATTTGAATTTATACATAATTTAAACATAAAAATGGGGTAAGCATGCTTAAAAAATCACCTTGTATATAATTATAGGTATTAATTTGCAACCATCAAACTAGGAAAATTTTTGCATAGTTTTGGACGAAAAGTAAAAATTATTGTTGGTAGGTAATTTTAATCATATTTCCATAATTCCATGTTCCATTGTAGGATTTTCTGCTCAATGTTAAATGAATCTTAAAATTAAAAAAAATATTTTATTTATCTTGCAGCGGTTACAAGAGAAACGATGGATTATTAATTGGCATCGAACAGTATAAAAAAAATACTATTATTAAAAAAGCTCATATAAAATTGTAATATCTTCTACAGTTCTACATAGGCATACCTATGTACCATTATAACAATGTAGTTTATGTGTTATGTGTATGTCATGTATGAACTTACTGATACTCGTAGATACTGATGCTGTAGCTTGAAGCAGTATTATATTAGTAAATTACATATTAAAAATTTACTTCAGCAGTGATAAATTGTTTGAATAATAACGACAATTATAGTTTATACATTTATATTTTATGCAATACAATAACGTATTATTACTTTTGTAGTTATATACAATAATTGAACAATGGCAAACCGACTGTTTAGTAGTTACCTACTTAATACTTTATAGTTTATATGATGGTGATGAAGGTACCTATGCACTATAAGTCTATTTAGAAGGTAGTCTGAGTACCTTATTGAATATTGGCTATTATATAGGTCCGTGGCCCATGCCATATTTTCTCCCATATCTGGGATGAGTGGGATGATACATTATCGATGTCGGTGCAATATGATTGCACACGTTTTACCTTTACTCTTTACTTTTTCAAAAACAAAATGATTGTACATAATTGTTTACCTTTTTATATTCGAAAAAAATGTAATATAATTACCCATAAAAATATTTTATATTGTTGGCCAAAATTATGAAAAAAATTATAAATTTATCTATAGTACAGTATATTATATTCCCACCACGTTGCAATCATTTTTTGGAAAAAAATTAATTATAGTAATTTTATTAAACTACAATTTAATATATTTATATAGGTAAATAAATAAATTGAACAGTATTATAAAGAGTTTAATGCTTCAATTCATGTAATATGATAATAAGTTTGTAATATACATATTATATAATATTATTAGCTTAGCTAGTACCTATTACTAATAAATAGGGTAGATTGGACTTTTGTAATTTTTGAAATTTTGAGTGGAGCATTGGTTATTTGCACGTAAAATGTAAATTATTCACAATACATTTACAATTACAGGTATATTTATTTTATCATTTTATACGTATACGTTTTATTTATACAGTACATTTGTTTTATTTTTTGATCATTGTTTGATTATCCATACCTAACTATAACGCACATGAGACCCACGGTCCAATTAGTGCGGAAAATCGACGCTCCACTGCAGTACTTATTTTATACAATCGAGTCACGACAACTCAAAGTTGAAGGGAGATAAAAATTCGCTTCGATATAATATGTATAATTCGAGATATCTAACTCGAAAAAAGACATTATTATTCTAGAAATGTTTATTTACATTTGACTTTTAATAATTTATACAAATTGTATTAATGGAAATTTTGATTAAGGGCATTAAGGCTTGTAAAAATATTTAGTCAGTGGGCCCAAAATTCGATGTTGAAGGTCTGAGGACAGTATTGTAAATTTCTTTAAAACCAAGGATAAAAAATAATTGTTGTGTACAATCATATTATGTTTATTGCAAGTAGAAAGATAAAAAAGTGTGTAATCCTGTTATACTGTTATGCACCCTATTGATAAATCATATTATTTAGTATTAACTATTTAGTATTTACTGTGTTGGTGTTTGCGAAAAACATAGATTTAAATTAAAAATTATGATAAGAGTTTATAGATATGGCAACGAATCAGAATCAAATATAAATATTACGTTATTACATTAATATACAGATATAAGACAGACATGCGTTTATAAAATGTATTATTATAATAACTAATGACCTACTAACTGCAATATTGCATGTGGGAGGAAGTACCTATATTGTTCCTTAACGTTTTAAACTTTTTGCTTTTTAATTAATCTTATGTAAGTAAACATTATAAATACAATAATAATTATTACTGTTGTGGTTTGTCTATCTTTCAATTATTTAGTTAAAAAAGTAATGATCGAATCTCAAAAGGTTTGAAAACGTTTTGTTTATATATAAGCAGAGGGGTCTTTTAATTAGGAAGTACCTACTATTCAAAAATGATTTAATACGCATCAATGATTAATAACGAGGAATTTTAAAATATGTATGTCAATGTACCTACCTATGTTTTAACTAAGGTAAAATATATTTTATAATCAGGAAAAATAAAATTCATAAATTTCAGATTTGCATTTCTTAGAAATTAATTGAATAAAATTAACAAAACATTTAAAACAAGCTATTGTCTACATAGCTAATTTCGTAACGTATAAATATTGAAATATGTATAATAAAATTAGGCACTTCATAAATCAAAAAATAAAAAAATTGCAATAGGTAGTCAAAACCTACAATTATAACCATACATATTGATGATAAATTTACTTTTTAACGGCATTCAGTTTAGATACTTTTAAAAACTAACGTCTAACAATTTGTGTTTCAATTAATATTAAAATTTACTTCAGTGACAATTGTAGATAAATATCGACTGTGATCATAATCCCAGAATTTGCATGTGTTATTCATTGAATCCGAACATTGATTAATTTTAGATGTAGAATTAATATGACTGAAAGTATAGTATACATTTTATGAAATAAATTATTAATTACTAAGTTATTAAATATTATATTGTATACTTACTATTCATCCTTACACCAATATTCGGGAGTGGAAGCCATAAATAGTTGATTATAAGCATGAAATCCACATGGCAAAACACATGGTAAAACGACTAACCAGATTAATTGTTTTTGGTATAAGCCATACTCACCAAAGTCTAGTAACATTTTATCGAAATCCATTTTTAAATAATTTAAAGAATGACTGAAAAGATGTACCTATGGCCGAAGCTCTAATGAAAATGCTTATATATACACATTGGCATGGTGCAAGTTAATTTAGCTCCCTCTTTTTTCTTCTTTTATAAAGCAATTAGGTGTATAGCATATGTAAATAGAATTTTTTTTTTGCAGGTAGCATTAATAATATCTTAATATTGGATAGAATATGTATTCATTTTAGATTCTGAAGGGAGCAATCAATGAATGTATTGATTTTACAATATGTATTTTTTTTTATATAAAAACTGCTTTGATTTTCAACTTTAATACTTATTCTGGTAGGAAAATGTTTTTAGTTGGTGGTTTAATGGTGAAGAGAGTCTTTATTTTCATTATAATTTTAAAATTTGTATTTTTACGCAAAACTAGTTTCCGATAAAATCGATTTTCTCAAATTCTAAATAAATGATAGCTGTAAATACTTGAAATTTTCAGCAGATTTATATGAGAATTTACGAATCGTGGTAAAATTTCAAAATATTTCGACTATTTTGAGGTTTTTATAGATATAATTAAAATTTCCTTTTTTTCTATATATATGATATATATCTAAAAAAAAGGTCATTCCAGCAAAAATCTTAAAAATTTAATACAAAGTTCCTCAAAAGTTGTTATTACAATCATTTAAAAATATTAATGATACATAGATAGAACCGATTTTTTTTTGATAAGCATTTAATTAAATAGGCATTAAAATTGCCAAATCTTTAATTTTAATAGAGAAGACTTGTAGATTTAATACAATGCTTTTTATTTAAACATATTTTTTTTTACATATTTTAAGTATTTAACTACTAATCTTGGAAAAACTAGATATATAATTTAAACGAAACATAAAGATTTTAGTTATTTAGTCGTAATTTAAAAAATTTTTTATGAAGATTTGAAAATTATACTTAAATAGTATATACGTATTACGTATACTTTTTATATAAATAATGTCAGTATGATATTTTCAAAATATTTAGATTAACTTTATGCTATTGAATTTTTATACCGCCAACAAATTCTATTGTTTTACGGTATCTAAGTACTTAATCAATACGACTCAAAAGTTAATAACAATAATATATGAATGTGGTATTATTTTTTTTATTTTAAGTATCTATTTTGTAATACTAATAAAATAATAAAATATTAATAATATAAAATATGCGATGTTTTAAACAAAAACTAATTCGATTATAATATTATTATTATTTTGTTTCATAAATAAATAATAATAAAACAGTTTACTATTAATAATATATTATACAATAACTTAAAAAAAATTAAAAGCTGACAGTCAATAGACAAGGCCAGATACAGCATGTATTTACGGTCGTGGCACTTTATAGGAAAAATTATGTAATATAGATATAGCCCCCCATCAAACAAAAACAATATGATAAAATTTATGTTTTTTAATATAATTTGTTTCCAACGGGGTTGGCACTTGCCCCCAGTGCCCCCTCCCAGGATCGGCCATTGTCAATAGATCGTCTTTAAATTATTATATCAAATAATTTATAATTGAATTCAAATTTAATACACACATTATTAAAGAGAGCAAACAGATAGGTACTTTTTAATTTTGAGTTCTTTGTAATACTTTTAAAATTAGCTTAAATGACTTATTATTTTACACACTTCATTTATAAAAATATAATTGCAGTGAACTCCCCTATATCTTACTCGATTGTCCTACTCTGCTAAACGACTTGCTTTAATTCTCTTAAAACACTTAATGTTTCCTTAACCTCCACTTTTTTTTACATACTAGAATTTGAATTTGCTATTAAACTTGTTATCACTTATATTATATTAGAGGCTGGGTTTATCATAAAGATATCGCACTGTTATTTTATTATAGGTACTTTGTATTTAATTATTATTTTTTTTATTAGTTGTATATTAATAGCTTTTTAATAAAAAATATTTAATATATTAATTAATAATTTAAAAAAATGTTTGTTTCAAGTAAATAAGTTTGAAATTTAATAATTTGTAGTAATTTCTTAACTGTACATTTTCTTATTCTATTAAAATTATTATAGTCATAGTTTCTTTTATTAAGACTAAACTTTCAGTAGTTCAAATTTTTATCAAATTCATTAAATATTGAACTTTTATACTTGTTAGTTATTATTAAAAATTTTTTGTTATAATCCATAGAAAATCTATTTCTTTCCTATACATATTGATACATTTTTTTTGTTCATTTGGAGTTTAGAATGAGAGAGATTTCTCAAGTTGTACTTCTATCAATTTAAAAGCATATAATAAAACATATGAAAATACTTAGACACAATTATTTTTATAAGTGTGTGATGTTGAAATTTTCAAATTCACAAATAATTTAAACTTATTAGCAAAAGCTTGATTTGTTTTATAAAAAGTTCTTCATAAATTCTACAAAAATTTAAAAATCTCAAAATTATAAATGAACAATTTTTTTTTAAAGACATTCCAAGTTAAAATGTTGCCCAAATTAATTAAATTGTAAAAAAAAAAACAATAAAATGTTTAGATATTTTGTTGTTATTCAGAAAATATTATTTTTCAGACACTTTAAATAAAAGTTATGAGTCACTACAGTCTACAATTAAGACATTTTGTTATTTTAAATGTAACTATAAATTATAACTTTAAATGTAGATAACTAAATTATTGTAACTATAACTTAATCCAGTAACATGCTAACCCTCTTCTCCCCTTTTTATCCAAGAAAAACGAGTGAGAAGTGTTTACCACAATACTGGCATCCGAACTAGTATTGTTAATTCACTGACTAAAAAAAAAAAATCTAATACATAGGTGGGGCCACCTCTAACCATCCTGAATAGCTGACTTTCGGCCCACAGAACCCTCTTACCCCTAAGGTGTGTTCTAATAAAACTTGTCACTGCAATGCAAAATTATAAATATTTTGAGTATAAAAATTACATTCATTATAGTATATACAAAATAACATTTTTTTTTAAATGGTTTATTTTTCTCATTATTTAATGACAAAATATATTTTTGGTATTCTTGTCGTATGCGGTCTACCTCACGTTTCTGTTTGCCATATGCGGTCTACCGCACACTTGTCTGTCTACCATACATGTTTCTATACATCATATTAGTCAATCAGTGGCGTAACTAAAAAATTTGGGCTTCCCCTCAAAAATAAAAAATGGGCCCCAAAAATATTGTTATACCAAATATAACCCTATAACCAAAGGCCCCAAATTACTATGGGCTCCCATGCGTCATATGCAGTCTATAACATAATCTTTATACGTAATTAAATTATGGTAAAATTATATTATATTTAATTTAATGACACACAATATGTATAAAAAATAATTCAATAAAACAATACACGTCACGATATAATCCTAAATTAGGTTGTTAGGTACAAAAAAAATAGGTATAGAAACATAATTATAAAAACAAATAAAATAATATAATATGTCAATGTATCAAAAAATACTATAATCTATATATAATCTTCATTTCTATTATTTAAATTAGGTACAATATAACTTTACGTCTTTTAAAAAACATTCAAATATATCAACATTGCTGTTTCTTAGACGCCACCATTGTTCCGTTAAATACGAGGGTAGCAATGATGGTGATGTACCAACTACCATGCATTTTTTTTACGTTTCTAAGTTTTAAACCTCCCCATAAACTTTCTATGCGCTGTGTGTGTGCACCATTGATGGGATCGACAAAAAATTGGGAATGGTTTACGGTTTATGTATGTACCCTTTAGTTTCTAATGTCTTATATGCAAGCCATTTATCTGAGTGTATTTCTGTACCAATTTCAATTTCATTTTGAATTATTCCGTGCACTGTGCAGTGTCGGTCTCTCTTTTTTCTACAACAAAATATCTTGCCTCGATAACACCATTTTCGTCTTTTTGGCACGCACATTCCAAACACCCATGGACTAACCTTTCTTAGTGCATCGTATCACGGTTCGTTCTTTTCCCCGTTCTTTGCGAGTATGGTATTTGGTTCGCCAACCACAGTGTATACAAGGATGATTATCGGTTTCAATAAGTCCTTTTTCCTTTAAAAAAGCTATGGTATTTTCCTCTGATTGGATAATTACATTGAAATGTTTGGCTAACATAATGTTTAAAGTGCAGTAAATAAACTGTAGAATAATGGATCACGTAGGTGTTACAGCACAAAATAACTGTATTTTATTATTGATATAGAAATTAATCGTCATGGCCGTTGAAAATGATCTTTAGTAGATAAAAAGTGGTGGTAGACCGCATACGACAAGAATACAATATTTTTTATTTCATATACCAAAGTTAAATATTCTTTTGAGAATTTAAATGTAATATGAAAAAAAACTTATTTACAAATTATCTAAGTATTTAAAGCTTAGCTGAACACAAAGATATTGTATCGGTGTAAACTTAAAACACTTACCTAATATCTTAAAACTCAGTTGAGAATCAATTTTTAAACATTAAAATTTTCAATGAAACTAGAATTATATGCTGACGTTCAAAAAGGTAAAACTTCTAAAATGATAAGGATTAAAGGATAACAATAAAAAATATAGAATTTTTTTCAAACTTATTGAGAGGGATAAGTGTAACTACTAAACAAAATCATGGTATTAATAGATTTTGAAAAATTTCACTTGTAGTTAATATCAAAAAAATAAAAATATATAGATCTAATAAGATTAATTAATCAAATTTTTATTAACATATAACTACAAGAATTTTACTAAGAAAATATTTTAAAACAGTTACATAGACAATTCTAAAAATACATTGATTATTTTTAGTACAAGAATGTAATTTTGAATGACCAAACAATTACATAATACTCTTAGCTTTCCTTTTTTTCTCTCCTTTAACAAACACTTTTCCTCTAAGTGCTTTGAGTCTTCTCATTTCTTCAATAAAGTCTTGATGTTCATCTCTATACAAACCATACTCTCGAAGTTTCTTCATTAATAATCCAGTCTCTATATGCCGAGGATAGTAGTTTATAACATTTTCTTTTTTATATAATGGTTCTTCACTAAACATCTTCACTACCTGAATATTTTTAAAATATTAAAATAATTATATACTAAGAAATGGCTAAAAAAATAAGTTAGGTACCCTCATAGATTTTTCACTAGTTGGCCGTACAACATCACCAAAAATACGATTGCTAAGCATCTTCATCCGATTTGCATAGTTAGTATTAGCATTGACAAGATCACAATACTTGTAAAACCGCATTTTAAATCTAAAAAATATACATTACGTTGAATAAAAAGGTAAAATATGTACTTTTTGGTCCAATTTAATTGGCTACGAATATATATATATATATATATATTGATCAAATTGTGTTTACAACATTAACTTATTAAGATAGTCTACTACTATATAGTTATAATAAGTTAATGGTATTAAACACCGTAGTCTGTAATACTGTATAATAATACCTAACCTACAAAAAACAAAATGTTTACACTAATATGTTATCATCTCAACGTATTCATATTGATAAGATTATAGAGTTGTTAGATCTCTATGGTGTATTCTTTGGTACTTTGGTAGAATTATCAATTAATTAATAATAAATAAAATATAACATTGTAAATATTTTATTATTAATAAAACAAAATTTATAAACATGATTCCAGTATTAAATACCATTTTAGATTCAGTTGTGGATACAGTAAGTTGTAAATAATTTTTTCTTTTTAAAGTATATTATTATTTGTAAGTACAATTGTTCAATGTAAAACACTTCACTTAAAATTAACTTTAAATATTTAGTTTATTGAAATTATATTTTAGATTGCCCCACCAACTCCAGCATTTGAAAATTTTATTTATCACTGGGAAAAATTTATGATTAATTACTTGGAGTGGACAACAGATGGACAATTTTCTCAAACTCGGATAGAAGAAACCAATGTACCTGGCCATCTAGAAATTGTACAACAGGTATTTTGTATGAAAACTATGTTTTGAACTAATTATGGGTATTATTATCTAAGAAGACGGTTAAAAGAATCATTAAATTGCATTATATATTAGAAAGATTAAAATAAAAAAACTATGAGATAAATATAAAGAGATAGAGAAAATGAAATTCTAAATAATGTCAAAACAATATACACATCTGTTATATTATTTTAGATATTATTATGTGAAGACAAGAATGAAGAAACTGCTACTAACTTGTGCATGGAATATGTATTGAAAAACGATCTATTTAATATGTTAGCAGTTATAGCAGAAAAAGAAAAATTAATTGGTATTAGGATATTAGTATTAAAATACATGACAAATCTCATTAGTCAATTAAAAAATCCAGTATTAGCACATCAGTCTTTTTTTGTTACTATTCAAGTAATGTTTTCAAAGAGTATTTCTAATGAATTTACTTATTAATTTTTATTTTTATTTTTAGAGGCTAATTAATTTATGCGACAGTGATTTGTATAATAAACAGCAACAAGATCAGATTCACTTTTTATACATGCTGTGTACACTGTTAAACAACCAACAAAATGTTTCAATTATGTTTTTTTCATATGTAATATAATATACATAAACATTTTTTCTATTTGAAATAAATTTAAAAATACTATTTATTAGGAATCCAATATGTATCATTTAGAAGAAGCAAAGGCACTGACAGAATTAAGTACATTTAATAGATTAAATTTATTGGATTGTGTATTGACATACATCAATACTAAGGTTTGTATAATTTAAAGACTATGTTATTTAAATAATGTTAATTGTTGTTAATATAGATAATTATTCTTAGAATACAGATGTATATTACAAATGTTGTAACTGTATATTGTTGTTGACTAAACTAAATGATGAAAATGTGATAGACTTCATAATTAATAAAACTAAATTATGTTCATTATTAAGCGAACATTTTAGAAATCTGTTTTGTGCATTACCTATTATATTGGATTACAATGGACTAGAAACAATTGAATTAAATTGGAGGTGAGCGGAAATATTTATTAATTTAAAATAATTTCTATTGAAATAAATATAAAAGTATAATTTATGGGTATTGTAAAATGAATTCAACTCAAATGCATCTTAAATATTTAACAGTTAAAATATTTTTTTATAGGGACGATTACAATGCCACTTATTCAAATGATGTCACTAAATTTTTTTGTTGGTTAAATTTTATTATTGAGGTGTGTTTCTTATTCGTAGAAATATTATTAAAGATATTAAGTTCTAATATTACTTAATTTTTAGGTAATTAAAGATGGCCAATTAAAAATATCTTATTCACTGTGTGAATCATTAAGATTATTGTTTTTTAATAAATTATTTGATACTTCAGACCAAATATTGTCTTCTCATGTTTTTTTGTTAAAAAAAATCTACAAAGCAGCAGATCATACACCTTTAAGTTATAGTAGGTTGATATTTATTAATGATTAATGTAATATATCAATAGTTAGTACTTATAACAGATTATGAACTTAAATATTTTATTTGCAGCAATAAATTATTGGTTACGGTCAGAACTTGATAATTCTTATTACAATAAGCAAACACCAATAGACATTTTAATAAAATTGTCTTCCACTACAGATGATATTTTTGTTTTTAATGTTCTCAATTTTTTTATAGTAAATTATTTTTATTAATTATTATTAATATATCATGTATTATTATTGTAATTAATATTATTTTACGTTTTATTAAAGGATGTATTACATAATTCAGATAAAGAAATTTTGGATTTTATAATTTTACGATTTATCAATAATAGAAACTATTATGAAGGTTGTACATCAGGAACATGGAGTGATGAAGAAGATGAAAGAGAAAAAAAAATACTGTCAAATGAAAATAATATTAATACTAGTCGAACTCTTGCACCTTCAAGTATTGATAGAATAATTAACCGGCAAGCTAATTAAATTTAATATTATAATATAAATATAATTATTAATTTGTCTTATATATATTTTTTTTAATGTATAGGTTACTAGCATTGATTCCTCAAAACTTACAATCAGACCAATTACATACATTTAAAGATCATATAACAGATGTGAAGAATATGTACGAGGATATTTTTGATAAATGTACAAAATTTGAATGGCCTACAGAAGCATTAAATTCAGTTAAATTAAATGATTTCAATGAAGGGCCATTTTTAAGAATGATTTTTAAAAAAATCAGCGACATTCCAAATCAAGTTGTTATTTATATTTAATAATTATTAGTTATGTTTTTAAATATATAGTAATCATGTATTTGTTTAAAAATATTTTTTAGAATTCTTCAACCACTTTGCAGTTAAAAATTATTTTAATATTTTTAAGTTCTTTACCTCACCCATATCTACATGAATACTTGCTAAATTCAACATTACCATTAAAACATAATGTACCATCATTATACATGATATTGTACCATGTACTTAAAGAACTGCATAAAAAGATATTAACATTTCCAAATTATAATGAAGAATTGATTCAAGCAAGAAAACGCGTTTTAAATAATTCTTCAATCAAACTATTAAAAGAAAAGTAAAATTGTTATGTATAGTAAATAGAAATTTATAATGTTTATCTTTTTAATTTTACAGACATTTTGAAGTAATAATTTTTAACAATGCAGTCATTTTGGAAGAATTGTGTAAAGAATTGGTAGCTGTACTGTTTGTGAAGTATCATCATTCAAATTTGGCTGAATGAAAATAAAATAATCTCTTTAAATTTATTATACAGTATAATAAATCTATAATTCAACATATACTTAGAATAAACCCTAGTTTTACGGTACCCTTTGTTCTAATTATTTTTATTATTAAAATGTTATTGATGATATATATTAAACTTGCTACATTATCATTTTATACTTCATTTTTTGCTAGTATTGTATAATGATGTAAAAATATATTTGTAATGAAATACATATTTATTTTGTTCACCGATAGTATATATTATGATGTTATATGTTGATCCACGATACTATTGTTATTGTAAATCATGTGTAAGAAAATAAGTCAATAAAATAAAGTTTTTACCATTAGAGGAAAAAACTAACTGAATTTTATGCTATAACTTTCAAAAATATTTAAGTTTAATTATCTTTTCTGCAAAATATGTGCATAAAGTATTTAATCTTGTTTAAATTATCATTGTTTTTATCTTTATTTTGACACATTCAGACTGTTTAAAGCTAATTTTGTACATCACTGATATTTCATATATAATTTTAATAATTAGTTTCTTACCTAACGTATTATGCAATCCAATGCAATTAGATTATTTATTTAAGTTAATATATTTTTAAACATTACAAATTTTAATTTTAAAAATGGATTTTTTTCTCTTATACTTTATTTTTGAGAAATATTCCTTGAGACTTATTATGTTCCCTTTCATTGGTAATGATGATTTAACTAGAGTGAGTACAACATATATATTTTACAATAGTAGACAGTACAAGTAGAAATAAATTATAAAATATTGTCATATTAGTATTTTACAATTGAAATACTGTTAGAGTAATCGAAAGTTGATTGTTGTAATAAAGTTGTTATAGAAACAATATTTATTGTCTTTTGTCTATACTTAATTTATTAGCACAATAAGTACATTTTTTTGAATATTGTAGAAAAAGAAAATATATATTATATAACATAATTTATTATACGATTCTATGTACTATGGTCTATGTTACAAATTTTTAAAAAGGAAACAAAAAATATTTATTTAACTATTTAAGTAATGTACATAAATCAAAGATTATTTCAAGGAGATTAAAAATTCAAACTATGATTTCTTAAGAGGCTGCAGCGATGTATTTGTTAAATCTCTTTAACCCACGCACAACAAAGCAAATTTTACGGTCTCAATGATGACTATAAGACATAAGTCTATAACCATATTAATTTCTCAAATTATAGTGTAATGATTCTTATAAAATTTTAAGTTATGAACATTATTCAGGGCATCTCATAAGTCATAAGCGATTTATTATATTTGAACTTTAAAGTGAGTTGAGTTTCTTAAAATGTATAATTAATTTACAAATTTAAAATATATAAGACGCTTATGAGTTTATGACTTACGAGATGCCCTGGATAATGTTCCTAACTTAAAATTTTATAAGAGGTCTTTTCACACTAATTTTGAGAAATTAATATGGTTGTAGTCATTACCTATTTAGAACGTAAAATTTGCTATGTTGCGAGTGGGTTAAAGAGAGATAACGCTGATATCCTCTTAAATATTATTTCGCTAAAATATATGGTGTTTCTGTTCCTCGTTTTAGTATGTTAAAATTATCCTTATTAGTTATTAAGCAAATTAAAAATTATATTTTTATTGGATTTTCTAAAAATTGAAGAAAACATTAACTGGAGTGTCGCTCCACTGTAGATGCTGTAGGTTTCGAGTAATCAAGTGTAAGTGTCATAACTCATACAATATTACTATAATAATGGATATTGTGTAAAAAAGAACGTCGTACTTACAAACTATATGTATTGTTTTTGTCTATAAACGTGAAATATAGCAAATTTACGTAACAGAACTGTACTGTTTATTTATAGTAAACACATTACAATAGAGCACATTTACACATTTAATTATAAATTATAATCGAATCAAGGCAATGGAGGGGAAGAAATGAATAAACAAAATTATTTACCTACTTAAATATCGATTTGTTTAAATTTACTATTTAGAATAAATGATAAGTTAAAGAAATGTTTTCTGGACCTCATTTTTTTTTCAAATCATCTAGATCTTTTTAGAAACTAATTGCCGACCACGGTTAGGTTAGATATTATAAGTTAATATAAACTGTGCTTGTCGTTCCAGAATAGAATTATTTTTTATTTTAAAAAGAGTTATAATCAGTTAAATAGTTAAATTATTATTTTTTTTTAATTTATCAAACTAGTTTTAAAATAAGAATATGAAAATGGCTTTTATTAAAAGTTTAAGTAAATAATTTAGTAAGAATTCGATACGCAATGTTATACATTATTGTAACAAGTGTATAACAGATTACAGAGACAATAC
Source organism: Rhopalosiphum padi (assembly GCF_020882245.1). NCBI lineage: Eukaryota > Metazoa > Arthropoda > Insecta > Hemiptera > Aphididae > Rhopalosiphum > Rhopalosiphum padi. The sequence goes on along the minus strand of NC_083598.1, from coordinate 65,844,603 downwards.
AACAGGTACATCCATGATATTTTCTGAAAATTTGAATTTATTGATAATTATTTAAAAAGAATTATTTGGTTATTTTTAAAGATAGTACAATATATAGCCAAATATATAGGTAATATTATAGGCAAATTATTTATAAATTAGGTAACATGGCTTATTCTATAATCGATGATATTACCACACTATTACAGTATTACCTATATTATATTATTATCTATTAATAATGTATTTTTCTATCAATACGTAATCAATGAAGCTTAATTGTTGAAAAAATTATTGCAATATTGTATCGTAAAATATTATTTTTATTAAGTTATAAGGCAACACGAATCACGAATGCATCTTTGAAGGATGTAAATAGGAATATGGTATAAATAGTTGAAATTAGTCTAAATATTTTGAAAAAATATTAATAATAACATAAATATATTATAAGGCTGACACACCATCCTTCCTTAAAATGTTTTTTTCAGTCAATTTGAACGAATTTCAAAGTGTATAATAATATGAATAAAAGCGCTATAAATTATGATTCAATTAGTTAGTTTTCTATTACTCACTACTAACATCAGCAACAATTCAAAGTTTCGAGTCCTGCAGCTAGATAATAAAATATAATAGATAGATACTGTATAATATTCAATTTATTAGTTATATTTTGACATACTTCAATAACTGGAAAAGTTAATAATAATTTAAAATAAATATTATATTTATAGGGGTTTTTGAATAATATAATTATTGACTAACATCTTAGTCGGCGTCCCCGTAGTTATAATTTAATATTTATTATTTTTACAACTAATTTTCTGTTATAATAAAAGTGTATAAATTAAATTGGTTCGTTAAAAAAAGTCCCATGTTATATGAGAGTTAGATAAAGTTAGACGATAATCAACATTTTCATCCCCTTTTATTAAAAATCTAATCCTAGATTTAAAAACTATTATTAATCTTTTCAAATTTTCAATCCATTCTTTATTTTTAAATGTTTTAAGATATACAAAATATAACAAATATTAATGCAATATAATGCATGGAATTACAAAGTAAATGTAATATTATTTTATAATAGTCGGTTTAATATTAACAATACAATAGGTTTATCTATAAACAGTATTATTTTCTGTCAAATTATATAGGAATAGGAACACGTTACACACGTGAAACGCTTACTCCAAATAGTATAACAATAACACGATAGTGTGAGTATAAGAGCAAAATTAATTATTATAATATGAAATGCCGTCTTTCTACTTCCCACGAAAAAAAAAATTAAATATATTTATTGTGCAACAACAAATCACAGAAATAGTCATTAGCTGTAGTGGATCGAGGGACGTTCGTTCACCTTAGTCACTTGCAAATCACATCACACGTACACAATACAGTAATACACATAATATGTACAGGCGCGCGCAACATTATTCCTTCTTCAGGTCTACCTAGTGTATGTGTGTGTGTTTACAATACAAGACATGTAACGACAGGTTCACGACAAGACCTTGGTTCCATGACTCATCCTCTTTTAACTTGGTCCAGTGGTCCAGAGCAACCCGCCACCTGACAGTACCACGACATTCATTATTGAGCCGCGGCTGTGTAACGTTAAAAAACGTACTACTTTTAGAAACTACCTCAAACTCATAGATTTATAATTTGGACACCAAGTGTCTATACTCTATACATTGAATTCATACGGTTGAGACATACCAATTTACATTCGTCTATCACCCAGATACTGCACATATATGGTAAGGAAAATTAATATCTAAACCCGAGAAAATATAATTTATAAAATTTGATTTGAATACGTAGTTGAAAACACATTTAATTAGAAAACTATTGTCTAGACTAATTAAGTGTAAATAATAATTTCCTAATAAAAACGTATACCTTATTCGTAATAAGTCAATTCATTATTTACGACAATACAATTAAAAGCGATTGAAGTTATAATTTAATAATGTATCATATTTTTTTGCTTTAAAGATCATACGGATATTAATAGAAATAAATTTAAACATGGCACAAATTTCAACTGGATTGATAAGTTCATTTATAGTTTTCATACTGGTAAGTGACAATTTTTTACAGATATAATATTATATTAATATGTATTGTTTACTATATAAACCTTAAATATTTTATTGTTTTAACACAAAAGGTTTATTTCGTCATATTTCTGATCGTATTATTAAAATATTTTCTAGTTATTTATTATATTAACCTATTGAACGGAGGATGTTAGGTAATTCGTAAATGAAGTATGGAAGTACAATATGGTACAGGGTAAAAATAAGGTACATTTAAACTGTTCTATTTAAAATATTATACCTATATTTAAATATTTTTCTACTTAATTAGTTTAATGTGAACTTTATTCTTTTGAAAGCATAAGAACATTTTAATTAATAATAAATTAATTCATGGTCTGAATAAAATAAGAAAGTTATTATTGTGCTTGTACAATGATGAAATTTTTTTCGAAAATATTAAAAAGCATGGCAGGAATAAAGAAACCGGAGAGAATTGAACACATGTAAAATTTCTATGAACGACTTTTGAGATTCTATATTTATCTCAATTCCCGAAATTGAATTGCAAATGTTTGAATGTTTTTGTAAAATAGTAACGCTTATAGAATGGAAATCTCCAATCAAAATAGGTACCTATTTCCAATTGTATTTAATACAGTACCGTCATAATAGTCATAATATTATAAGCATAAAGGGCATTAACCCTTAATCGTATTTTTTTTTTATCTTTATAAATTTATATTTAAGCATATTGTATTTAATAATAATTATATATGTTTTAAGTGTTTATAAATGTATAAATCAGGGATCAATGTTATTATCTCCATAAAGTATCATGTTTTGATAATTAATTATCTTATTTTAAAATCGCAGTTATTAAGTTAAGATAACCAATTTAATTTGTCACATTTAAACATTTTAACAATTTTTTGATAGTTGCATAATATTTGAAATTGATACCTAACCATATACGCCTATACATAAACAAATTGTAATTACATCGGTATAATATAATCAAATAAAAATAATGGAAGTAACTAGTAAGTGTTTAAGTAATGTTACAATTTTTCAACAAACACTTAAATATTTTTGAGAAAATTAATAAGAATTATTTTTAGATTTATTATTTTAAATTTGAAGGATAAAAATTTCAAATTTCAAGATAGTTATTAGATTATACTTAAAATACTTAGAAAATAGTACATTTATTAATAATATGAACATTTAATTATACCAAAAAAAGATCTTTTTAAGTAGGTAGTAGTGATAATTTAATACACTATTGTCCACTTATAATACAACTTAAATTTATCTAATTTATAGTAACCTGAGTTTAAAAACATTTTAAAATTCAATAACATTAGGGCTTAATGTTTAATTTTAAATATAATCTAAAATTCTATTGTTTGTTTAGTTAATAAAACTAACTAAAACAACATTAATATTTAAAGTATTATTAAATTTGAAAGAGTAGATATTTCTATTTAATAATTAAGTTATAAAATATAATAATCAATGTGTTTATTTATATTTACAGATAATGCAAGAAAATGATTCTCGAACAATACCAGAAGATGCTCTTAATACAAATACTGATTTTGAATGCCGTACAGATATTGACTGTTATGAAACAAATAGTTATTGTGATATTAGTTTAAATTTATGCTCACAATGCATGAACTGTAGCATATATTTTAGAACGACTAAAAAATATATTAAGTGTCCAAAAGATATATCAGATTGTAGTTCGTGTTTTGATGGGTAAATACTAAATAATATATGCAAATTTCAATTTTTAGCTAATAAAATAAAATTCTTGTTATAAATTAATTATTTTTTCAACATTTTTATAGCTATACTGAAGAAATATTTTTTGGAGGAGAAATTCATGATTTATGCATTCCAATAAATCCTAATATTTTATTACCTACACCAGGTATTTTTGTTGTTTATTTTTTTTAATAATTATTAGATATAGCTGTTAAAATATTTAAATATATTTATGTTTTCAGAAAAAATTAGTTCAAATTCATATTGGCAAGATATAGGAATTTTTTTTTTAATAATAAATATATTTTTAATTTTTTTAGTATGGACTTATTTTTATAAAAGTAAGCATAACTGTTTTTATATTCGTAAAAATATAACAATTATAAAATAGTTTATTATTATTTATTATGCAGGAGTTAGGAATATAAATTCAAATGACATGTCTAATTCTATACAAGATAACATTGAGAATCTACCACCACCCTACGAAAGTTGTATGAAATTGAATAACTATGTTACAGGTATAAATCATTTATAATCAATAAGACTCCACACCTGTACATGATGTCCCCATCTTATGAACATACAACATGATTAATTTTATGATCATAATTAATTGTACGTAACAAAAGTAGAACTATTGTGAAAATAAAATTTGGTTTTTTTGTATGTTTGTTAGTTGAAAGTAAAATATGTGAATGTTCTCTTAAATTAATTTATAAATAAAAATATTATATGCTATAGATGATGTTCAAGAATTTCATTTGTTTACCGGTGAACAGCCTCCAAGAAATGAATGGAGACACCAGAATGCAGTACCATTTCGTGTACCTGATGATTCTTTAGAGTAAGTGTAACACAATACTATACATTGTTATTTTAAGTATTGTTTAATTATTAGTAATAAAAATGTCATTTATTAGAAATATAAATTGCATGGATGAAAGTGGAACTCATGAAGAAGTTGACGGAGCTTCTGTTACGAGGGGTAATTAAAAAAACATGAATTAACTTTAATAATTTAGGTACCTGTATTAATAATTTATTTTAGAAATTGAAGATCCAGAATTACATGATGAGGAAACAATGCCAAGTGTCTGGTCCCCCCCACCACCACCATTACCTTCAATATCAGCAATGTAAGTTGATAAAAATACATGGAATGTTCATACTGACAAAAATTGAAATTTTATTTTACTTACAAAAATATATTTGTTACTATAGAATGCATTTAGAGAATAATAATGACGTACAAACTTGTCAACCTCCATTAAAACGGATAAGACTTGTTCAACAATTTTCTGATGAAAAAAGTTATCAAGATGAAGATAATGCATCAGACAAGTCTCAAGATGAATAATTATAAGTTAACTATTAAATGTAAAAATGAGATTAAATCTGAAAATTAGTTTATAAGAGTATGTATTTTTAAATTGTAAAAATAAATTAAAGTTTCTCATTGTTTAACTATTATTTTTAAATATAAGTATTTAATAGTTCTTTACTTAGTACTTAAAACTTTTTTTACTTGATAATATATAATTTTGAAATTGTAAATTATTACCAATTTTTGCAAGTAAGACTTGATACTATTTGAAAAGTCTGATTAAATGATTTTAAGATAAGTTTGTACAAAACTATAAGAAAAATTATTTTGTGTAAATTGATGTATTATGTATGTATTCATTGAATGTCAAAGAATTTATATTTTCATAAACTTATAAAAAAAAATCTATAATAAGAAATAAGGGTGGTTCTTATTATTTGCTTATAATTAATATTATCTGTTCATGATTCATACTTTACCCTTTACTCAAAATATAAAAATACTTAATAATGTGATTCTAACAGCAATTACCTACCTATTCTTCGTTTTGTAGCAGTTCCTCGTTGTTTAACAATTCATTGACTTCTTGTCTAGCTTTAACTCTTTGGTCAACTGGTACGAATAGAATTTCGTAAGATCTTAACATAAATACTCCAGTAGATATCACCGTTAATCCAACGGCAATGCTCACAACACTTTTGTGCACTTTATTCAATATTCCATTCAGAAATCTTGACATACTATTAATTAAAAAATAAAGTTAACGTCAACTAATATAATTAATTATATAAATAAAAAAAAATGTAGCTGTGTTCTAGTGAGTAATTACTAGTTTTGTATTAACAGTTCAAGACAATTAACTTAAGACAATATATAAATATTGATATTTAAATAAATTATAAAACACATGAGCGTGAAGGGCCGAGGATGGATAGTGGTCATTGGTCAATCGCGTTTACTATTTAAAAAAATGGTATATAAGATAAGACACATATTTTTATATCATGCTATAACGTTGATCCAAATTAAAAAAGGTTATTCCACACTCCCACTGTGGTTATTTTATGGTTAAAGGTATATATACTTTTATAAATGTTTTCACCATATTGTGAAACGAAAAGTTGATGTTGTAAACAAAAGATAATATATTATTTTTGGTATGATGTTAGTAACAACAAAATTTTGACAACTGTTGCGCAGGAATATTTTAACAAAAAATTGAAATATTAAACAAAATCATTAAGAACTTAAATTGGTAATACTGAAATTGATTGATTCTGCATTTCTGGAAGCAGCAGTAAGCAATTTAATTTTACTTTATTAATTTTAGTAAATTAATTATTGACAACTAACTGTACCAACTACCAGCTACTACTTCTGGCAATACGATCAAAAACATCAACATCTCAATTTTATTTTGTACGTTTCAGATAATTTTGTTTGTTATTGTAGTGTGTATATATTGAGCTATGTGTACTTTTATAAAAGGCTTTTGAGTTGCAAAAAACAAGTGCGCACTTAAAGCCCTTCCCAAGTATAAGTAAGTAGGTATAAACGTTTATCATCCATTTTTTTACAAAATTTTTTTTTCTTTAATTTTGTTATCTGAACTTAATATTTAATTTTAGTGTCTCCGATTACGGCTTGGGAAAAACTTCAACAGAATCTACATGGAGAAGACTTTCAACAGATATATAACGATCATTTTCCTATTGAAGTGCGGCAGTTGTTATCCCCATGGTTTGAAACTAAAGCTTGGTATGATATGTTTTACTTCTACTCATTTATTTTTATGATAATTAAGACGTTTTTTTTTACATATTATGTCGAAATCATCTATCAGCATAATTTAATTGGAAATACATAATTTTACAACATCAATTTTAAACATCATATTCAATATTTTTACATTTCAATCTTACTTTGGGTTCAAATAAACCATATTTCTTTTATTATAGGTATCTTAAATTTTATTGATTTCTATAGAAAATAAGTATATTATTTGTATGTAAATTGTATAGATACAATTCCTATTAAACTTTTAGTTATTTATTAAAAATGTTTAAATTAATTAATTAAATCTTAACTGAAGTCACAATAATTAAGTATCTTATTTACTATTTTTATATTAAAAATGTTATTATATAATATTTATTGACATTTTTAAATGTACTAAAGATGGTTTTAATCAATACATTTTAATGTAATGTTTGTTTTGTTAACAAATGTTTTATCACCATTCTATAAATTATTTGTTATTACATTTTTTAAAGTTAAGCTTCTAATTTTCTTTTTTCATTTTTGTCTTTAAAATATCAACTATCTCAGTAAAAATTTAAACTGTTTTAGGTTACTATCTTTTCTATATAGATTTAAGTTTCTTTTGAAACTTGAATGCACCTTACCATATATAATTCATATATATTATATACTACATCACTTAGGTAACCTAATTTCTCTACCTTAATTATAATGGTAAATATCCCATCCTGCTTATAATCTATTTAATCTCTGTAATAAATGTCTTTAGCATATTATATCTATAGCTTTTGTACTAAGACTGGCCACCACATTCTGAATGAGTAACTTGTTATCCTAAACTAATTAAATAACTGGATTTATAAAATATACAATTGTATTGTAATGATGTATTGTAGATTATTTCTAAATTGATTATTTTTTTAAAATATTATTTAGGCAAACAGTTTATTTTTTATAATTTAAAAGTAAGTATGTCATTACCCCGGACATACATAAATTAGATAAATTAATAATTATAAATAATATACTTTTTTTTATTCAAAATATAAATAATTTTAATTATAATTATTAAAATTACGAGTGTCTAAAATTTTAAATTTATTAAATTATAAACGTACAAATATTAATATAATTCAAAAATATAAACTAATGAAACCCAATTTATATTATTATTGAACACTGATGATATGGTTAAATAAACAGATACTTATCTTTGTTGTTGTAATACTGTAATTATTTTATATTTCATAAAATATTATACACTTCTGCAAATTTAAGAAAATGCATTTTACTATGAAAATTATATTATTATTTTTAAATATATTTACATATATTTTTTTATATTATAAATACAAAAAAATTAAAAAATGCCAACATTTTATTTATTATTAAATATAATTAATAACATTTTTAAAGAAATCAGAACTATTAATTGATCAATGATCATAAAATATATTAGTGCCTGAAGTATATTATTATGTATCATGTTTCATTTTTATCACTAATAATTAAAGAGATACCAGATAATTTCCATGAATCTACACAATATATGATATGAATTTGTGTATTACACAATCAACTCTATAAACTTGTAATTATCGCCTAAATTAAAAATATAGAAGTCTAAAATGTTGTTAAGTATTATAAACTACTATCAAGAACATTGCAATTTATAATAATTGGATTTAACAGTAAAATTAATGTTTTTGAGTATGTTTTTCTAGATGTTCAAATTAAGATACCAATAACAATAATAATATTAATTATTAGTACCTTGAAATCTGATATTGTCATTAATATTCCACAAAAGGCATTTGGAATAATAATATGTAGTCCTGTTCCATTTTAAATTATGACTATTATTATCCAGCTAAGATTGATATTGTATTTACTTAATTAAAAAACAAAATTCTACACAGCATATTGTATATTAATTAAGCCATTTAAATCTGAATCCAAAAATTCTTTTAAGTTGATATCATAGATAATGTTAACAATATTGTACATTATTGGGATTGGACTATAATTATAAGTATAACACAAATATTTATTATATTTTTTTTTTTACTTCTGCATGTGCACGACTTGCACCAATTATCCACAATGCTTGTATAAAATTACTATTTCCTGGAACCATCAAATTATACTATGATAAATCAATCAGATAATATTTAATATACATGTACTAATCTATTTAAATTGTGTTTTTTAATGAATAACATACTAGTTCCTAGCTAAATAATATTATTGTACAGAATTTGTCCTTTTGATTTTGTCATTCTTATGTTACAACATACATGCTTAACAAATTACGTAAAATATTATTCATTACAATTTTTTATCCATGTAACCTTTAACTAGGTAAAGCTTTTGTTTGTTTAATATTGAAATAATTATAAAGTTAATTTGATTTAATTACTTTTTAGGACTGACATCGATCCAGATAATTTAGAGCATGAAGGTTATATTAAAGGTTTATTTGTGTCTTTTGTGGATGAAATAGTAACTAAAGCTAATTCTATGGTAACTAATGAACAGTTTGTCAGTAAACTAAAATTAATTGATACTGCCAAATTATATAAAGTGAGTATTTAAATAATAATATGTATTCAATTGTAAATTAATTAATAAAACAATTAAAAATTACATTTTTAAATTTCACAATAATTAATTATTAAACTATATTTTTATAAATTATATTTATATTAATATGTATTCTTTTAATAGGAGAAGTACTCTCAAAATCCAAAAGAGTTGATAAGAATCATTAAAAAGTGTTTGGAATCAGAATCCTTAATGGCTCAACAAAATAATGTGCGTATACTAAAATGTTCATATGTAAAACAACAAATAGTTTTAATTTTAATTATTATGAATAAACTGAATACATTTTATATTTGGTTAGGTTAGGGTTAGTTCTGTTTGGGTTATATTACATTTTCTATAAATTGTTTAAAAATTTCCTACGCTTTTAGTAAATTGTATTCAGATTTAACAATAAAAAGTTGTTTAAACCCCTGTAAGGAATAAATCAAAAATATATAAGTGTGACTCAGTGTGGATTAGAAATAAAAATGGAAAAAAGATTATAAACGCTAATCAGTGACATATTTACATTTTATTTTCATCTCTATATTTTTAGTGATGATGTTTACATACTTTCTAAATAATTGATTTAAATAGTTAAGTTGGTTTATATTTAAAACTTCATAAGCTGAAATCCTTTAAAATAAAGAAAAAACATTGGTGGTAAACTCATATTTGTATGTCAATGCTCCCTAAGTTGGCATTAAAAAAATATATTAACATTATTGCTCATCAAAATGTTAAGTAATTTTTCACATTGACAAAAATCAGTAACATTGAAAATTAAATTAGAATGGAAATCAATTTTATTTTAAAAGTAAAATAAGAAGTAGTAGATCAAACCTTATAATTATAAAATTCAACAATGATTTTTACCTTTAAATATTCTGTTTTTTTTTTTTTTTTTGTGTGTAATCAAATAGTTACTGGTAGTTAGAATGTAAATAAAGTTATTGTAGTTTAATCGATACAGTTTTAATATATATTTAATTTACAAAATTGAATTGTATTAGTATTATTTCATGTGAGTATATATAATATTACATCAATAATAATTAAATAAGTGAATTTTAACATATTAAAACTGCATAGGAAAGAATTTTGATTATAACTTATAAAGTATGGTGTAATTTATTAATTTTATTTAGTCCCTAATGGAGGTAAATGTAAAATCTTCTCAAGAATTGGAAAACATTGAAATTATGCAACAGATGGAATTGATAAGTAACCATGTTACACATACAAATGAGATTCGCATGACAATTCAATCAGACATTGATTCTTTCAATATTTTGTACTCTGAATGTTCTAAATGTACTCGTAAGTTGTTAATATTATAAGTTATTTTTATGTATATCATTAACAATTTTATATTCCAGAACATCTACAACATATGAGGAATCAAAGAATGAGTATTCCTCAAGGACCTGAAATTGAACGTAAATTAAAACAAGAAAAAGAATTGTATGAAGGACAATTAAAAACTCAATCATTAAGTCTTAACAATGCTCTTTGTGTCTACATAAACAAACTTAATGAATCATTAAATTTGCTCAGTCCTGTTCAAGCTCATATTATTGATAAGGCATTAATTCAATGGAAACGTGAACAACAGTTAGCTGGTAACGGATATAAATACATGAAAGATATAGATGTCATACAAACTTGGTATTTATAAGAACTTAAATTAAATTAATGTTGATTAAGGTAAATATCATACAATAATATATTAATTTTTCATTAGGTGTGAAAAGTTATGTGATTTGATATGGATAACTCGTTCACAAATAAAAGAAGCTGATCGTTTCAGAGTGAATTTGGGCCGTTATTTTGAATTACCTCAGTCATGTGAAATAATTAATACACTTCTTGATATGACAACACAGTATCTTTCGTCATTAGTGGCAAGGTATGTTCTTTGTAATTTAAAATCATTTTATTTTTTTCATCTTTTTATTTTTTATTTAGTACTTTTGTTATCATAACTCAACCACCTCAAGTATTGAAAACTAATACAAGATTTGTAGCTGAAGTTCGTTTATTAATTGGAGGAAAACTCAATATTCATATGACATCACCAGTGGTATGAAACAAATTTGTTTTGTTACATTTTTATATTTTATAAATCTTTGTTAGCAGCTTTATTTTCTTTATTAATAAAACTGTTCAAATTTAAAATCAGGAAAACTTTGTTATAATCAGTTATTTTGAGTATTATTACAAACACATAATTATGTATAATATATATTCATACTACAGCGGTTCACAACCTTTTTAGTTTCGCGAACCATTAATTTTGTATAAAAATATTTGAGGCCCACCCATAGCATACCTATATACGTTTTCATGAAATTATAATATATAATATATATTATATATATAGTTATTAAGAATAAAAAGTTAAAAAAAATTGAAAAAAAACTTAATTCAACTTTATCACAAGATAAACAATTTAATGTGATGTTTGACATTGCTTGTTCTTCACGAGAAATTCAATATCTGGATTAAAACTTGTTAGTTTTAGTCTTAAATCACTCAACATTCAGTTTATTCCTATATTTATTTTTTAAATAAATTAAAGTAGAAAAAGCGCGTTCACATAGATAAGTTGTCAAAAAGCCCATCAAGTTTCTCAGTGCAATTTTAGCGATTGCTGAATAGTCTTTCTGAACATTTAACCAGAATGGCTTATGAAATAAAATATTGTTATGATCAGAAATATAATAAAAAACATATAATAATATTATTTTAATTATATATAATATTTAATATTATACCTATGGCTCGCGGCCCATGGGTTCGGAATCACTGTCATACTATATTGTAGGAAAAATTTATTATCCCACATTATCAAATATTTAAAATACTTGCTTTATGTATAAAATAATTTGTTTATTTCATATTTTAAAACTTTTGTATACTACTGATATGTCTACAATGCATTTGAAACTACTCAACCAATTTTGATGAAATTATGATCAATGTGCAATTTGGTCTCCATCATAAGATAAAATTGTTTTTATCGTGATTAATGACCTCGATATTACTTTTTTATTTATTTTGCGATTATTTTTAACAAATGATATATAATTAGTTGATCGATTGAAAAAATGTAACTTTGGATGGGACAGTTATGTAAATTTAATATGTTGGAAATATAATCTGTACACTAAATAAGAAAATCATAAATGTTATTTATCCTCATGCTAATAAATGTTAGCATTAGGCGACCATTTTTAATAAACATGCATTTTGTATGGGCAAAAAGGTGCACGGGGTTTTGCTAGTATTATATATAATTGTATATAGTTAAAAAATAAAATGGCAAATAATCTTATACAACAATAAATTGAGTTTTAAATTTATATCCTGTATAATATATATATAAATATTTTAATTAGTATTTTATAATATTGACACTTGTGAGAATATTGGGTACAGTATAAATTCAACATAATGTAACAAAAAAACATAGAGTTGTACTATTATGTAAAACATCTAATATATAAATACATATATTTGTATTAAGTATTTTAAATTTTCAAATCTATACTATCTATTCTTGGATCTTCGTATGTTTTTATATATACTAAAATTACCTTTGATATCATATAACATAAATTTGTGTATTTAATATATTTTGTAATTTCCTAAGGGACTAGATTGTTGCCATTTAATGTATCATGTATCATGTTTTATCCCTTACCCTATGCAACTAAACTGTTAAAATAAACATAAAAAATGTGCAATTTTCATATTTTTAGTTAAAGAATTCTATATATCATATACTTAAAATATACAAAGTAAAAATTTGATCATTTGTATATTAATAGGAGGCAATTTGTGGACAATAATAAACTAATTTGTAAAAATAAATAAACCATACTAATTATTATTAACTATTTAACTATAATTATGACATTACTGTACTAGGTTAAAGTATCTATAGTCAGCGAATCTCAAGCAAACCAAATAATTGGAAGAAACAAACCAGATGGAGAATCTTGTGGTGAAATATTAAATTGCACTGGTAAAATGGAATATCAGCCTGTCCAGAGACATTTATCTACCAATTTCCGGTAAATTTTACTATAAACTTTTTATTGAAGTTATTAAAATAATAATTTGTAATTAAAATATAATAGAAGTATGCAACTAAAGAAAATTAAGCGTACAGAAAAAAAAGGCACAGAATCTGTTATGGATGAAAAATTCTCAATTTTATTTTCTTCAAAATTTTTCATTGGTAATGAACTTCAGTTTGAGGTAAGATTTATTTTAGTTTTTAATTTTTTATTACATTAATTTTTATTAAACTAAAGAATAATATATATGATATATAACTCATAAAGTCAATAAATGGAAAACAATCAGTTAGGTAAAATCTAGTAATGTAATGCTTAAAAATATTTTAATTTTATTTTATTCTCTTGATTTTGATTAAAATATGTTAGAAAAATAATATAAAAGATATTCTAACAATGAATTATCAGTGCTGAACTTCCACTTAAGTAAACTAGGCATTTGCATAGGGGCCCTTACTTGTAATGTTTTACAAAATAGATCAACTTGGAGAAATATTTTGTGTATAGAATATTATTTATTTTTTTAAGGATTAGAAATAGGCTTATAAGATGATTATTATGAGGTAGGTAGTAACTTGAAAATTATTGTTATGGACGTATAAAGTAATAATGTGTATCAGTACCATTTAAAAAAGAAAACTAAGTGCACGCTTTATTAATATATTTTTAAAAGGCCCCTTCTTTAGTAGCTATCTTGAGACTCTGAAACCCTTATGTTTGACACTGGTTACATAAGTGTGTAATATTTAAAAATGATTTTAGGTGTGGAATTTGTCATTACCTGTAGTAGTCATTGTGCACGGAAATCAAGATCCTCATGCTTGGGCTACTGTAACTTGGGATAATGCTTTTGCTGAACCTGGTCGTGTTCCGTTTAATGTTCCTGACAAAGTACCGTGGAGAAATGTGGCAGAAGCTTTGAACATGAAGTTTTCTGCAGCTACAGGCCGTGGTCTTTCTGAAGAAAGCTTGACATTTTTGGCTGAAAAGGCATTTAGGTTGGTTAAATAGATAAATTTAATAATAATTAAGAATATTAAAATAACTTAAGTAAATATTTTAAGAATGCAAAATGTGGATTTCAATCATATGGTTTTGTCATGGTCACAATTCTGTAAAGAACCATTGCCACAAAGAAGTTTCACATTTTGGGAATGGTTTTATGCCGTGATGAAAATAACTAGAGAACATCTAAAAGGTCCTTGGACTGATGGGTAATAATTAGAAAATAATTTTAATATAATACATTATGTTAAGGTAAAATAACTATACAAATTATGTAGTGCCATTATGGGATTCATAAGAAAGTCTGATGCAGAAGAGATGTTGACAAGATATGCTACGGGTACATTTTTATTAAGATTTTCAGATTCAGAATTAGGTGGGCTAACTGTTGCCTGGGCTGGATGTAAGTTCTACATGTCATTAAATTGATAATAAAAATATTTAATTATTTAATTTTTTTTTTTTTTTTTAGCTAATGATTCAGATGCTTATAGTTTACATCCTTTCTCAGCTAAGGATTTATCAATTCGGAACTTGGCTGATAGACTATTGGACTTGCCATATCTCACAAAGTTATATCCTGATATCGATAAAAACCAAGCATTCGGAAAATACTATACACAACCACCAAGTATTCATAAATTTTTATTTGAAAAAAATTAGTTTTCTTTATAAACTAAATTTGTTTAATTTATAATTTAAAATGTATCAATTTACAAAATCTTTCTAAAATAGTACAACCATCTTCCTGATATTTAGGCATGATCACCTTTAAAATACATTATTTAATTAGTCATAAAGTCCTGATTAAATAATAAATAATACCAGTTTCCTAAAATAAATTTTGGGTCTTAGAACAAAAACATTTTTAACAATACAGTTTTATGAAAATAGTTATTTAATATTTCTGATGTTTAAAATAATTTAAATTATCATATAAGCATCACTTCTACCAATAGCCTGTTTAACTGTCAATTAATTTTTATCTTCCATCAGTTATTTTGTTATATTTAAAAAAATTTTCAAGCATAATTTTGATATATTCATGGCACTAGTTTAATTCTGTGAATCATAATAAATTGATTTGTTATTTGATTTTTGATGCGAAAATTACACAGTATAACGTGCATTGTTGTTATATTAAAATGAATACAGTAAAAATTGTGTAATATGGACCCTGAATAAAACGAAAAACTATCCAATACGGAATTTTTCTATGGTCCCGGCATGTTCCTATAGTTTTGTATAGATGTTGAACTTCAATAAAACTGAACCTTCCTAACGTGGAAATGGAACAATTTTGTAGGTCCGTGCAAGTAAAAACCTTGTATAAGCCAGAAATATGGCACAAGTCATGTTACGTTAATATGAGTATGTAGGTACATTGTAAAACAATAATTAAGATAAAACTGAATTACATATATTAGTTAGGCAATTTTTATTTTTGGTTATCGTATATATGTGATACAAACTTATCCCGTATGTATAGGTAGCTGTGAAACAGGTTAGGTTAACAGTCTTAAACTGAACGGTTTCCTTGTAGATACAAAGTGACGCCCATTCAAATACATACAAAAATGGCCCAGTATACGTCTATCATTAAATGAAAAGTATTGACTTATCGATATGAAAAATTGATACGAATTTATAATCTGGAATTTTTCCGTTTTATTTAATAATGCGGAAAACTGCTTGAAGTGGAATTTTTGATTAGTCCCGTGCTATTTCATATTAGACAATTTTCACAATATTTGTGTTTTTTTTTTTATATGATTACAAAAATTGAGTTGTAACCGGTAGGTGATTCTTAAATATTTTGTTTTATAAATGGGTTTGTACTCGGGTCATTTTACTGAAAAAAATCCAAAATAAATACCCTTTTATTAAAATGCAAAAACAAATAATAATTTTAATGCGTATGTAGTATGTTATGTTCTTAGACATGGTTACTGTCCATAAACAATTGGGATTCAAAAATTAAGCATAATGCTTAGTTTGATAATTGTAAAATGTATCTCCTCAAATTGAATGTCTCAATTTTTAATCTAAAATAAATGACCCAGTTTTAAGAATTGTGTGTTCTATAAATTTAAAATTATTACTATTGTAATAGATGTATATTATTTATAGATTATAAATAATTTTTTTTATTATTTAGATATTAGCACACCTGTTACAAGTAATGGATATTTAAAACCATTACTAGTTACTCATGTTCCTGGTTGGGGTGGACCTGGAACTAACGGACAAGGAATGAATAGCTATCCAAACACTCCTCAGAATCACATGTTTCATGTTAACAGCCCTGGAAATTGTAGCATTCGAGAAACGTCATCAGTGCATAGTGAACCAGTGAATAAGTAAGAAATATAATTCCAATAATTTAATGCGCAATTAATTTTAGCTTGAATTTAGTTTTTTTTTAGTTTAAAAGAGATTATATTAATTAGAAGTGAGGGAGTAGTTTCATAATTATAAATACAGTTATGTTTAAGTAAGTTTTATCTCAATTAACAGATTATAAATACTATTTATTACTAATTTTAAGTTATCTCAGATAATTTAAGTTGGTGACATTGTCATACTTGTCTCATATTTATGTTTTTTTTATAAATATCTTGTTTTTAACATGGCTCACTCAATTTACTATACTTATATACTAAATATATACAAATTTATAAGACATATTATATTATTAATATTCTATACAACTTCTAGGACATTATTATCTTATTAGATTTCATATAATATATTATAAATATAATATAAATATTGAAAAACTGTCTTCAAACATTTATTATCAGCCAGTTTTTATTTCATTAACTTAGATTAACTTAACTTTAGGTATGCAATCAGCTTGTATTTAATTTAAGTAGAGACATTATTGCAATATCATATTAATTATTATTTGTTACTTTATATATTATTTTTAAATCCAAATTTATATGCTCGCTCACTTCTCATAAAGATATATTTTTTTTTATGCTTTGAAGTGGTGTACATAGAATAAATTGCACATTATTGATATAGTTTAGGTGAGAAATTATTTAATTTTGAATATATATATAAAATAAATAATTACTATAACCATAAATTTATATCTATTTGTGCTAAATAACATAATATAATAATACATTTAATGTAGGTATTTTATAAGTACTATGTACACTACTAATATCATGCTAATATTTATGTAATCAGCATTTAAAATTATCAATTTTTTACCACTTTTATTTTAATAAGTAATTAATTTTTATTTTTTTTTTTAGTATATAATATAATAATGCATGACTATACTTTTTGTTAATAACCTGTAAATATTATATGGAGCCTTTAAATTGTAATTTATTAACAATTAATTATACTATAACTTATTTGTATTATTAAAAAACTATATTTTTTGCTTATCATTAAAATCCATATTAAATTGTGAAATTTAAACTTATTAACTTAGATTAATTAAAAAAAAAAAAAAAATACAAAAATAAGAAATTATTAAGTACTAAAAAAAATATATTAAAACCTTTTAATTTTAAATATAAATTTGCCAGTTTATTTTTCATTTAATTACAGTAGTTGTCATTTTTTTCCGTTTATTATTATAATTTTTTTCTGTGACCTTAAATTTGAACAACTTCTTAACTAATAACTTCTTTAATCATTGTTAATTTTTATATGATCTAAATAATTTTTACTTTTTTTCTATAAATCTAAATCTACATACATTTGTCAACTACAAAATCATTGACTTTATAGAATCTAAATTATTAATGTTATAAAACGGCATTTAGCATTTACATTACTTAAATTAAAATGTACACTATTTGTGCCTTTTTGTGTTTATACTTAAACTGAGCAAAATAAAAAGTAGAACATTTTATGATTGATTATATAAATAGGCACACGTGTCGTATGCTATCTACCAAAAAAATGATATCTACACAAATCTATGTACACATGTCCTATGCTATCTACCAAAAAAACCATATATACAAATCTACAAACTTGCGTTACTAACCTGCTCAATAGCCTGCTGGTTGACAGTTGTCCCATTTTAAATAGCCTGTTTGTTAACAGTTGTTCATATTTCTTTAATTTCTTACAAAAATGTTTTTTTTTTATATCTTGTAAAAACATTCAAAAATATTTTCTTGATTGACGGATCTCCACCACTCTTCTTGCAGTTGTCTTCAAGAAGATTGGTCGCTTCACGATCTCTAATTTCATACTTCACTTTCATGTGTTTCCATAAACATTCAATAGTCTGTGTTTGAGCACCTGTACATGAATCTATAAAGTTTTTACTATGATTAACTGTTTAGTGAAGAAAACCATGATTTTTAAGAGTACTGTAAGCTCGCCATTCATCTGAATAAATTGTTATTTCGGGTTCTATTTCTTGGATAATTATAGGAAGCAATATTTCACGATCTCTTTTATCAACTATAAAAAAACTATGTCGTAAATATTTTGTTACAATAACATCTCTGTTTAAATCACGTTTCTGGCTTTTTTTAAAAGTTTCTTTCATTTCACTACCACATTGTTCACCAATAGAATTTAATTTGGTACACAATTTTGTATTAGGTAATAATTCACAATCTTTTAAAAATTGTATACAAGTTTTGTCATTAAAAAAAATTTTTCTATATAATTCACCCAAAGTACTCATTTTATAAAACAATAAATTTATAATTAACAAAAAAACACACAATTACGATGTTTGATCGTGGCGAGCAACGGACATATACTAAATTCTGAAATACTAAATGTCCATTATTAGAATTGTAGAATCCTACACCTATATACCTATATAATCGTCGATACCGTCAATATAGATTAAGAATTACGCAGTAGATTATGTAATTACTTGTAGATAACATACGACACCAAAAATTTGTTCGTAGATAGCATACGACACATGTGCCTATAAAGGTAACATATTATTAATATTATGTGATTTTTAGACATGACTAACCAAATTTTAAAAATAATTTTGCATAAAACAATAATTAATTATGCATATATATAAGCTTAGCTATATTAATAACTAATGTGACAAATTATTAAAATGTAATTGTTCAATACTAAATTATATGCAACCACATATAATAATAAAACATTTTTTATCTAGTACATTGATAAATTGAACATATAAGCAAATGGTGATAAATGGTAACTACTGTACTTGCTATTCAATTGTTTTTTTATTTTTTGTTGACTAAATATAGATAACTTGTACTTTTTTATTCTCATAAAAGTAATTTATACTTTATAAGTATATACCTATATATAAAATATATTACTAAAATTTATATTAAATACTAGAAACGTTGTTGTTAGACAAATTTATTTATGCCAGAGATTCTTGATTTACAAATCAATATATATATTAATATTTTATACAAAGGTTCCAAATATTATAAAAATAATAAAATGTAAAATATATTTATATTTAAAACAAAATAATTTTTAATTTTGCTTTAACTCAACAGTACATCTGAAAAGTACCGTCCAGGGTCATTTTTTTCAGCCGCCATCCTATGACGGGATTTAGGAATGCCTGTACTTTGATCCTGGGATAAAGTTCCAAGTCAATTTGGATGTTAATTTTTTTTTATTACTATTATTATATCTGTTACCTATTTTCATCAATTCACCGATAGAATAGAATATAAAAACCTGTTTCCTTTAGTATATTCCTTGTCTTATTAGATTATGTAGGTTGCATTTATATATTAAGAACTGTATTTTAAAATATAGTGCTGAAGTATGATTAATATTATTTAATACAAAAGTTAAGAAGATTAATAAGGTTATGTTTAAAACATAATATTTGCTTTTAAAGGTATGCTTAGAACCATAAATGTTATCATAACAAATAATAGATATAGGCTAGGTTAACGCTAATGTGTATGTATGAATAATTTTTAAATTTATATAAGATATAAGTTTAAACAAATACTTTAATTCATAGTTTCAGTATTGATTGCTTTTGAATCTCAAACATAACTGACAATTTATTTAAAAAAAATACATTAAATGTATGCTGTATGTATTGAGTATATTTACATTTACTCATTTTAGTATTGTTAAATTAATGTATAATTATATTAATGTTTTATTTATTTTATTAGCTTAAAAAAAAATGTATATTGTTTGCTTATTTAGTATGATGGCATTTGGAAATGATTCCTTAGAAATGGATTTTTCTTCGAACTTAAATGACATATCGCATGTGGATGAAGCGTTTTTTTAAAAGTAATTTAGATATGTTTTATCTTATAGTCTAGATTAGGTAAATCATTCAATGTCATAACGATTAAAGTATACATTACTGCTTGTGTTAGTGTGAAACTTTGATATATTTCCTTATTTTTTTTTTTTTTTTTATAGTTTTTAGTATAAAAATATTGACGTACATATTATACTCAACTGTTATGAGCAAACCTTTTTACAACCCAATTTGAGTGTATAGTTTTATTATTATTTATCGCCATTGATTTATTATTTCTTTTATTTGAAATATGCATTTATTATTATTACCTTAGAATTATTATTATTTTTGTATATTATTAAAAACAATTTTTGTGATCATCAAGTCCTTATGGTGCTTAGTTAACAAACTGCTTCGTTTCGCTGTTATTACTTATTTTATTATTATTATTATTATTATTATTATTATTATTATTATATTTAAATATTATGTCAAAACATTATTCCATCAAATATTGATCAGGTAATTATTTTGGTTTTACACTTAATTATATGTTTAGTATGTAGTTATTAGTATGTTGTTATTTTCATTGATGTATACATTACTGTAAAATCACTAAGAATGTCTGATTTTTTTAATATAGTTGATTTCTTTTTTGAATAAAATTATTGAATGTTTTTTACATTTTGTATCAATTATTATTTCTGAATTTTAAATTTTTACTTTTTCATACAATTTTTTTTAAACAAGATGTGTATTATTATGATAATATAGTTAAATGCAATTTCTTGGTGATTTTCAGTGGATAATTTGGTTATTTAGATTATAAAAATAATGTACTTAAAATAAAAATGATTTCTTATGTTTGAGCGATTTTATCATCGAAATATTTTTACTTACATATTATTTTATTATTATATAAGTATATTTGTATTGTTTACTTAGTGGATCATTTATTGTAATTTTGTATTCAAAATAATTTCCTTACTAGTTTAAATATTAAATTACTCTTTTACACATTTAATTTTACTTAAAGATATAGTTTGCACAAACTTAATAAAATAAATTACGTTTGAATAGATAGCAAATAGCAATGTATAAATATAAATATTTAAATACATGGTTTATTATATAAATTGTTTGTCCTTGACTTTTTGAAAGCTTTTCTTTATAAAGTTTGTACTTAATGCTTAACCTTCAACAAATTAAATTAGTTTTAAATTTAATAAGGGGATTGATTGCGATTATTCACTAATTCATTACACATAAACAACTTTGTGTTAGTGCATTTTAACTTAAAAATAAAAAATGAGTTGAAATTTATAAAACTTGACCACTCATACGTCCATGGTTACAGTTACTATTTCATGTATTAAAAATTGCTGAAGTTAATTTCAAAATATCAATTTAATGACGTAATAGAAATAGTTGTAAACCATTTTGAATTTGTCAGTTTACTGAAGTGTGTTGTATTTTTACAGCTAGTTTTCAATAAATAATACTATAGAAATTTTAGACTTTGGACATAAAAGGATAAAATTAAAAGTTAATCCCATTTAACTTTGTATAAACTCAATTTTTTTCAAAAATACTAATCCAGTCTGTTACTCATTGGTAACAATGTAATAATTGTTAGAATGAAAATAAGTAATGTGCATGATGAGTGAAAATGACTGCATTCGTCCCCTTCATTAAAAATTAATTTTAAATTTTCAAATTGTTGCTTTTTAAAAATATTACTTGTGTTGTGTTTAAATAATTATGGTATTTATACTTAAATATGGATGTATGTTTTAAATGTGTTTTTTAACAATGAGAAAATACCTAAAATTGTATTTTTAAATTAAATATTGGTGTTTAATATATTGTAATTATTGGTGTAAATGTTTTATGTACAAAATTAATCAATCCTATGATTTTTATTTCAGTTATCACAAATCATTATAATTTATGTGTATTATTATCACCATAATTATACTTGTATATATTCTTTAGTGAAAAAAAAAATCCAAAACTAGGGAATAGTGATTTAGATCTCTTATGTACCATTAAATATCGCTCATCTCATTGCAGAGAGTACTTTGTTATTAATCATTATAATAAATCTATCTTAAAACAATTGCGAATTGCATACAAAAAATGATTCTTAGTGGAGATAAAATAAAATTTTTTTTATATACAGACTTTAATAGTTCTCATTATATTAAAGAAAACTACTACGCAAATTAAATTATCTTTTCTATTTGTAAATGCACCTCATGAATACTTTAAACTTAGAGGACACCATACCCTCATGTGTTGTCTTTGTCTCACTATAATGTACATCATAACAATATTTTGTGATGTTAGCTTTAATATTGGTAGTAAATTTACCCATTATCACATTTAAAAGTAAGAATATGATTTGTATATGATCTAAGTAATAATATATCATTAATTTATAAGGTAACAAGTTTCTTTATGCCTTAATAAAAAATATTCTATTATTTATTACCCTTTCGTACTCATTTAACATATTATATAAATATTTAATTAAAATAAAGTATAGCAAAAATTATAATTATCTATTTTACTAAATTCTTAATAAATATAATTATTATACCTGTCTAGTCATGGAATACAGTTTGTAGCATACAGCACAATATATAATAATTGTTTGGAAAAAATATATATTACATATTATTTATTCTTTATTTTGTGAGCTATGTATTAATTTATATTCTAAATAATTTCCACAACAGATAATTAAATTTAAAACTACACATTTTTATTGATTTGCATCCTTGCTAATACCAACAGCAGCTGCTCTTACGATACGGTCATGTAATTTATATCCAATTTGGGAAACTACAACGACAATACCTCCTTCTTTGCCTTCTACAACCTATATCCAAACAAAATAATATTAATTATTTACAATTATTATTTTATTTAATTACACCAAATTACCTGTTCAAATAAAGCTTTATGCGAATTGGGATCAAATTTTTCATTTAAAGGATTTATGGACATTAATCCATGTCTCTGGAAAATCTAATAACAGATACAATTTTTTTTTTAATAAACAGATTATGAATTAATTATTAATGTATATGTTTAAAAATGATATATTATTTGTGATACTAACTGTTTGTAATTGTGATTCAGTAGTCACCAAGCCTTCATATAAATGTTTCAAATGTGGATTACTGTCACTTACTTCTTCTTTCGGTACACATTCTGTAGCTTTACTTAAACTGTCTGCAACCTAAAAAATTAAAATTTCTACTAATGAACTATAATAGGTATTTTAATGTTTTAAAATTAAAACGTCATTTTTACATCTAGTAAATCTTTACAAAATCCTTGAATTGCATAAATTTTAGCATCAGCAGTTTCTTTAATTGTACGTTTACGTATGTTTTCTGTCTCAGCCAAATACCTCCTAACCTTTTCCTGATTAAAAAAAAAAAAAAAAACATCAGTAAGAATCATAAGGTTAAGGATCAATAAGTATCATTAATATTTTTTTCTATTTGTATTCTGTATTCTATAAATAATATTTGAAACATACAGTTAAATTTTTGTTTTCGTCAACTAAATCTTCATTTTGTTTTACAAGGGCTTCAATATCAATTTTTTCTTTACTTTCTTTTAATGGTTCTTTAGCATTATCAGCTGCAGCATCTGACACTTTACGATGAAGAATGTTATAGCCTATAGCACCATTTATCCTGAACAGTAAATAACAACGATTAGGAATTTACATTCATATAAATAATTGAGATTCATCAATAATCAATATACTAACAAATATAGTTCAACTTAAATAAAAGATATTATTCTGAACAATAAATAATAGACCTACAATATCTTTAAATTCTTTATACTACCCGACTCAGTCCAAACACGATTTAATCTTCCAACTTTTTATTTCTAATCAAATAGAAAAAAATATCTAATAATTAAGTACATAATATAATAGATTAGGTTACAATAAATATATAGGTACCAATAAGACTGAATTTTCAACATATTTCTTATATTTTGGTGACTGTTAACCTTGATACTTTTTAAATATTAAATTGACCATTTCCTGACTTTAAACAATGAAGATTATTAGAGAAATATTCAATGGTTAATTTATGCAACTAAAATTCTGTAACGTGATTGCTACCTTTAAATCTTATAAATTAAAGTTCACAGATTGAGAAACTACATTATGTAGGTACCACAGACTAAACGAATGGCTGCAATTATGTAGTCTGATGAAATTAAACTTACCTACATTCCGTTGCCAAAGAAGTACTCAAGATAGATCTACACATGCGGAACGGATAATTTAAAATTGAAGTCATTTTGGTTGAAAAATATTTTGTAATTATAAGCTAGAACTAAAATTTTGTTTTCCAAGAATGAAGTTTCAGATCTCGGCTTCAAAAATATAAAAAAAAAAATAGAATAGAGATTAGAGACGTCGGCGTTCAAACCGTTCAGTGGATAGTGATTCAGCGATCGCCAATCAGCATGCGGTTTTTTACATTCACAATACACCTAAAGATTACACCATTTAAATTTTAAAATATTAATATAATAATAATAATAGTTGATTACTGATTAGCAAACCACGGAGGCCAAACTGCATAATCTTGTGTAATATTATAATCACAAAATGTGTTCCGGAGCTATAATCTTATTGTTTGTGATATCCAAAAATCCTTATACTGTTAGTTGTTACTTGTTAGTACTTGTTACTCGATGCCTTATTTTGTGCTTGTACTCGAGAGTACGATATGACATTATTAAATATTAACAATATTATTATTTTTTTTTAGTTTTATTTGTTAGTCGGTGTTTGTAATGGATATTTTATGTGTTGTCGTCTATGATAAATCATAGTAATAAAGGAGTGGCCCTAACCGCGGTGGACAAATGATGGCTTGGGTCATATGTAGATTATGATCAAAGGTATACGGTGTCGGTGTGTATAGATATTTGTTCCAAAACATATTTGTTCCACTAAAATTATATCACAGAACATGCTGTCATAGAACAACATAACATAGGTCACTAGGTCACAGATATGTATAATAAATGTAATTTATACATATATTTTGTGCAACATAATGTGTTATTTTATTGTATGCCCTTGTTTCCACAAAATCGTCTTCCAATATTATTACTCGTTACAAAAAATATTTTTCCAACATTGATTATAGTATAATATTCTAAAATCAATCAGTGGCGACTTGTTATAAGAATACTAGGAGCCATGACGCAAAAAAGCGATTGCTCCTGCCCCGAAAATGGAAAAAAAATGTTCCAAGTTGAACAAGTTTTAATCATAACCAGAATCAATTTTATGTTATGAATTATGATTGATCATTCAAGTAAGAAAAAAGTGTATCTATATTCTATATCATAAACTGTAAAAGTTGATGAAAAATCTAACTAAACAAGAACCTAAAAATATTACATGGTTCTAGTAAATTTAATTGGTGGGTGGGTTGTTTTTTCACTTGCTCCTCGAGTTTTGAAGACTCATGCCGCCATTGAAATCAATTTATCAATGCCCCATTGCGTCCAATAACCACGTTTTCCGTATAATATTTTCTCCAATAGCCTTTTATTTTGTTTTAAACATTTGTGGAACATAAGACCATTGGGACAAATGTTCTGTGGGACAAAATTCTATTACTTTACAAATTTTGAAACACTTCGGCTACGTTTTGTCGATTGTGAGAAATATCAAATAGGAGTTTATCTTTTGATATCATCGATTTGTGTTTGTTTGATAATAAATAATTCTTGTGCACCAACTACCTGCATCAGCTACATCAACATCAGCATTCAGCAGCTAGACTCGGTATTACTTCTATTACTGCCTAGACAGGCATTACGTTCTAATATAAATTATACACGTTCTCGGAAAGTTAAACCTTGTTATTGATAATATATTACATTGTTTTTCAACTTATAATTGAAAAGCTTCGAACATGGCTAAAATGGATGTGGTATCCATTATTGGTAGTTATTAGAATTCGAGAATTCGATAAGTAACCGTTTCTGGAACTGCATATTATGTTTTAATCTCGATACTCATTTTTAGTGTTTGTATGTATTCTATACAGTAAAAAATATTACATTTTTAAAATAGTGATTACCTAGACATAATTTTACTGAATGTATGTCATAGGTACTTTATTATGTGAATTATACGAATAATAGCTATAGCCAAAATGAATAGTCAAAATTTTACATTAGCTGAAAATCTCATACCTTCCTCGTATGTCCAGCAAGCAGCTAGCGCTTTGAGAACGAGAGAGAACTTGGCTAAAACGTTAATGGAACAAGTATGTTGAATTAGAAATTAAAATAAAATTATACATAGATGTATAAGTAAGCAATACTATGTCATTAATATTTTTATTTCTATACTTAAATGTCTCAAAACTCACAACAAAATAAGAATGAATGAGTTTTCATTAACTAATTAGTTTATATTTTATTTAACCAATAATAAGAACTATTTGGTAATAAAGTACTATACAAACTTACAAATTGCTCATTAAGAATAATAATTTAATTAAGATTTATTATTTATTTACTTTTTTTACTGATTAAATGTTTAGTTTAGAAAATGTCTTTAAATCATCTAATATAAATGAATTTGCTTAGAGTATTTAATAAATAAATAAAGGACTCAATTCATTTCTACCATTATCAATTTTAAACCTCTATTACATGTATTTAAGTTATTATCTAATTTAATGTGTATCATTTTAAATATTTTGCTGCAAAGGAAATAAATTTAAAATTATAAATAAACTTTATTTACATTTTTTTATTGTTTATTGATATCTTGTTTTTATTAGCTTTTTTTCTTTATTATTCTTACCAGGGAAGTATTAGGTCTATTATTATCAATAATTAGTTATTATTTTGGTAATATTTTTATTTTACTTGTGATATATTTAAAATTAAATCATAACGCAATATTATTTGATTAGAGAAAATGGCCAGATAATGGATGGGACGATGCAACTATTGAAATGTTTCTATCAAACTTAGCACTTATGGACAGTAATAACTTTAAAGAACATGCTGGGGTTGGTGAACGAGAAGGACGCATAGCTTGTAATTTAGTTGCAAAACGACATTTTCTCATGACTCATGGAATTGGCAGGTCAGAAAATATTGCTGAAGTTCAACCTAATGCCACAGGATCCAGTTTAATGATAAAATTAGTGAACGCCATGCTCTTAGAGTCTATCCGTTTTATGGGTAAATAAATTTATTTAATAATTACATAGGCAAATTTTATCATAAATGTATCAAAAATTATTGAATGTAACAATCATCAAGATTACTACTTATTTATAGTTAATACATTTTATTATAATTTAGGAGTAGCAAGTGCAACTGGTTGTTTTATGGTTCCAATGGCTACTGGAATGAGTTTGATGTTGTGTATGTTAACTTTAAAACAAGATAGGCCTGGAGCCAAATTTGTACTATGGTCTAGAATTGATCAAAAATCATGTTTCAAGTGCATCATTACAGCTGGCAAGTGAAAATCTCTTAGATAACAATTTTAGGAACCAATATTAAAATTATGATTGTTTATTTTTAAATAAATCTATATAGGTCTGCAACCAATAATCATTGATCCTATACAATGTGGTGATGAATTACATACAGATGTACCAGCAATTGAAGCACAGTTATCAACACTTGGATCAGATAATATAGTGTGTGTCCTTAGCACAACTAGTTGTTTTGCCCCAAGAGTATCAGATTCACTTGAAAAGGTTGCTTGTCTTTGTCAGAAATATAATGTACCACATTTAGTCAATAATGCTTATGGTTTACAATCTACCAGACTGATGCACTCGATTCAAGATGCTTCTAGGTGAATAATATTATATAGATTTGATATGTTGTTTTTTGTATATAATTTATCATACATTTTTTTTTTTTTTTTAGAAAGGGAAGGATTGATGTTTTTGTTCAAAGCACTGATAAAAACTTTTTAGTTCCTGTTGGAGGTGCTATTATTGCTGGATTTGACAAAACTATTTTAGATAAAATTACTAGAAATTATCCAGGTATAATTATTAACATTATCATTATATTAATTAATATTTAATAACAATTTAATTTTCTGAAATAATTAGGAAGAGCATCTTGTAGTCCTGTTATGGATATCTTCATAACATTACTGTCTTTGGGTACTAATGGTTATAAAGAATTAATAACACAACGTAAAGAAGTACACCAACATTTACGGAAAGAACTTGGAAAGATTGCAGCAAAATATGGTGAACGTTTATTGGATATACAAAATAATCCTATTTCCATAGGTAATGTAACATCTTAACTGTAAATTACAAATGTCTAACAAGATAATCATTTTAGCTATGACATTGACATCATTAAGTGTTCCAAATGCGACTGAAACTGATACAAAAAAATTAAGTCAGCTAAGCTCAATGATGTATATGCGCCATGTTACAGGCTGCAGAGTTATATCATCAGTTGAAGTCAAAGATATCTGTGGTTATAAATTTGATGGTTTGTTAATCTTTATTCTCTAAATTAATATATACATAATTTAAATTATATTATTTATTTGTATTTTAAGGTTGGGGGGCACATAAATCCAACTACCCTTGTCCATATATTACAGCTGGTGCCTCAATAGGTGTTAAAAAGTCTGATATTGATTTGTTTATACAAAAATTGGATAAAGTTATCGCTAGGTTAAGAAAATCACCTCCATCCAATCTGGAAACTCCATCATCATCTGAAGGTAATGATAACACATCAATGCGACGAACTGCAACAGTTGCATCTAGCTATCGAAGCACAGTAAATGGAGTTTACTCTACTGGAGATGGCAGTACATCAACTTCACGCACGTCTAGTGTTGATAATTTACGTAAACATTGATAGTTATGTTTACATTCTAGACATTATTTAAACTACATATTATGTATGTTAATGTTCTATTTTAGTCAATTTTTGCTTGTAGAGCAGAAAAGGGATCTCTGGAGCAGTTATATTTTAAAATATTCAATATTAAATCCTTAACTCTTAGTAGTTGGTTATTTTATACGGTTCAAATTATAAAACTATTAGATAATGCCTTTCACCATGACGTGTTAGGCTTTCTAGTAAATATTGTATGAAATTATGTTCAGATGCCTATAGACTGAATGACTCAATAATTCTATTCATTTATAATGAAAAGGAAAGCTTAAGTTTTAAATTTAATTAAGATAATATTTTTAAAAACTAAAAAATCTAGTCATAGTATAAATGGGTAAAACATTAATGTTCCTCATAAATTGTGTGAGCAAAGAGAAATTTTTTTCCCTTTAATGAGTATTATGATTTCTTATAAATCTGGATGATTTTTAGTTGTACACATTACTATTCAATAAAAATGTATTATCTTAAAAAATACCTTCTAATAAATTATTGAAATTATTATCATAGATAATTTTGTTTATTTGGTATGGGCTAAATACACATTGAATTAACATTAAACAAGATATTGATACTTGTTTTACTTAAGTACATTTTTTGCTCGAATTGTATTTTATAAAAAATTTAATTAAGAGTTATTTTTATTTTTAAGATCAATTATCTTCATTCATATAAAACAGCTTAAAGGTAATACTAAAATTGAATAGATGCTAGTTGTTGTCTTAATTACATTTTTACATTTTTTTTTTTTTTTTTTACTCGTGTAACACTAAGGCACAGTAGATTCAAAATTTAAATACATTTAATACATGCATCAAAGGATCAGAAATAGATTTATGTATTTTTTAAATTTAAATTGCTTTTATATATTTTAAATTATATTGAGGTACTGTAGCTATTCAAATTAAGTGCAATAAAACACTATTCTGAGGAATAATGCTTTGAAGCTTAACTTATTAGTAATTGTACTTTAGAATAAATTCATTCCAGAAATCCCTTAAAAGTAATCATATACTACTCAAATATTTTGAAGAGCAAAATTTATAGTCCATTTATAAAGTAATATCAATGTGTTGTACAAAAAATTTAAACATTAATAATTAATATAAATTAAAGGTGCTTTTATGTTTTTTTAGTGTAATAAGAACAATTTTAGGCAAGTTTCCTTTTTTAAATTTTTGTTAATCACATTGCTCAATATTACTAGTTAATAGTTATTATTAGTTATATTTAGTTTATAGTTACATATTCTAGTCTGATGCTTTATTTCTGATAATGTTTTAATATTTCAGCCAGCATTTTGAGTTTGGCGAGTACTTATTGATATAATTAAGGTTGTAAAATATCTATTATTTATTTTATTTAAATTTAATATGGTTTGATAAATATTGAGGTACAAAATGGATTAGTAATATTTATTACAATTTAAAATTTTAATGTAGGGAAAGTTAACACCTTGAATAATACTATATTAATACTTAACACGTTGACTGCCACATGGCCGCCGGCGGTCATCTGTAATTCTCAAATTTTATGCATTTGTGACCGCCGGCGCCCAAGTTCATCATTACTACCACTCCATATGACCGCCGGCGACCATAAATGCATTTGATTTTATAATATTAACTTTTCTATGGCGCTACAATAATGCACTAAATAAGGACCGTGGCGTAGCGTGAATTATTACAATTTTTTTTTGATGTAATACGTTTTTTTCAATTTTTTTTCTATTTTTCTATTTTTTCAAATATTTGGGTATACAAATTTAGAATACATTGAAAAATATTCTTGGTGTAAAACAAATACCAATTGAATGACCGCCGGAGGCCATGTGGCAGTCAACGTGTTAAGTATCATTATTTCAATAATAGTTGTATTGGAAACTAACGAGTTACTTATTAGTTATTATCAATATCTAAAAACAAAAATTTGTTCTTTAATTAGATTATTCACCTTCTAATTTCTATTTAATATTTTATTTTTATTATGATTTTAAATAATTAGAATCCTATTAATAACTGTGATTTTCTAAAAAAAAAACCTCTAAATACTTGGGTTTTAAAGGATATTGTTTTATATTAAGTATCAGACAACTTGTAATAAAATAATTAATTTTATTTGATATACTTAGTGAATTGATAAAAACTGAAAATATGATCTTAGTATTATATTTCCTAAACTTACAATTTTACATTATTTTATATTATTATATAAAATAATGTAATAAATATTACTGAGTTCAAAGCAAATTTGTATAAACATTTAATAAGACATGTTTATAATAGAATATTATAATGTTGTTATGTTAGGTAAAATAAGTTGTGAAAATCTATGATAAACACAAAAGACTGTAATAATAATATTCCTATATTTGAATTATTTGGAAATCCTATTTACTATGATTAAGTATCTTATTTTTGAGTTGTATTTTATTTAGATCAGACATTTTCTCAAATTAGTTTTATTATTTTACCTAAGTTATTTTGCAACTTAGTACTTATTTATTTTTAATGGTTTTACTATTTTATTTTTTTTATATAGAATTTATCATATTTTTATTCTTAATGTTCTAGGTACGAGTACATAGTATATGGTGTGTGTAATTTGTAACCAATGAAAAATTAAAAAAAGAATAGCTAATTTATCAAAAAAAAAGATTGATTATGATTGTATATATCATAACATTTATACAATTTATTTATGAAGTAATAATTATTATTTTTCTTCCAATTTCTCATAGTTTTTATTGTTTTTAATGAAATAATTTTGAACTGAGGTTCTTCAGCTATATTTTTTTTCGCGGTTTATAAATAACAAAAAAAAAAATCATAAGAATATTTATTATTATATAATTTGTTCCATTTAGATTACAATGTAGGTATGGGCCTTATTTATACGGAATAGTGAGAAACAGTAAAATTGTAGTTTGAAATATTTGCCTGTATATTACTAATAATTCCTATGCATACTTATCAACTGACCAGAATAATTTCCTTTATGGAATATATTTGTATTTATTTATAAATAATAATACTAATATTTATTTATTTTTATTTTTAACGCAATACTTGCTCTTTAATTTCTGTCTAGTCAATTTCTAGTCAACTTTATGTACTCGCCAAGCTCTAAACAATAATGTAAAACAAAAATTATTCTTGGATAATTCAAACATTGATATTGAATTACTAAAAGGAGATGGAATAACATTAAAATTAATGTAGGCTGAACTTTTTAATTTAACTAAATATTTCTTCCATACTGTTTAAGATAGAACATTATTTTTTTTTTTATTTATAGTTTTCCATAATGTCTATCTGATATTATAGAAAAATTTAAATTTAAAATTGTAGTCACTGTACATTATTGGCTCAAGTTAATGCATCTAAAGCGATTCTGTATTTGTTTTTGTTTTGTTTTTTTTGTTTTTGTATTTATTTATTTTTTACTAATATTATTCTGTTTCACTATTTCTATTAATTTATTTTGTATAAATGTATGAAATAAATTTTACCATTTTTATTGGACAATCAATTAGTTTGAATAAATATTTTAAATAAAGCATTTCAAGTTTATTTACCGTTTAATTTGCATCAACTTAGCCAAATAATTGTTATCAACAAAAAGTAAAAATAATGTTAAAGAAATGGTGTACATATATTCTTTTGCTTGTACAATTTTTTTTATAACACTGTGCAATGTGCAATAATTTAAAATTTGTAGTATCACAATAATTATGTATATGTTATTTACCTATATTAATATTACATACATTCTGTCCACATTAAGTATTAGTTTGTTGATTTTTAAAGTGACACAAGAACACTTGAGTAAATAAAAAAACCATTTTATTAAAATAAAAATATATTGGATTTTATTTTCACTTAAAATTAGATTTCAGAGTCAAGTATTAGTACACCTAAAATCGAAAAGTGATATCTTCTGGCTAACTGAATACAGTTTTTTACCAACTTCATTAAATAATTATAAAAGCCATTAAATGGCATGAATATTTATTTTATATTTTATTACAAACAATAAACGATTTGTTAACATTTTTTTCACAACGGAAGGTTAACATTTTATGGTTATATTGGTAATAATGATGTTGAAAAACTAATATATTATATTCTAAGTTAGAGGTTGATACTTATGATTGAATTCAATGTCAAGAAATTCTTGTTGATTTGAATAATGTAAAATCTAGAATTTCCAATATAGTTGGAAAATATCTTTTTGACTATTTCTCCTATCTACTTTTGGAATAATTACATCTTATTGTTGTTTGTTTCTAAAACGCGATGAATTCCATGCGATAAACATGTCAAATGAAATAGTTTGTGAAAAAATGCTATTAAACTACTACCGTGGCTTTAACCATATAAGGAGCCGCATCGGTCAAAATTAAAAATAAATTTTCATAATTACACTATTTGGCCAAAATATGTTGTGGGTAAATAAGTAGATACGTAAATGGTAAATGCCATTTAGAATGGTAACGTAAAATATTTGGTCGTCGACAAAAATTACTAAAATATATAAAATAGGTAGGTATCAGTATCTACTTGTTTACTGTTTATCAACTACCTATGTAAAATTATATACTCGTACCATAATATGCAAAATAAATGTTGGGTTATTTAAATTAGAATTATTCTAATCGTATCCAGTACCTATCTACACAATATTTTTTATCAAAATTAAAATAGGTATACCTATCTCATTCCAATTCCAGTAAAAATATGTTTTTACAATAAAATCCATTTCCTACTCACGAGTATAATGACTCGCATAGTCGCATGTCGTAATATTATAAGTAAAGACCGGATTTATATGCATTTAAAATTTTAAAATATACACTTCAAAAGTTTAAAAAATTCACATAAAATGTACAAAATTTCCAAATAATTTTTGATTATTACAGCTGGATATTTATTTATTGTATAATTATAAAATTAAAACATTATTGTTAGAAAAAAATAAACTACAATATTATAATATGTACAATATATTTTATAGTTATGAGGAAAAAGTAGACAACCTGCAACTTGTATTATAAATAAGTTTAAATAGCTATCTATTTACAAATAATGTTAATTATATATTAATTTTATTATTAATACAAATAAATTTTTCAATATACAATTTACTGAACTAAAAAAAAAAGTATTTCTTTAAGTATTTTGATAATATAATATACTCGTAAGAGGACGACAATTAAATATAATAATATTATAGGTACCTATATTGGCACGAATAAACAATTTTTATCCTGATCTACTAAATCGCAGAAATTTTTTAGTCACTAATTTATGATTGTCCCAGTCACAGATGACTCTCTATCCGTAGATGAATTAAATAATTGGGAACGGGAAGTAATTAAAATACTTATATACTGTGGCGTAGCCAAGGGAGGGGGGCTAAAGGGGCTATAGCCCCTTCATTGGCTGTATTTTTTTTTATGGTTTTGAAATATTTAAATTTTAATATGGAAATTGTCTTACAAATTATTTAATAATTTAAAATAGTAAATATACGTTATGGTTATGATTGTAACTGCGCCCAAAATACAGGTAAACACAAAATCACACATGTAAATTGCCCCCGAATTTTTATCATGTGTAAAAAGGTGATATGTAAGTTGCACCAGTCACCAGAGTAAAATTTTAAAAGTCAATAGCTATATTTTTGCAAAATTATTTTTAATGTATGCTTAATTCGTTACAGAAATATAATATGAATAATTAAAATTAAAATAAAATTGAGAATTAAAAAATATATAATATTAAAAAGTAAAATAATTACAAATATTACAAATTATAGCATATTATGTAGATACATATTCATAAATTGGTGCTTGATTACTATTATATTTATTAATTAAATTTTGTAACATTTTGCGATTTTTTATAGTTTTGGAATTTTAATTTTTGGTATTTAAAGGGTTCATTTATACTATTGAGTTTGATATATGTTTCTATTTGAATTTCTTTTAACTTTTCTATAAACATGAAAAATGAAAATATTTTTGTTGAGTTATATTATAAAAGCTAGAATTAAAGTGAGAATGAAAAGACTTGCATTAGTGGTTAAAGCTGGTTCTGCTAATGCTATTGAGCTCATCATACTTAAGGTGAATACTGAGTTTTAAGTTGTTGGGCGTAGTTTACATTATACCTTTTTAACATAGATACAATTTCGGGCGCAATTTACGTATGCCCAAGCCCAATACGTTAATGTATACTTATAATCAACGTTATCAAATGTTATTACTTATTAGTATTTTTGTTTTGTTGTTGTTTTTGATTTTCAATAACTCAACTTAATAATATTTAGCCCCCTTAAAAAAATCCTGGCTACGCCTCTGCTTATATATTGTATATTACATTATACAACTACAATAAACAGTAAAAATAATTTAATAATTCTTTATACCTAAGTATAAATTTACAAAATACATAAAATTATCTTACTTAATTTTGGTACCTATAGGTTAACTTAGCTCATAGCTGTACTGGCCAAGACTCAGGGCCGGATCGAATAAATTTGACTCACCGAATTTTTATATCAACATACTACGACCATGTACCATGTATAATTTCTTCAACTTTTAACTCTTAACATATTTTCGATCAGCGGCAACTCATGATTTGAACGGCCCGTCGAGTTTTTACACGGTAACTCGTCGAGCCAATCTATAGCCTTGCGGTTAGAGTGTAAGACTTGTATAAGTAAAAGTAATTTCTTACCATCATATAGAATCGCAATAATTTTTCTATGGTATAAAACTATTCCGGATCTGTGTTTTGAACTTTTGAAGAATAGGAACTGTTGTTAATTTAAAATTGCATTCGCAAGCTAAAATGTTGTAACGATTTATATTTAGAATAAAACAACACATTTTACTTGAACAAAAAGAAACAAGGAAAGTTAAAAAGAGTTGCAGAAAACTTTTAGAAAGTACAAATAACAACAGTAATTGAAGAAACATAAATATTATTTATGAGAATAAAAACTTAAAATGTTTGAAAAATACTTTTTGAACGTAATTAAAAAAATAAAAACAATAATAATAATAGTTTATTAGTTCTTTATATTTATTAAAAGAAAAATAATAAAAAGTATTATTTAGCCAGAATATTATTATTTTATACCTAACTTGCTGTCCCGCCCGGCGTTATCCGGGCAAAAGT
Organism: Rhopalosiphum padi; assembly: GCF_020882245.1. Taxonomy (NCBI): domain Eukaryota; kingdom Metazoa; phylum Arthropoda; class Insecta; order Hemiptera; family Aphididae; genus Rhopalosiphum; species Rhopalosiphum padi. The sequence goes on along the minus strand of NC_083598.1, from coordinate 65,807,656 downwards.
CACATCAGGTGAAAACTGAGATTTTTTTTTACATTAATGTAAAAAAATGTTTGTTATTTCTTCTAAGCGGTTGCTAGAATACTAAAAATATGTTTAATTACTTTTTTTTTAATTTAATTTTTTTAAATTAATTTTGTTATAATATATACCATCCCCTATTTCAACCCTATTACAGCCCTTTTTTAGTATTAAAAAGTAGCCTGTCTTTTCTCAGTGTCTAAACTATCTATATACCTAATTTCATTTGAATCGGTTCAGTAGTTTCGGAGCCTATTCATACAAATAATCAAATCTTTCATCTTTACAATATTAGTATAAATTATTATAAATTATAATATAAAATATGAATAAATTTTTTTACGTTTTTATATTATGTCTAGACTCTAGAGTCAATATACGATAATGAGAAAATGAGAAATAATACTAACTATTAAAGTAGGTACTCTAAGTATGAAATAGGTATAGCCAGTGGCGTTGCAAGAGTATGGTGTTGTGTACTTACGAAAGTAGTATTATTATTTTCAAAACATTATTTTCATTATACATTTTAAAATGTGTATGATTTTGTTTATTCATACATACTAGTACCTACACTACGTGTGAATTTAATAATGAAATTATGAAAATGCCAAAATTTTCCATCAGTGCCCCATTAATTATTGTTATTAAAGCGCACATTATTAAGTATATTTGTCAATTTTTTTAATTGGTAAAAAAATGCTTTTTTCCAAGATTGTTAAAGCGTTAACGAGTTTTCCTCCGATAATACAAGTCTAACAAATACTCTACTCTCTTAAAAATACTTAAAATTAGTTTTTTTTTAAAACCATCAACAGGTGGCAATTAATGAATGATTAATAAAATAATTGATATTATACAGTAACTATCTATAGTTAATAGCACATGTATGGCTGTATTTAAAGTTAAACTAATCAAATAAATATAAATATATATTAATAATAAATTATGTGTATCGCATTACATTGTTTGTCCGGCGCATTGTACAGACAATTTGACTACACTTATGCGTAGAAGCAACACATTAATGATAATATTATTATATTATAATGTCTAATCGTAGTGTTTCAACATACTATTAGCAGTTAATTTAATTTAACACTAAGTGTAAGTATACTGTTAGCCGAGACTTTGAGAGCATAATTATAATATATATAGCTGAATGAATATTTTTAGTTGAAACAGAATATTAGGTCCTTTATAATAATAATGTTCTTTTTTGTTAGAATTTGATAACCGTTTAAAAGTTGTATAAGTATTGAAATTGAACAAATAAATTATAAGCATGATTAAAATGTAATTAGTGTAGATTGAGTGACGAGTGTATTGGTACATTTCATGTAAAACCATATGTCGTTTTGGTGCATATAATGTACAACTGCTCGACGATTCACCATTCGTCTTGGTATGTAATTTTCATTGCCATCACACGTATACCGGTCATTCGTGCGTCGACCTCGTGTGTTATCGGTGGTACGCCAGTTTCGTTGTGAATACCTACGACCCGTTTAATTCACCAAAATGAATTAAAATATATTGCAGGACGACGCATCACACCGAAATCGCGCGTCCTCGCCGGTGCAAACGCCGGTCGGTTACCTTGTAATTGTTACATTGTCATGTTGTGCATATTATTATTGTTATCAATGACGTATAAATTGACGTTATAATATCACATAGTCCGTGATACGATGTCAGTAATGTCACCACAGTATTTTGATATATGTATATAATAAATATATATATATCGTCACCATAGCCGCAGTCAGTATCTTGAGGTCAGGGATTCCTAAGTTGCTTGTGTAATAGGGTTGTAGGACACTTTGTACGGTCACCCGGAAAAAATGAAAACCGCGGACAGTTTGTACTATTTCAGGTAACAAAAAATGTTGAGACATGAAATGTTAGACATAATTTGTTATAACAAAACACAGGTAGTTAACAATGTTAACATACATAAATAATAATAATAATAATCAGGGCTAGGATTTGTATGCAATAAAAAAATTCCTATGTAAAATATACATTTTATTTACCAAAATATGCAAAATATATGCATTTAAATTGTTATAAGATAAACACAAAAATATAGTTACAAAAAAATATTTATTTATTGAAATACATCAGTGATTGGCTGTTTGTCTTAATATAATATAATTGAGAAATAAAATAAAATAATTTAGAAATACAATTTATAATTCACATTCAATAGTGGAAATATTTTTAATTTTATGTTTGACAAAAAAAAAACCAAGTTTTATATACTTTAGTCAGCAGGGCTAGAATTAAATACGAAATATTAATATTAAATTATATATATTAAATACGAAATATTAATATTAAATTATATATATTAATTACGAAATATACTATAAAACATGTATTTTTCGCAATAATATTCATTTTATTCAATAAATGTAATAATATGCATTTTATCCAAAATATGCAAAAACATGCGAAATAAAAACACCACCATTTCCATAGCGTACAAAACATCCGTGATCGAATTTCACCAATTTATTATTAGTTATCACCGTACAAAGCGTCCGCGATATGCAACTCAAAGATAGTACAAACTATCCGTTTACTACGTAAAAGTGCTTTACAAACCAAAATATATGTTTATTTTGAAAGTTATAAATATTAGTATAAATATACTATATTATTATAAAAAATAATTATAATATTGTTAATAAATTAATATGATATACTATATACTATAATATAATATGATATATTATAAATAACTAATAATGAATCTAATCAAACTTGGCGTTTCCGTTAATGTTGTATTTCAGTACTTACATAAAGTGAACGACCACATTGTGAAAAAATTTCACGATGTAAAATTGGAGTGACCATTTCATGAAATATTTTCGAATTTCACGAAGTGTTAAAAATCTGTTTCCATTTCATGAAATGGTCATCTTTTCATGAAAAAATCGTTTTCACGATGTGGCTACGACATATATATAGTATGAATCTCGTTCAGTAATTTCTTCGTCGAGCCACCGTAACAATAGACATCGTCATTGCACTGAAAAACATCATGCTCATCATTATTTGTGTGTTCTCGTAATTCTAAATCGGCTATATCACACGATATTTGTTTTTTTTATTTTTTACTCTTACAATATCTTGTTGAAATGTCCCCGACACCGACATCGTATTTTTGTAAGATCGCAGAATACCATTTATGCGACTTGTATCGGTTGCTTTATCGCCATTATCGGTCACGGTTTTGTTTTTATGCGTCTCCGATTGCTTTCAACTGTTCGTCAACCTCCGCTTGTGTTGTGACTTGTTAACGTCGTACACCTGCAGGACGTTTTTATTTTGACATGCGTCTGAGTGTGGCACCGCTTCATGGCCAGCTACTCAACGCTTTAGTACGTTTTTAATATTTATATCGTTGTCGGACGGCTTCTTCGATGGCTGTTCCACCGCCGCCCACCAACTTTCATACTATTTGTCGTTACCTTTGTACGTGCAATGCAGTACAGTCTTGCTCCAACTATACTGCTATCTACGACGTTTCGTGTCCATCAAGCAGTAGGTCGCATTGTTACGTAACGATTAATTGTCGGACTCTCATAAATTAATAACGATTGCCATAACTGCTATTGGTGCCGGTACTGCACCGTTGTGGCCTTGTTCACTTCGGTACCGCTAGCCACCGTGTGTCGCCGTCGGACCGGGCGATTATAAAAGGTGGATGCCGTTCGTCTGGCCGTCAGAGAGTTTTACGTGTCATTAACCGAACGTGCGATACCCTCGAACTCGTCAAACCACGGGGTACCTACCGTGAAACGTGCGTTGGTGCCTTTTCGCCAGACTCATCCGTTCCTATATTCTTTCTCGTATTCCCGATCCCTGCATCGCCGTCGTCATATCCGACGGCTTCTGCTAAGTACCACGATTTCACATACGTCGTCGGTTTGTCAAATACTGTGCCGGTCTCATCAATCCACGAAACCATCATGTATCGATAATAATGATATAATAATGATAATATTACTGTCGATGTATTCATTAATAATGACAGCCATTCAGCGAATTTGATATCATTTATGTTGGCTGGTTCATAGACTGCACTATTGCAGTCATATCACAACCCCTCTTGTGTACTTTTTTAATTACTATATCATCATTCTTATCGACCAGTATTAGCAATTAACGCTCTTTTTATTTTTTATAGACGTTTATTTTTAACTATATCACGCGTAATACCGATGATAAGTAGAATATTATATTTTAATATTTTAACGAAAATTTGTATTATTCTGAACTCGTTTTATACGTTTAGCCGGTCTTTTTTTATATGTATATTTTCTTCTTTCAATTCACTCTACGGACATATTTTTCCAATGAAAGTAATTTGAAAAATAATTAGTGTTTGATTCAGTAACCCGAATTCGTCATCATTTACGATGACTATTTGCTGCTAACAATGTTGATTAATCCTTACTCCTTATTACTATAACACCAAAAACCTTTCCAATAATACCATACTAAATTATGATAAACCCAGTAAAGTAAATTTTAAAACCTACTAGGTATCATACATTTTATCTATAGGTAAATGACTGTAAGATTTCTTATGACTGCAAGAGATACTAAATCCTTCAAAATTTTAAATCGATATATTAATATGCGTTTGTATAATATATAATCCGTTGTTTAATTGTACACGGTAGTCATTTCCAGTGCACGGCCGTCACATCTAGTACACTCCTACCAAATTATACGCCAGTTACACTCCTCACACTTGCGCGTAAAATAGCATAATTGTATGTAGCTTCACCACAATTATTTTCTTCTTGGGCCCTACTTATGTGAATAATTTACAAACTAAACTGTATATATCGTTAGGTTAGGCTAGGTAATTTATCTAAATACATTTTGAAAATAGAAAAATAAATAAATGTCATAACTCACGGTATATAACTTTTTGAGCTAAAAAAAGTGGCGATAGATAACGTCATATTGAATTACAGCCAAATTCAAAGAAAATTGGGGATGCATGAAGTGTAAATAAGGGTCCATGACCATGACAGTTATTAAGTAAAACCTAGTTATGTACCTACTTGGCTACTTATACTATATAATATATGTTATTTTAAAAATATATAGACTAATTGTATATTTTCTGTAGGTTTTATTGTCAATAGCCCATTTATACCACGAACCTATTTTACCTATTTACACCATTCATCTACAGCAGGGATGGGAAACTAAAAGTTATTAGAGGGCAAATTTTTAGAAAATTAAAATTTAGCGATCCAAAGTATAGAGAGCAATAAAAAGGTCATTAAAAATATGCATTTTAATTTAGCATAAACGTAGCATAGAGTATAGACGATTGACTTTGAAATTGTATGATGTAATTTGAAAATGTAGCAATCCAGTTTTCCGCCCTTGATCTACAGTATTGATTCAAAAAATCCAAAGTTAATAACTCTATTATTTAATTCAATATAAATATATATATTATTATTATTTTTATTATTATAATTTAATAATAATAATAATATGATATGTTTAATGTTTTCGGCTAAAACAAATTTAAATCAAGTATCATATTATTAATAGTAACATGAATTATAATATAATTATAATAACATTTTAAATACGTCATAAATCATACTTATAAATTATATCATTGCAATTAAGCTGAGTGGTTTGTAGTGAGCCGGACTCAGTGAAGATAGGCTTAGCACGATTTTACGACGAAGTCCACTTTGTCGTAGGTTTGATTCAGTATAGCGTTAAGTTAAAAGTAAATAAACAACACATTTTTAAAGTTTAAGAATAATATTTATTTACTGAGACATGTAAAAGCTAGCCCAGTAAGTTGTTAAATGTAGAACAACTCCACCGGTCTATGCGTAATTGTAGTCAAACTATGTCTAATTTAATAATGAAGCTACAACCCTTTTTATACAAAAATATATGGGCGTAGTCCTAAAAAATATTTGTACGCGTGTCATGGTAAACGGGAAATTCATCTATAAGTTTCTATTTCGTGTTTACCATATATTACAATATCGTCATATCGACTATCTAAAAACATCGTGATTAAATAATTAAAATCTATTATATCCCACACAGCAAAATTATATTTTCAAAATATTGTGAAAATATTGTTAGTACAAATTTAAATATTTGATTTAGATTGTTACAATATTTTAAAAAATTGTCAAAATATTTTAGAAACATTTTTTGGCAGGTGATTAAACGATTTCACAATATTATAGCTATATATTTTCATAATATTGTAGCAAAATATTTTCACAAAATTACCACTATATATTTTCACAATATTGTAACTATATATTTTCATAATATTGTAGTGATATATTTTCACAATGTTTAATTTATGCATTTTCAAAATATTTGGTATCAAATATTTCTAAAATCATTTATCTATATATGGTATAAAATAATATTATATTATATATTGCATATATTATTAATGATACTCAATATCTATTATAACAGACAAGTACCACAAATATTGTTTAGTCATCTAAGTATCTAACCAATAAATTATTACAAACGTATGAACCATCTAATAACATAGTAATTATAAGTAATAAAATCTAATTATTAAATTCTAATAGATACAAAAACACGAAAAAAAATATTCTAATCATCTCAAGGTAATAATAATCCCGTGTATGGGATCCCTACACTGCATCTGACTCCTTAATTATAGAGCGTGTTCAGAGGCGCTTTCTATAATTTTCAGGTAGTGTTCTCAAAATCTCTCACCTAGTACACGACTACACTCCTGTTCTACATGCACTATGTTTAGATACCTTAGCTGATAAAAGAACTAATATAAAATATAAATATAAAATTCCTCTAGAGAATTATTGATGGCACTTATGATGCGCCGTGTCTCTCCTATCCTGTGTTCAATTTTGAGCTCCCCAACATTCCACTCACTCCGCTGCTCCATTTTTCGTCCCTTTTCGTACCACCAATTATAGTCGCAATCGCCGCATCGACCGTCTATGCGTTTGGCAAATGAGTCTACCCCCTTTTTGCAAGATAGTTCTGTCTACCCCAAAGCACCAACACTGTTAATCCAAATTAAATGTTCTGTGTATTATTTTGTAAAAAATTATATATTAACTGTATTTTAATAATAATAATGTTGTGTATGTTTCTTTTGTATATCTACCTTTGTAAAATTGCTCTAACGGGCGTTAATTAATAATTAATAAATAAATAAATAAATAACAAGGAAAATCGGATTACTACAGGCTGATGACAGACCGTTTTCACTCAGAATAGTTTTTTGTTTGCAATTATTTATAATTTAATTCAAATTCAACACATCATAGTGTTATACTCATACATTATATATATTACAGACTTACAGTGGCTTACTCAATGGTGAAGTATACCTAATTTAATACGATATTTTATTCTGTAGGTACTAGTGGTACTAGTGGTACGCAGCAGAACGGTTATATCTTTTATCCATTGTTGTAATTTTGTAAATATTACAAATATTACAACAATACAAAACAGAGAAAAGCTTTACATATTTAAAACCAAATAGTATTTACTATTATTTATACATTTTTATTCGTCCTTGAATAATGTTTTCTAAATAAGTTTTCTTTCAATATGACTAGGTACTTTTTTTAAATAAAACTTCATAGTTGCAATCTTGATTGTGTATTTTATAGAAAGGTAAGATGGTATCCAATTAATTTGTAAACAAATTTTTTATAAAATATCAATTTTAAATATAATTAGGTGTATTTAACTCGAAATATGTATTAAAAAATGAAAATGTGACCGGTCATTTTGGTCTATCCTTGAATAATTATTTTACTGATGTTTTGTCATTTTTGCAAACCGGGTCATTTTCTTTAAATCTTGCAGTAGAATAAGTATTAATTGTTACTTACTTATTATATGTGTAATATAACCAATAATGGCTAATTTACTAAATATGGTTCAACCCTAGATGCAACTGGTAATTTACTTTGGGAGTCTGGATTTTAAAAAAAAAAAAACTATTATTTAATAATATTTATTATATTTATTATTACAAGATGTACATTATTTATGTAAATAAAATATTAAAACGTGTGTTGAACTTAATGATTTTGTAGTCATGTCAACTAAATACAATATAATCAATGATTACTTTTATGTCTACTTACTTTACCGTAAGGAGAATCTGAGTTTGTAATTAAGTAATAATTACCTTCTTTTCTGTAAATTAAAACAATTTTTAGATTTTTCCCCTTTTTCTTTACTATAAATAAGTTACTTACGATTTATCAAAAGGTGCTTTCCCTAATGGCACCGATAGATCTGTATTATTTGAACAAGCTCCTGATGTAAATTCTTCATAAGAAGGACACGGAACAGCAATAAATCCTTCACTTTTAGTTATAGCTTCTGCATAATAATAGTACGCTCTGCGATGACTACAAACCGCTATGTGCATAAATATACATAATATATATAATTCTAACCATAATAATAATTAATAGGTATCTTGGGTTTTTAATTTTATGAGTACATATTGATTAATGATCGTTAGTTATTACCTGCATAATCAATTTTACAACCAGGTTGTGGCCAGGCACCACCATTGGGATAAAAATCCCTATGCCCAAGTCGTTCTTTAAATCCAAGAAATCCCCCTGACGTATGTACGACTTCGACTAGTTTTGCTTGACTATAATCAAGGCGTTCTTCGGGGCTTGACGAAGAAAACAACACTTCCGCGGGATCCAACCCTATAAAAAAGTTTAATCAATTTAAAAATCAAATGTATTAGCTTAAGTATTTTACCAGTAATATGTTTAACTTTTCCAGATTTCAATTCGTTATTTGTAAGACCAACAACATGTGCTCCTAATGAAAATCCGATCAAATGAAAATCTTCTGTACGTGCATCAGTAGATGACGTTAAATGGTCTATGAAAGAAGCCAAATGTTTTGATACGTGTTTGGTATTTTTTGCAGCAGAATTATACCAAGGAACAGCAGCCAGTTCCGACCAATCAACAGTGAAAATATTATAATCGTTATAGTTCAAAAATGCTGTAAATAAATATATTTTAAGAATAGTGACAAACATATAAAAATGCGTATACAATAATAACTGTATATCATGTAATATGTAGGTATTATAATAATATAATATATATTTATGTATTTTAATAAATGGTATATATAAATGAAAAATTATATGTAAAGTTAAGTTTTTTTTGCTAAAATATGGTCTTCAAATGTATATTTAAAAATTCTAAAAATCAAAATTTGAATTACTTCATTTTTAAATAAAAAAATAGAGAATTTCGTGCTTGATGAAATTATGAACTACTCTGTGGAATTATGCGTTATGCCTAATGCGAATATATTGAATTTATTTTAGTTATTAATAATTTAATCTCTGAAAAATATTCTTATAACAATACTTATTTTTAAATAATTATATTTAAGGATAAATGCATCCAAATTTTAAAATATTATATTTATATTGTTTCTAAAGAAATTGCATAATTAAAAAAATGAAGATACAGATGCTTATGAATAATTAAAAATTAGGTAATATCATCAAATAATTTAACGATCGTGAATATTACATTTAATTAAATATATTTTTATTGCACCAATATTAATCAAATAATTTTATTTTAGAAAATATGTCTTTTTACATATTGTAATAGGGATTAATAATATTTGTTTTATACATACCATCTCTGAGTAATGGAAACATAAGAGAATCCTCAGCGCTATCGCCAAAACCATGAACTAATATTTTCGATTTTCTTTGAGGACGGAAATATTTAAATATCGGCAAACATTTTTTGTCCATAGTTTGCATTTCAGCTCTTGTTGGATTGTCCCTATGAATTAAACATTCAATATGTATTGGTAATTTGTATATTGTTTTTATGTATATTATTATTTATTATTTAAATTTTAGCCTTTTATAGGTATTTTATTTGAACATTTTTACGAAAATTATGATAAAATCAGGGCCGAATTTACGCATATACTTCATAGGCTGCAACCGAATAACGGCCCCACACGTCACACGCCTAAAAATTGAAAAATATATGAACTTGTAATAATGTTAGTAATGTTACTTAGTAATAATTGTATGCGCAATCGAATTATTTTTACTTACATTACTGGATGAGCCTAATAGCCAATAGAGGTTTAAAAATTCTATATTTGGCCCTAAATTAAATATTTAAATGGTTATAATCTAAGATAATAGAAATAACTATATATTATCTAAATTAAAGCTTATAATAATTTTAATATTGCTTTTACGTTTTATTCTAAGATATTAATTATAAATATATTTATAACTCAATAAAATATTAATTATTGATTATTATTTATTATTTTTTATGTAGTTTACATAAAATAATAAACAATAAAAATTGTATTTTATGAAATAAATCATCATTAGATAAACATATTATTGATTAACTTTTTCGAATAGTTTTTTTGTGACTCTGATAAGGAGTATATGTAATTATACTGAATATCTACGATTTACCACATTTTTACAAAAAGTGAAAGAGTTATGTTAAATATGATTTTTTAATTAATTAAACAATTTTATTTGTTTTTCTACTTAATGAATAGTACCTACGTCTTTTTAATTGTTTTATCGCTTTCAATATTTAAATTTGAAAGGTACTTATTATACTGTATTGTTCATAATTTTAACATTTTTTTTTTATATAAATGTATATGGTATATCTACATTATAACATTTAATACATGATATTAATACACAATCTGCATATATATGCATTTTCAAACTCTTAACTGAACGCTTATCAAAAATAATTGTTGTTTACACTCAAGTTTTTTTTAATTATAGTATAAACAACGTAAGAGGAATTTTTATTAAATTTTCGAGTTTTTTTTTACCAAGAATACATATTATTCATATTTATGAAAAAAAGTAAACAAAATTGAAAATTTCAAATATCTAAAAAGAGTATAGTTATACTACTTGTTTACTTTCGACTCCCCTAAATACAAATTATATTCACTTTCCCACTATATAACTATATAAGATTTTGAACTTGAAGCTTGAAACATTTTTATTGCTCCCAAATTTGTTAACTAATATATAAATAACACTATTGTCTATTGCAAAATTAATAAATTCATCACTTCCGTTAGACTCTGAAATAGTAATGAATTACTAATGATATATTGATACGCTACAAATTAAAAAATATATGTATAATTGAATTAGATACCTTGTATATAAATAAAATTTTATATTTTCGACTAATGGTTCTGCTGCGCTATTTTTTTCCAATCCCGATATTATAGCCAATTGTGGGTCACCTCGTCCGTTTGGTAACAACATCCACTTAATGTCTTCATCTACTCGTTCTTCGGTCATTTCTTCCGTTACTTCATATTTTTTAAAACTTTTCTGTATAAAAAAATATATTTTACTCTTATTGAAATGTTTTTAGCTTATTCTTTTAAATACCAGCTCGCTGTGAGGAAGAAATATTAATAGTATTAGGTAAAACATTGTTCATAAATTTTAATAATACTGAAATCGGAATAATTGTCTTCAATTGTAAAACCAGTAAACCACAATTGCTTTTACCAGTTACACATACACATATATTAGGTACTTTTTATTGTATGTAAATGCTCTATATATTTTATAGATATGGTAACCCTCTTTTATTTTATTCATTTATATACGTTCTATGAATATATAACATATGTATATATTTTAAATGTGGAAATAAAAGTTTCTAGTTAATGATTTATTGTAACCAAAAGAAGTATCTAAGATAATATTACTTATATTATAAAAGGTTTCTAGTTCGGTACTGCAAACACGTTTTGAATATAATGTTATTTTGTTTGTGACCCATTTAAAATAAAAATTAACATAGTAAATACTATATTGATATCATGAAAAATCTTTACTTTCCTAAATATATTATTACAATCTGAAGGTCAAATTATACTAATTTGGTATATAATTGTCGTCATATTATATAGTTGTGGAGGGGGTGAATAGAATTTTCCTCCCTTATATTTAGGAATTTTAAGAAAATTATTTAATTTTTTGATTGTTAATTTAATAATTTTGTTACTTTTCTTAATTTTCCTAAAAGTATGATTTTATAATTTTTAGTATAATTGGTTGTTGACAACAACAACTTATTGTTACTATTTGTATAACTATAATATTTTTACAGCATTAATGCCGACAGAATTCCGTATAAATTTTATAGATACTAAGATATTTAATAATATACAGATGAATAACAACAAAAACCGACAGTCGTCACTCGTCAGTCGCTATTTTATCTGGTTCATTGAAACGCAGATCTGAGGCCGAAGCCCGAGAGAATTATATTTACATATTACAATATGTCAATATTACATGATGTTAAAAATCAAAAAACCACGGGAGAACCAATATTTTTAGGTATAAATTTATTTGTGTCAAAAAAATTATGCACATTTTTATTTTAATATTTGTATGTATGAATATTGAATATACTTATATGTATTATTATTTATAAAAAAAATCAGTTACCGAATGATACGGTCATTCTCTACGACGGATAAAATCAACTATAATTATATAATAATGTGTAAAAAATTAAAAAGGTACATTGTAATAAAATATGCTTGGATAATAATTACGACAAAAGTTATCAAAATCTAGTGATAAAAGTTTCCCGTCTGTAGAGATTTTCCTATTAATAATGTTCCTATTGCCGAAAAAATACCCGTTATTTAGAGGTGTCTATTAAGGGAGATTTCAATTAAGCTCAACTTAATGTTTTTATTTAAGTAGCTTAAAAAATAAACGTGTATTACCTATATTGTATAGATTATACTCACTAGTCACTACTTTATAATAGTATAACAACAAGTTAAACTTCACTAGTATAATTAAATTATTCGCTAAACTACTTGCGGGTAAACTTTTTAATTTTTGATATGGCGTTAGCGGAGTTTTCAAATTGACTACAAATTTTAGGTAATAAGCAGAGAAATATGTAAATATTAAACTAAAAATAAATAAGTAATATTAGACATTGTGTGATATGTATATTTGTACACAAATAAGTTTAAGTCATAAACTATAGTTATAGCTGTTGTAGATAGATAAGTATAGTTTTAACTAATTATCACAACTGTACCCAGAAACGTATTTAGGAATTTTGCGCTCCATGTAAGAAAAACCTAGGTACTGTATTATATCAAAATGCTCTCCAAAATTCAAATTTTATTGTCTGGGGACCAAGCCCCCCTGGCCCCCTAAATACGTCTCAGACAGTACTTGTGTCTGGGGTAAAAATTAACTATAGAATTGAAACCTAAAAAAGTTGGGGAATGGGGATTTAAATTTGTTAATATTTGTTTTCTCAAAAACTAGGTACTTACCTATATGAGCATTTAAACATTTTAAACATACAATATAACTACTGCAATTTGCAATTTATCTTAAATATAACTCAGGAAATACCTTTAAAATCATTTCATTTAAAAATGTAGGTTGATCCGTATTTCCGTAAAAGTATCTATACTAGTTCCAGGTATTCAACTAATTTACGATTTATAATTATTAACGAATAAAAAATATCAATAAAACAATACATCAGTGGCGTACGCCGTACATAGCAATTTCCAAAAGGGTGGATGGGATAATCTTATAATAAAAATAAATGAATAATATATATACAATAATATATAGGTAGGTACCTACTTATTTATGTGTTATAAATAAAATATATTTTTTATTTTATCCATGATTTTTAAATTTAAATTGTTTTATCATTTTCTTATCAATATATTGTTATCAAACTATGTTATCTTCGTGTGTAAGGTAAATAATATTAAATATGATAGTGAATTATGTACTTGCCCTACGGCCTACATAATCACATTCATGTAGTTCATAGTACATATCTAATTTATTGTATTATTGAAATGGCACTGGAAACTTTTGCAGTTAAATATATGTAGGATATAGGTGATATAACTGATCAAGTATTTGAAATTGATTTGTTATAAAATATAAATTTGTATTATTTTCTTTACGTATTGTAATAATGGTAAAATTTTTTGAAAATAAAAGTTTATTCCCATTCAGATGGGATCAAGTTGTTCATGGTTTTTGGCATCGTTATCCTAACCCAGAAAGGTAATACTTTAGTTTATTATAAAAGTTAATTATTACCTAATACATTAAATAATAAATATATGTTTTCAGCAAGCATGTATTATCCGAGGATGTGTTACATAGAGAAGTGAAAGAAAAAAAATTACATTCTATTAGGTTATTCACAAAAACTAACAAGTTACCAAAATGGGGTGAACGTTTTATAAATACTAATGTTGTAAAAATTGTTGAAGAATCAATTTTAGATCCTTCAAAAAAGACATTGGTAACATATACAAGAAATGTTGGATATGCAAGTGTTATGGTAGGTATTTGTTTTTAAATATTCATTGTAAAGACCTTGAACATTACATTTAAACATCAATAGTTTATCCAAAAGTAATTTATACATAATTAATATCATATTTTCTGTTCACACATTTTTTGATTCAAGGTTTTTTGTAGTTTATCTTATAAAACATTATAACAATAATATTATCAATTTTTCTTTTACAAATTTTAATTAAAACCATTAAATATAAGTGTTAATTCAGTACGATAATAGATCTATAAGTTAATTATGAGTAAGCTGATCTATGTTTTATTCATTCCATGATCTGATTTTATAAGACACTGTTTATTTATTTAAATATAAAAATATAAAATTTGTCGATATTTTTTATCATATTTATTTTTCAGGGTGTGACAGAAAAAGTTGTTTATAAAGTCAATGAAGAAAATCCAAGTACTACAGTGGCAGAGAGATCAGTGTGGATTGAATCAAATGTGTATGGAATGTCTAAAGCTATTCAAGCATTTGGAATGCAACGATTTAAAGTTAACAGTACTAAAGCAGTAAAAGGATTTAATTATGTACTCAATAGTATGTATGGTAGTAATACTTCAAGTTCATCTGGTGTATTATTACATCAGAAAGAAAAATTAAAGGATGCTCTTAAACAAACAAATTACAAAACTGGAACTCTTTATGTTCAGTAAGTATAAGATATTACTTTTTAAAATGAATAACTTGTTAACTAGTTAGTTTTATGTAAATATTTTTTCTCATTTTTCAAATTGTTTTATAGTTAAACCAATTCCTATTTGAGATTTCACCAAACTTATTAAGATCAATAAAATGTGGTAAGTAAATTTTTGTTTTATTACAAATTTTTTATATAGTTAAGTTTTAAAATTATATTTTTAACAGCAATAACTAATAAACTTCTATTTATATAGTGAAACATAAATCCAAATAAACTATTATATAATGGCACAATACATCAATAGTTAGGTTTTTTATATTACAACAAAATAACTAATTTTGTTAACATTTGAATTCCAAATGATTTAAAAAAATTGTATTTATTCAATAATTTTAAATTGTTCTTACAACAATTTAAGAGAAAGCTAATATTGCATTCTCAAGTCTTAGATATTAAAATTAAAAAATAAATAAATTTTCAAATTCTTGTGATTTTGATGTAATTTGTCATCAAAAAAGTATATGAAACTTTGTATTATATTTTCAAGTTTTTTGACTAAGAAAAAAATCCCCTCTTCTTTCTCCATAATCTAAAATCCTGAATATGTCAATACATCAAAATACTTATATATGTATAAATAAAACGTTTATAATATGACCATTTATTTTAATATTATTATTCAATCTTTATAATATATTGTATATAGAACATGTTAGTTAATGCTTTATAGTGGTTAAATAGATTTTGTTATTTGTTGTGTATAGATTTTAACAACCTATATTTTTAATAACTAGAAAGGAAATAATTGTTTAAAATTTATGTAATATTTAACAAATAGATTATGTTTTAATTATGAATGTATATGAACCTTATTTAAGGTTGGAGTTTTAAGACCTATGACTATAATATAAATGAAATGGCAATAAGCAAGGTCGTTTAGATAATAATATTATTATAGGTGTGCAAAAAAATAAATGTTCCATTTTAAGTATTTTACATATTATAAATGTATGTGTTACATGTGTAGGTATCTCTAATCTCTAATACCCTTATATTAAAAGTTTTTCTATTTTTAACTTTGAAGG
Source organism: Rhopalosiphum padi (assembly GCF_020882245.1). Classification (NCBI taxonomy): domain Eukaryota; kingdom Metazoa; phylum Arthropoda; class Insecta; order Hemiptera; family Aphididae; genus Rhopalosiphum; species Rhopalosiphum padi. The sequence goes on along the minus strand of NC_083598.1, from coordinate 65,791,406 downwards.
TGGAGATGAGCGGGGGAGTGGTATCGTAGGGATGGTTAGGTTACTATTTACGTTTCTTATTTTATAGTATTTTCAATCAAAGTTCATTAAACTATAAATTCAAAATTACATTTATTAATTAAATTAAATATTTATCTTATATATATTTTCAAAAAGATGATATTATTTTGATACGTCAAATGTTTTATGTTTATAAATACATAATCTTCAATTTTTTTTTTTTAATTTTTTTTACATTTTTAAAATTCATGAAACAGTTAAGTTGCATGTATTATGCTAAAATAATTATGAACTTAATTATGTAGTTAATGAACTAATTGTTTTTTTATTTTATAAAAATAAAGAAAAATTAGACATTAGTCACGTATCCAAGTCCTCTTATTAAGAACAATACTTGTATTTTTACTAAATTGTATAATTGAACTGAAGGCTGATATTGAAATGATAGGTTTATAAAAAAATATGCTATACTGTCTATACTTAAATGTATATATAAATATATATATTTTATATTTGCATATCTGAATTGCATTAGATTATATGTACTATGTAATAAACTGTCGAGAGTTTCTGCCAGGTTTCATTGAATTGTAAGATTTTGATAACGGCTTTATTTTATCCGGAAGAAGATTTTCTACAGCTTGCATTGAACTCTGATTTTTTATTTTATTTGAAATAATTTATAAAACAACTTAAAATCATCTTTTTTAAAGTTTTAAATTGAAATACTGTAAAATGTTGGAAATATTTTTTAAATTCAAACCAAAAATATATAATTTATACTTATTATAATTATGCCTCATAAAGTGTTTGGACTTATATCATTATTAATAATTTATAATTATAATTGATACTTTAAATTTTATGGGTTCTATACATTTTTCTTTACCTTTTTTAAAATAATTAAAAATCACTAATAGAAATTATTATTAATTGTTATAACTATTATTGCTACAAAGATGTTTTTTTATTTTATAATTTAAAACTAGATTGTATAAGTATAATTACAATACCATATATTATAAAAAAATAAAATTTTATGTTTTGTTTTTATTTTTCAGATAACATAATTATGTATTCTTATCAGTTCAACAATTTTAACCAGATTAAAATACTCTTCAATCTTATGTGGTTACTGTCAACAATAGTATTTTATTAGAATACAATATAATTATTTTAAATAAGAGATCTTTGTTTGTCTTGATTAAATTGTCCATTTAATTTATACAATATTAAATTTGTTATCCAATAATTTGTATAAGTGATTTAATTTTTATTTCATTATAATTTTATAAGAAATTACTGATATCATTATAATATTATATAGATGAATAAAATGTCTTCTATGTTAAATTTTTTAATATTGAACACATTATTATGTAATAACTGTTTATTGTTTTATTATACAATTTGAATATGATATATCTATTGTACAACATGTTTGGTGGTGGTACAATTTTTCTAATTTGTCAATATAATTAATTTATTAAAAGATATTCAGTTTTTAGATACTTAAGAAGATATTACTCCCACGTGTTTTTTCTTTGTCTTACAAACAGACAACATACCAAATTTGTATTCAGAAGTTCCAATTTTATTATTAATAATATTACTTCTAGTAATACAAAGAATTAATCAATACACTTAGATGTTTGAACATTATCTGTGCTATCACTTGGATTTTTTACAATATTTTAATTATTAAGTAAGCTATGTACATGTAAAATAATATTACAATTAAAAAATTCTTATGATTTACTTAAAATATTCCAAAAAAAAACCCATTAGAAGACATTGATTATGTTCTTACCTTTAAATTTGATAATACAGTGGAACCTCGATTATCCGGGGTAATGGCGGGAAGGGGGTCACACGGATAAGTGAAAACCACGGTTAATCAAGACTTTTTATAATAATGTAATTTTTTTAAAATTATAATTAGAAAAACATAGGTACAATTTTATAATAATGAAATTTTGAAAATTTTTATTTAATTATAATTATAAATACATATATACATACAATTTTGAATTTTTTTATTTAATTATTAGAAATATATATAATAATGTTATACATAATACATCTACAGTCCATACTTATTTTTAAATTTTCGGAAGAGTGAGCACGGTTAATCGCGAACACGGATAATCGAGGTTCTACTGTAGATTACTTTATTATTAAACCTTACAACAGTTACAACACAAAATTGGAACTATAGAACTTAAATTTAGCATACCTATTATATGTTTATAAGACTGAGACAACATGATATGATTGTAGTGTCCTCTTATTATAAATATATTTAGAATGAATATAATTCTATTTTTATTGAGATACTTTTAACATAACAGTCGAGAAGTGCTCAGATTACAGTATAAGATATTTTCAATAATGCAATATAATATATTATTGTGTATTTTAGTAAAATATTTACAATATTTGAATTTTTCCTTAGAGAAAGTACCAAGTAGGACCTATAAGTGGTCACTGAGGAGGTAGTTAAAGATTATTGCTGGAGACAAAAATGTTTACAAAAGAGTCATGTAGGGTTATGACTGTTATGAGCTTGATCACCAGAAAACCTTGAATTAAAATCAAGTGTAATCACACTCAATGACACTACTAATTAATAATTAAAAAAGTAATTCAGAACATTTAAAAGTGATAATCTATAAATACTTTTATATTTATATACAGTTCTAAGTGAAACTGTTTACTATTAGTTCTTATTAGGAAATGTTTGTATTTTGTAAAAATTAATCAATTTTATCTAAAAATCTTTACATCTTTTTATTTTGCTAATTATCTATAGTTATTAAATACTAAAATACTAAAATACCTATGAAAACATTTGCAGATGCACCTACCTTAATGAATTATAATAACTTATTACTATGGTGATAGTCTATTCATTACATTTCTCATTTATATAAAAGATCAATCAGTAAACATCTAGAATCTATGCATAATCCTAAAACAGCTGGTAGGTAAAACATATTTTTTTAAAGTTTTTATCAAAACTTATATTTTTACATAACATTATAACAACAGGTTTTTATAGTCTACAAGTTAAATTAATACATCTATATTTATATCACAATATGTGTACCCACCTTTATCTATGTACTTATACATTTTTGTAATTACCTAGCTCAATTAATTTTATCATAAATATATACCTAAGCGAAATGTTTGTTTTATTTTTTAGTTGATATTTATTTTAGTAATCTTAAAAATTAAAATGTAATATAGGTAGTTCAAATTATAAATTGTGTAGGTACATGTTATGTAGCCATGTAGGTATCGCAGATAAATTATTTTCTAAAAAATAATTTGTCGTTGTGCTTTGTGCGTCGGCTCAAATCGTTAAATATACTGTCACAGACCACAGTTGACATCATTCCAATCCTTTAACAGCAAACCGCTATTTATAAACTGCATTCTAAATACTATTATTATTTGATTTTTGTATCGGCATTGCTGACACTTATAATATTATACAGCTATAAAATCGTTCAACAAAATTGTAAAATAATAATAAGAAGAAAAAGTGATTATATTAATAATCCTATATTGTGATTAAGCTATCTATATTTTTTTTGGATTATAATTACAACAAAGTGACCTAATTACACAATATGAGATTTTTTTTACCAAAATATATTTGGTAAAATAATTATCCGATTTCTTTCTACGAAATCTAAATTATTTAATTAGAGAGTAAGAAACGCTGCATAACAAATAGTTCTTACTTATAATATATGCATGATAGTGTATATCTAGGCTTGTTTGCGTGTATATATAAAAAAAAACATTGTATATATTATTAATAGTCTTTTAAATTTATTTACTATTTATTAACAATATCTGGTTTATATTTTCATGTTTTTTATGTATTATATATTACTCTTAGTATTGAAAAATACAGAATATACAATATACAATATTTTAATAAACCAAATTTATTTAAAGAATTAAATATTAATGTTTATACCTGTTCTATATCTATATAAGAGTCTAGATACTCTTTTTAAAAATAGAACATAAGATTTAAATGACTGCTTTCCATTTGTTTCAGTCCTAAAAGAATATAGAATAAATAAATTTACTAAACAGATTTAGTTTAAAATGTTTTAATGTTAGACACTTCTTATACAAATAAAAGCTATAATAGTTTGCGCAGTAGTAATGTACGCGTTTGCTGCAATCTACAAACACTGAAACATATAATATGGTATAAAGCGACGCCAAAACTTTTCTACTGATTCAACTAATTGGCTGATATTTTTTTATCTTATAAACTATCAAAATATATTTTCATCAATATAACGGAAAATACTATTAATTCAATACCATTTTACAGTTGTTAAATTGAGAAAAAACGAAATATTGATAATATTCCAACATATTCTTAACATTAAGATGTTTTCTTTAGAACTAATACTATTTTAGAAAACTTGAATTATGATATCCGATAACATTGATTATAGGAAAAGTAACATTTATGTAAAGATTAATTGAAATGTATTTAATGAAATAAGCTACCTATTGATTTTAAACCATTTTGTTAACAAATTAAGTACTATTTTTCATTAATTCAACATCATAATTACGCGTAAAAATGAAGATATCTTTCATTGTTTCTAAGTCAGTTGAACATAAAATAAAATATTTTTTTCTTTATTTTAAAGAAAGCTGAATAATATAATCAATGGATTTGCTAAAATTTAATTGTATATTTTTATTCTTAAATTAAAGAAAATATCTTTGAATTTATTATGTTATCTTTGAAATGATGAAATTTGTCATACATTTTAAGAAAACAATAAAATAGTAAATCAATGGAATAAAATCATAGCAATTAAAACTATATTTTCTCTGAGTGTATAATAGCAGATCCATCGTACGTTTTGGCTATATAAGTTTTTTACAGATATTAAAATTATTTTGATATGTTCAAATAATGCTGTGGCAGATCGATCATTGCTTACATCAGTAAAATGAAGAAATATCTCTTGAGCATCGCAATTTTTATCTACGAAGGGTATAACAGTAAAAAGCTGAGATTTGTTTATTATAAAAGATGTTTCGTCTAAAATAAGTGCAACAAAATCAGCCTGATCAAATTCCTCTTTTAACCTATCGGTGATCAGTGGCGGATCCAGAAATAAATAACATTATTGTAATACGATATGTTTTTTTTAAATACGTAATATATTATTGACTACAAAATAATTTTTGTATTTTGATTAATAACGTTTTTATTCCTAAGGTGAGCATGCCTGGAGAATTCGCCATTAACTGTTAGCTTTTTAGTTTTTTTCTTATTAGGTATCGATAAAAAATGTTTTGCTTTGTTAAAATCATTGAAAATGTAATACAAGGTTCCTCATAAGTTGTCATTAAAAGAAATTAAAATAAAAGTTGAACGTAAATCCACAAAAAAAATGTTCACCACTTATATGAGGAACATTGTATTAATTTTTCATACCTCAGTTATAAAAGTTGAGAATCTAATACATTTTTTACTACTAAATATTTGTAATGTGTAAATTTTCATGATTTTGACGAATTTTGTAAAAATGAATTTCAGATGCATATAAAAAAAAATTGTACCTGTATTTTTTATACAGGTATAAAAACAGTTTATGTGGGATCTTGTATTAAATTTTCAAAAATATTGATGCAGCGAATAATTCTTTATCAATATTTATAAATGAAATATACTAAAAAAAAATTTTCATACCTATAAATAGCTCATCAAAAAGAGTTATTTTTAAAATGATATCACTTTTAGAAAAATTGTTTTTACATGAAGTTCATCTTAATGTTCTATCTTGTAAGACAATAATATAGGTACTATACTACTATAGTATATTAGTACATGTATGTAGTATATGTATTATCCTAAAAACTATAGAGAAATATTTCGCTTTGCAGTTTCTGCATAATATATGAGTATAATTATCCACCAAAATGTATTAATTGATGAATGTATTATGGTATACACTATTATACATACCCATTTCGGCATTTTATAAATTACAATAACATTTACATTGTAATTTATGTTAGAAAGTTTATAATAATTGCTCGATGGTAATTACAGTACCTATACTAACTACCTACCTACCTGATGGCCAGTGGCTAAACCTACATATCAACATGCATTGATCTACTCCACTTGATAATACTATAATAGACGTGTGTGATGCAGTAGACTAGATTAAGCCAAAGAAAATGTGCATTAAACGCGCCGAATACATTTATTTATACTTTATACATCTAATCTAACCTATATATCATATTATTCATATTACTACAATTTAAGGAAATGCCGTTTTATAATTTATATATATTATATTCTTTATGTATAACAATTAACAGTCAACAACTACAATCGTCTGAAATTAACCACGATACATTGGTACAATAGTAATATACTAATATATATGATAATTGTTAAGTATTCATGATCTAAAATTGCTGGTAAATGAAGATGATCAATGGTCATTGGTCATGACTCATTGACCATGGTCAATGAGCTCATGGAAGTTTCGCGTCGCGGATAGAAGCCTATCAACTGCGTTATTAAATTTCAATATTTTACATAGGTATTATAATATAACTTGCTTAAAAATGTAAACATCTTAAAAAGCCAACAAGAGAACACAGATAGTTAAAGTTAACCTATACTGTTAAAACTTTTAAGTTTGATAATAAATCGATTTATTATGATATAACAACACAACTGGGATTAACAATAAATATTGGTATACAATGCGTTAGTAAGACTACATAATGTAGTATAAGTCAATACCGTAATTACAGTTAATTACGATTGGTCGCCGATGTCTGAGTTGGGTTATTATTTGATACAAGTAGGTATAACAGATTTAAATTTTAAAAATTGTTATACAGTTTCCTATACTACAAAAATATAGTTTGAGCGCCACTGATTTGAATTACGTATTTATGTATTATGTGTACAACCATATTACCATAATTTAAATATTTAAATGTGTTATTATGTATAAATTATAATTACAATAAAATGATTTTTATATCAGAAAACAAAATTGTCAACAGAACATTACAAAAACAACTTTTACGTAAGTGATTGGCGAAAAACAACTGTCGCCAGTACCTAAAGGCTAACATAGCTATAGATACTGTTAAAAATTAAAATACGATTTCTCCGGAATTGGTACCTAAGTTATAACTACAGCATATTTATTCAGATTATATATATATTGCATTACACGTGTATAATGTATTATGACTTATGAGAATGAAAACAAAATGTTTTGATATGTGTCCACCACTCAAGACAGCAATTTTTAAATCGTAGTTAAAGAATAATGGTCGTAGTCTTAATACGTTCTTGTGCTGTTTACGTAACAAATGTGCGCAAATATAAATACTAAATATAGATATAAGCAGTCAAGCAGGTATATATTATTTTATTTATTAAATATTAAACAATTTGAAAATTATATAACAAAAATTCAGCATGCGCGATTAAACCTGTAAATTTGGTTTAAATAGCTGCACATATTATATTATATATTATTATCATACATTTTATTAAAATGCCCATCAAAACTGTATAAAAAATAGAACTGTTTGAATTTTGTGAAAATAACGTAGGTATGTTGTAATTTAAACAAAATTTATCCATAAGTTTTATTTCTCATGTATACACTGTATATAATGTGGGGAACATTGACCTAGAATATGTATTTTAGTATTTTCTATCTTCCTTAAAAATTATTATTTAAATCAAGGTGTTATAACTGAATATTTCGAGTTACTACTTAAATAAACACACCATATTACACATTCATACTTAAGGTTAGTTTTCAAATAATTTTAAGCGAATAAATGTAACCACTAACCTGTAAACAGAAATATTATAAAATAATATAATATATTAATATGTATGTTAAAAATGTATGTATATAAGTAGGTAACTAACAGCTAACACCATTGCGCCAACTATATAACCGTATGTCGACTCATATAATTATATACCGTTGATCTGTATAATATTTAGTAAATTAAAATAAGGTCGTAGACCTTTCCCAACATTGGAGTTGGCAGACCACTGGCAAGTGCAAATAAATACGAATAAATTAAAGATCACTTATACCTATTTGTTATAAGTTATAACTAGTGACGGATCCAGGATTTAATTTTTTTTTTTTTTTTGGGGGGGGGGGGGTATAGTCCAAAACACAAATCTTAATTTTTTTCAGTAATTAACAAATACATACAAACAGACAATAATTTTATGCCAATGTGGGGACGAGGCCCTTTGGGCTTCCCTTAGATCCGCCACTGGTTATAACATTTAATATTATATTAATATATAATATGATGATTATACAATGATTATATAATATGGCTGCATATTAGTTGCGTCCCGAAGATAACTACAAAAAAAGGTCTAATCCGAATTGCGGCCCGAGTTTATTTTGGGTACAGACAAGTTGCGGCCCGGGTTTTTTTAATTCTTGATAATTTAATCTTGACTGATAAAATTTAATCACAGTATAATGTAGATACCAATAAGTACACCTTAGTCGTCGCTTTACTGCCGCTAAGAACGTTCCAATATAATATTTTTTCTGTTTTATTTATTTATAATGTCGAATGAAATGTTGAGTGAAAAAAATCGCACTTTATTTGAAATCGATGGTTATAAATTTCGTTTCCATACTTTTTTGGCTTATCGTTTTTGAATTCAATTTCAATTTTTAAAATTTTTTTTAAATATATTCAAGTGAATATTTAAAAATAAAATATGTTAATATGTATAAATGTAAGTAATTTTCATTTGTATTTTAAAATACTATATCATATCTATTAGAAAAAAAAATATAAGTATTTAATAATTAGTAGGCGATATATTTGAATACTAAACAATAGAACGAAACCAAATTACCAACACAAAACAATAAACATTAAATACCAATTAGGTTTTACTGTTTTAGACCTATAGTAATCAAGTTAATGTTTATTTAGTATAATACATAAAACACATTAAAATTGAACTGAGAATCTTTAATTTGTTTGCTGTAAATTAAGGATTTATTCACTAAAAATCATTCGGAAGCCCTTATGTTAATATTTAAAACTATCCATTTTATAAATATGATTGTTTTGTACTTACTCATATAAAGTTTTTTTTTTTTCATTAGGTTATTTTTTAAGTTCATTTTATTGGATACCCATTTTATTATATTATCAATATACTTAATAATACATTACATTTCAAACCAATCACCTTGAATTATATACGTATTGAAAAAATTAATTGAAAATGGTAAGTATAAACAAAATTTCAATAATACCGAGAGTAGCAAATAATACAAGGGGTCCAATTAACTCCGAACAAAAGTAAAACATGTATAATTTATCGAGCACACCACGAGGATGTAATTTTTTTTATAATATTAATGAATAATTCATTATAAAAAATGTGGCGTGACTATTAAAATAAATCACATGCAAAACATATACAATTTTTTTTTAATAAACCATTATCTCCGACCTAACTGTTATAAAGTTCAAAAATGAAGTTACCTCATGTTTGTAAAAAATAAGTAAAACATTTATGTGTTATTGCATATTTGTATACGTATAAATATAACAAATAGACAAATAGTACAGGAATGTGGTGACGGGGGATAGAGGATATCCAATACTCCCTTGGCTTTTTGGTTTGTGTATTGATTTGTCATAAACACAGAAATAACTGTATTAGAATTAAAATTCATTTTTTAGTATTTTTTACTGTGATTTTTAATATTTCATAGAAGTTAAGTTGATGGATAACAATAAGATATGTGATAAGACCATAAGGCGTAATACAAGTATATTTAATGTTCCATGTGCACGGAGTGATTTACGTGAAGATATTATTAAAAATATACAACACACAAATTCCCGTTATACACGATTTATATAATAAAGTATTATTTCGATTTATTTAGGTAGGTATAGAATAATAATATAATATGATAGTTCAATCTAAAATTTTCTAAAGTTAGAAATCGTCTATTGTTCATACATAATGGCGTGGATATTTTCGTTCAATATTATTGGTTTATAGTAACATTATATACATAAAAAATTATATTAAGATATTTCAGTATTTAAAGTAATTATTACAATTAACAGCCGTCTACAGGTAAATGTGAGAATACAATTTTTTTTCGTTAAAACGAAAATTGTAAACACAGTTAAAAAATAATATCCCTGCATCGGGCTGCATCAGGTTTTTTCAAATAATTGAGCACGTCATTGATATAGTAATAGCTAGGTACATACATAAATTTAATATTTATATATATATAACGATATTTTATAAATTGTATATTATGATAATATTGTAATAATTTTAAATACAGTGATTTATCTTATAAAATGAATAAATGAAATGATCCTGCATTGTCACATAATATGCTTGATTATACAGACACAAGACACTTGTGCATTATTCGTAATGTAAACGACGTAATGAGTGTCCACAAGAAAAAACATAGAACATGCTGCATTTAAATAACATTAACGTGACACGCAAATAATTGCCTTATCAGTGCAGTAGTATAATAAGTTTATTTATTTTGTTTTCACAAAGTATAGAATGCTAGGTTAAATTAATTCTATTACCTACAGCACATGCCATAATACTTTGGTGGCCGGTGGGCGCCCGGTCTAATATATTTAGTATTTATTGAATTAATAATTAATAATTACCATATATGATACATTATATACATTTAAAAGGTTATTTTTTATTTGATTGTTTACGTATAGGTACGTCATTATAATTTATAATAAGTATGTATAACCTCGTTCAGTTCATCTTGGCACTCGGCAATCGCTACGATTATAAAAAGAACTGTGATCCAGAAACTATAATGTTATTATATCGAACAAAATATAATTTTCGGACCACTGTTTTTAAACGATTGCCGAGTGCCAAGATGAACTAGACAAGTTATATGACTCTACAAGTAATACAAGTAAATCGTATAAAATGTATTTTTTTTTTTTAATTTACAAAACTATTTTGATAATTTCACCTCGTATTTCTTAAATTTTCTTTATTAGAAGTTATTGTAAATTATAGCTTCATCACAAGTTATTTAATATTGTAAAATTGTAAGTAAAATTATTTAGTATTCAACTGAAAAATTTAACTTATTATCATACATATGTATATGAATCGTGTTGTGTGATATAAAGAAAAAATATAATCACCGTGACGAATGACTATAATAATATTATGTAGAATAATTATAATGTGTGTAAAAATAATAAACATAATATAATAATAATAAACTTATATACCATGTACGTCACATGTAATAAAAGATTATATTTTCTTTTAAGCCAAGTGGGGGATATAATACTGTATTACTGTGACGCAGCGTATTGCGCCAAATATAGAATATCTGTGTGGTCAAAAAACTGATTGCTAGGCGGCATACCTAACCATACATTATAATTTTTTTAAATTTATTTCATATCTATATGCGTTATGCCATTATATGCAGTTAAATGCACATGAATTTCATAATTTCTATAGAATTTGATATTCATACTCATACATATATGTATAGGCATCACATTCACATATAACTTAGAACCGAATTGTTTTCATATAATAATCAATGATTATTAATCATATTATAAAGCATATAGATGCACATAAGTACATCATACTTATACCATAAATATAATATATTTTACAACATGCAAATATGAGATAATTAGAATCTTTTGAAGTATTTGTTACAAAAATAATTTAAGGATCAATAATATTACATTAGATTATAGATACAAGGGGCTTATATAAAATTATAACTTGGACTGTGATTTTAATGTCATAAAAAATTCCCTTAAAATGCGAAAATAACAAAACTTACAAAAATAAGCTATAAAAGTGACTTAAAATGTATTATAGATTAAAAATTAAAAAATATATATAATAATAATACTAATAATATGATAAACTACTTTATAATTTATTATATTTATATAAAATCGTTTTGGTTATAAAAATTTAAAAGTAAAATTTAAAATTCACTTTTTGTATCCAAAAACTCTAAAATGTTCTAAAACATTAAAAAATAATCTAGAAATTTTCAAAATATTAAAAAAAAATTACCTATAAGCTATAAATCATTTCATAATGGAGACAGAAGAGATGACAAACTTAGGTTTTTCCCTTTTGAAAAAATATAAGATCATTAATGTCTTATGTAGTGACGAGTAATTCAAGACCAAGACCAAGACTATGGCAGTCTTGGTCTTGATCTTGTTCTTGTAGGCTCGGTTTTAACTCTTAATTTGGCATAGCAGTGCCATTATAGTCTTGGTCTTGCAACAAGACCAAGACCAAGACAATTTTGCTCATCAATATTCTTATGACAGGCTATAAAATAAATTACTGATCTTTAGGTTTATTTATTTATATCAAAAAGTAATTGTAGCCTGTTGCCTGTAGGTATGTAATGGTCTAATGATAGGAAAAGTACAAATTATAATTTGGGAACACGACACTCAGTTTTCATTTCGAAAAATAATACGTTGCTAGTCAAACCAAAAAACATTGCATTTTTTTCTTTAGGTATAGGTAGTAGGTACACACAATTTTTGATCTTTAGACATAAAACATATTAATGTCAAAATGAAAAATAAATGTTTTTATTCTTATTCAGCAGACGTAGGTACATAAAACTAATTTATTAGAATATTCTATAGTAAGCTTTGGAAAACAATGCGAATTGCATCAAAATCCCAACCCTAGTTATAGCATAATAATCTTTAGTCTTTGTATCGATAAATAACACCTATCCATGTGGAGTTATTGATCTTGATTCACTGTACTCTGCTGACTGCTACAGTTTATAATTTATATATTAATAATAATTGCTTACCTATATAATAGCTAATAATTATCATATATTATATAGATATAATTCATATATAGGTATAATAAAAAATGTGTCTGTGTGTATTAGTGCATATTTATATGAACATTACAAGTATAGACTGTATTAGTGTAGAGCAGCGTTTCCCAAAGTGTGTTCCACGGAACCCTAAAGGGTTTAAGGGTTCCGCCAGATGTATGTGATTATTGAGAAAATTATTTTATATTATATTTGGACTATTCATATTATTAAAAAAATATTATTTTAAATTATTTAAAAAAGGGGGTTCCGCGAAACACGAATTATTGCTCAAGGGTGCCATGATCGTAAGTTTGGGAACCGCTGATAGCATACCATTATGCTGACATAAATAGAACTGATTAAAATATTATTATTTATGTGAATAACGGCAACTATTAACAAAGTGATTATTATATATTATTTAGGTAAGTACTATTTTACGTGCCCAGAGAAAAAAAGTATTTCATTATTGTTATTATTTTTTATATTGAAACAAAAACAATGGTTATTAGAAGTTAAAAATAAATAAATAAATCGAGGGCAATTATAACACTATATGTTTTACATTATGATTTATGAATAGAAAAAGGGGTAGAATAATAAGGTATATACAATTATACAAATATACGATAGTACAATTTTATTATACTATAAGTTGGTATATACTACATAGATTAGGTTATACGATTTTGATAATTTAAAAAATTTAAGAATTGTTTTGATGCTGTCTCGACCAAGGCCTAATGGCTCTTGAAAGTTGTCGAATATTTCGAGGTTGGTTCTGTTATCTCCGTATAGTTTAAAATTTTTGGTATTAGCTAAAATGTATTTGACTGCAGTGGCGGTTAACCTTCTCGGCGTCCTAAGGCACGCTCAGTGTTTACCGCCCCCTTTTTTAAGAATAAAAATGAAATAACAATTTGCCACCCTAGGCTCGAGCCTCACGAGCCTCACGAGCCTAGTGGTTAGTTCACAACTGTTTGACTGTGAGTATTTCTCCGCATATAAGTTATATATATTGGTGCGTTCCGCTCTATAATTATGAAGTGTCTGTGTGTTTACCACGTGTGAACTAAATATTATAACAATAATCTTTATGTAGGTAAGTATATTTAAAATATTTGAAAGTCTAATGGGGAAATAAATATTAGTCATAATATATACATACAACAAACACATATTGTCATATTGATATTCGTAGTGTGTTCAACGTACATAAAATATTAAGTACCCATCTGTACCGATATTACTGCAAACTGCAAAGTAGTCGGTAGATAGGTACTTATTAATTTGGGCATATGTAAACTACGCCCAAATGACCTTTTTTTTTGTAAACTGCGCCCAAATTGTTATCTTTAAATAATGTAACATAATAATGAATCATTAAGTGACCAAAACCTTCAGAAACAATTCGTGACTGGTATCGTGAAACGCAAGGCAACCGAAGATTTTATTTTAATAACCAAAATTTATTTTATTAACTGTTCATATTATAATATGGCTGTAATGAACCAAGTATAAATAAGATATGTTATTATTTGTCCTAATATTGTACTTTTTAAAATTATATATATTTTTTTGATTTTTAATTTTATTCTATTAATTGTTAATATCATATGTATTAAACTAAGTATAAATTAGAAATTGTAATTTTTGTGTCCAACCCCAATAATCGTGAACGCGAAAATGTGAAAGTCGAATGAAAATTAAGAAATTCAAAGCCGTTGTGTGAGCTGCCTTTGTAGCGTTCTTTGCAAATAGCGTACACACGTACACGGCGGACGACGACGACGATCACATTAATAAACGCATCGTAATAATGACAGAAATACAGAATAGAACTCGACTTGGTCGTGCACAACAAGTCTGAAGTCATAGTTATTCACGTTTTACAATTAACGAATATTAACGAGTGTATAGGTTATACCTACTCAGTAGTCGTGGTCTGTAGGCGACGCAAAATACGACGATCACGCCACAATAATAACAATAACATATTATTATTATACCGACGACGGTGGAGCTTTCGATAGCCGTGCGCCCGTGTTGATTTTTGACCAATGGCATGGCACCATCGTCCCGGTTCACGGCCTCCCGATCAGGTGCCGTAGCGGAGCGGTGCGGCGCGGCGCACTTGTTTATGTGCCGAACAGCTGTTTATCAACAACAACAAAGACTCGTGCGACGGCGATCGTGCCGTGGGCCGAGATAGGTTTCGGTATATAGTAATAATAATATTACCATTTACCATTTGTCATTATTATTATTACGACAGTTTCGTACGCGCCGCTGTTCTAGTGCACTGCGATTCGTCGATCTCGTTAGTGCTCGCGCGCCCGACCGACTGTTCTCCACACGCAATATTTTAACGTTATAATTGTTGCATTGGATTTATTATTCGTTTTTATATATTTTTTTGCCGACGTCGTTGTCTCGTCTCACGCGCGTCCCATGAGACGAACACCACTGCCGTCACCGTCGACCGTCCACTCCGCCGCCGCGCAACGACCGCCGCGTAATTGAGGATCGG
This sequence comes from Rhopalosiphum padi, assembly GCF_020882245.1. Lineage (NCBI taxonomy): Eukaryota > Metazoa > Arthropoda > Insecta > Hemiptera > Aphididae > Rhopalosiphum > Rhopalosiphum padi. The sequence goes on along the minus strand of NC_083598.1, from coordinate 65,775,908 downwards.
CTGTAGCGCCGCGGGGACGACGGACGCTATGAATCGCTGTCCAGTGATGAACCCGCAGTACGACGTCGAGCGGCAGTCCCGGTGCCCGGCGGCGGCGGTACCTAAGCCGTCGCCCGACACCGACGACCTGCACGCCTTTGAACGGATCGTCGTCATGTTCGTACAGCTCAAGAACTACCTGGGCTCGTACTGGCTGGTCCCGTGGTTTTTCGTCTACATCTACCCCAGCGTACTCGTCTACGAGTGAGTGTAACGTCTAGTGTTAATGTTTCATGTTTATCAGCTGTCCGGTGGTACTGTTACCGGTAGTCTCTGTCTAGCGTTCCACGGTTGGTCGTACGGTAATAGTCTGTTGCGCTGACGTTGGGAAGACCGACATGTGTGCGAGCTACTTTCTACCCTGTTGCCCACACATGAGTTTTGTGTCTGTCGGTGTGGTGTTTAATCATTTCGGCAATCCACCACAGTATTTGTCTAGTGGTTTATGGTTTGTGGACATTGTCCTATTGAGATTTTACTACATATCGGCTATTATAAGTTTTCTTTAAATCACTGAGCCTCTCTGTTTACTGATTGATGGTATCTCTTTTCTTTAGATTCTATTTATAATTTGTTCACAAGTACACTCACTTTTATAGCATAAATATAAAATTATTTAATAACAATTTTTTTTTTATTTATGATAGGTATAAACAAAAAGTGTTATTTGGATTAACTCCAAATTCTGTACAAAAACCAAGAAAAAATATTCAGTGTCCCATTAGAACAGCTTATTAATTTCCATAGATTTACTCTTTTCATATCATTCAACAGACAAAAAAATAATTTACTAATTTACAATATTATTTGATTGTAAAAATAAGATTAATAATTTCCTATTATTTTACTATTTAAAATTGTTAATGTGTCAACATATTTGATTTCATATGCCTACCTAGTTGTATAATAGCGCGTTATATAATACCATCATAAACTATTTTAGAATTATAATAATTTATTTAATTATCAACATGTTAATAAAATATGGATAGCTTATTACATATCTTCTTACTAAAATAATAATAATACATTTAACTTTATGTTTTTAATGAAACTATGTATGTAGATATTATAAGTAATTTGTATACTTAATTATATAAGTATTAATATTTATGAGTACCCATACCATCTACTTAATGTTTTGTTGTTTTACAGTGATTATCACCTAAAAACAAATATTATCCTTTTGCATTGTCATACTATAAAATCATAGAAATATTCATGACTATTTTAACTACCTATCTACTAAAATGTTTTGAATAATTTGATTATTGATAACAAACAAAAAAACAACTTAAAAATTGTTGACCTATTCTATGGGGCGTTTCCCAATGAAAGGAAATATTGGAGGCAAGTTGGCAAGTGGGGTTAAACAGAATAATTGTCCCAAGGCCAAAGGCCGTGTATTGGCACTATTATTGCAACTACTTAACTAAAAACAAAACAAACACTTTAAAATGGTGTAAAAAAAAATAAAAATAAAAATACTTTCCTACATAATATTGTTTTTGTTATGATATTCACTTAGATGTTCTAAATATACTCTTTTCGTGAAATTCTATTTAATATTTTTTATTAATAATAAAATTAACTTTAATTTGGGGCTTAGATAGATGCCTATTTAATTGTTTTTAATACATTGAATTCAATTATTTTGTTATTATTTTCTAGTATTGAAAAAAAGGTTATAAAAAAATAGCTAGGTATTGTAAAATTATTTTATCTCTGTCTTTAATAGCTAATTGATATAGATACCTAATTAATTTAGATAGTAAACATCTAATTTATAGAAGAATTCAGCAATACATTTTAATAGATAATTAGCAATTGACAAAAATATTTTGGCAAAATTAAATGAAATAGTACTTTCACTAAAATAATATTAAAAATTATATTTAAGTGGTAAATATTAAAAAAAGTTAAAAAAATTTTAGAAATAATTGTAAAAGAAAAAATAATGAGGTATTTAAAAATATTATTAAACAAATGGTGCAAACATCAATTAATAATGCTAACATTACAACATAACCCAAGTGATTTTGATTTAATTACTATACACCACCACATTTTAATAATATAAAGAGTATTATAGACTATAGAATTATTTAGTTAAGCTTTTGCCCAATATTTTACTATTATCACTGAGGATAAAAGTGTTATGGTATTTTATTGTTTGAATTGTTAATATTATAATTTTTTTTTTACATACTTACCTACACTTTCTAATTACACTTCAAGTTTAGTAAAATATTAAGATATTTAACAAAGAATTTCATAAAAAAATTAATTAATAATACATACCTACTTAATAAAAAAAACAACTTACATTTGAATATCTAAATCTATATGGTATAGGTACTTATTTTCTTTTTTAACATTAAAAACATTATAATTAGGTGCTTTATATTTTTGGTACTCATCTAATATACTATCTACTGCACGTTTGATGGTTTAGTCCATAGTTTAAACCATATTTTTTGTAACATAATTTTTTCTTATCTTAATGTATTTTATTTTTCACAATAAAATAAATATATAATATTGCTTATACAGTTCATTTATTTAAACTATTTAAAGGATTCATAATATTATAATATTACCTATGTTTTAAAGGTGAGATTCACATTACCAATTATTATTTGTACCTAATATAATTTTGTTTTGCTTGATTTTAGCACCTTAGGCAATGTTCATATGGCTAAGATTTTATTTTTGAATATTCTAGATTTAATAAGAATAAATAATATAATATGTAGTTATTTATTAAGTCTCGTTGTTCTGTTAAACATTTTTACTTTATTTTTAATAATACAATTTGTTGTTTTGTTTTTAGATCTTACGGTTTTGTTGGTCCTTTTGTTTATTGCAACATTGTTCAGATACTATTTTTTATTGTATTTGAATTTTGGGATGAAAGTTTTAATTGGACACCATTACATGATACGTAAGTAATTAGTATATATAATTTTTTAATATTAACACATTTAAATAAAAATCATTAATTATTTCCTTTAAATTTTTTTCAGCATAAAGACATATTCATCACAAATTCTTGGACATCATCACATAACAAAAAGTGTTGATGAAATGGTAATTTATTAATATGCACATATTATTCAAAATTGAATACTAAGTTGATTTTGTTTAGATTTTGTTTTGTATTTGGGTTTTATCTTGGGCTGCAGTCCCTTCTATATGTTATGCAAATGAACATATATTTGAATTACCCATTGATCGTCTGGAACGGTTAACTTCATATGTATCTATGATGACTGTAACATTCGTAATGGGTATGTTAATTATTTTTTACTTTGATACTTTATAATAATTTTCATTTTGACTTATATTAAATGATATTTTTTTACAGCTTATATTATAATTTTACTTTGGATTGACATGAATTTGTTAGAACTAAAATCAAATATAAATGAGCATAATACAAATTCAAAAGTGTCATCGTGTAATTATGAGCTTATGGATGATTTAATTGAACCTGGTAATATAATTTACTATTATACAAACTATGACCTATATTTTTAATTCAATTTTTTTATTTTAAGATGACATACCTGATTTGGAAACTGTATTTGAAGACATCTCTATTACTAATGAGTTTAAAATTGATAAAGCATTTATGGATTTTTCAGAAGCAGTAAATGAAAGTAAGTTATTTACTGTTTTAGTTTAACAATGTAAATCGTTTTTTTTATTTTACATTTTTTTTAGATATTATTGAAAGCGAAGAATTTCGTAACTGTACAACAGTTGAACAAGGCGAAGAAGCTAAAGAACAAGAAATGGACGTTATATCTTTATCATCAAGCACATTAAGTGACTTTGATGTAATAACTGAAGAGGAAATAGATTTACTTAAGTAGTGTATAATTTTTTTTTCTCGAAAATATTTCATAGTATAGAAATATTGCTTTTTGTAAGCAAATAAATAATAAAAAATATAATAATAATATTTTGGTAATTAAATCTTAGATGAGAATAATTTCTCTTTAGACATTTAATCCATTACATTGAAGCTTGTGACATATATTCATTTAAGTTCCTATTTTTTATGTTTAATATACAAACATAAATCTGAGAACTCTTTTAATTGGCCTTATATTTATGAGAAGTCTTAGCTCAAACCTTGTATTCCATGTCATTTTGAATTAATATGATTAGAAACTTATTAGTTTCTATTAGCTAATTCTATATGATAATGGCTAGTTAACATGTACAGTATTCTTATTTTTGATATTATGTTCTCTTATGAGTATTATATTCATCATTTTATATTTAATATTTATGTTATTCTGTTTTTCTTTTTTTAGAAATCATTTAATACCACCGTAAATTGAACGATTGATCTCAAATTTGTATTAAAAATAGTCAAAAACATAACAGTGTCATTTTATAATCAAATTTCTGTTATTTATTTATCAAATGAAAATTAATTTTTTGTTTTTTACATGAAACAGATTTCTTACTTAAAAACATTTTATTATATTATATTAAATCATTTAATAAGCACTGTATTTGAATGCTTATGATAATTTTGGATAGGTTTTGTTTTTTATTTTTAAAAATGTCTACACAGCTAATACATCTATGGTATTTATTTATTTAAATAATAAAAAACAATATTTTTTTTTACATAATTCTAAATATTAAATAATCTTAACAATTGAATATAATATTTTATGTTGTCTTATTTAGTATATATTAAAGTATGTTAGATTAAATATTTTTATTTTTCTTATTGCCAAACAAAATAATTACAACATGCTTGTAAAATTAGATTTATATTTAGATTCTATTTTTATCTTGGTTTTATTATGTTTTAATACATTTACACTTGTTATATACCTATGTATTTAATACTTTATTTGAAAAGTATTTATTTTTAACTAAAATCTGATAAATCAAATTTATTAATGAATTATATTGAACATTGTAAATCAATGGTCATTTTTTTTTTTGTGGTTATTGTGTCGTGCAAGTTAATCTTTAATTTAAATACTTATAAATATGACATTAAAATAAAATATTTAAAGACAGACAGTGATATAACTATGTGGGGTTAAGTGGATGTAAATCATTCCTTAGAACTTATTTTTATTTTATTTTATTTTGTTAACTTGTTTTTACTTTATAATATTTATAATTTTGATTATTTTGGTATGAACATGAAATTTGGTACATGTCCTGTAAACTTTATATCGCACGTTTTCTATTATTGCTAAACATATTTTAATAAATATTCTAATATCTCAATCTTTTGTTTGAGATTATTCAGTGAATTCTGATAATACAATATTATATACATGATACATTACCCAATGCATATTATTATAAAAAATAATAAATAATATGAGTAGGGCTAGGAACTTATAGGAATTTGCATGTTTTCTAATATTCATTCAAAATATAGCTTAGTAATTTAGAAATTTGTTTCATAATACCAGGAATCTACAGTTATTAATTAGTGAATATTATTTTACTGTTTTTCATGTGTTAGTACGTATTTTGTCGTATTCTAATTTTAAGTGCATATTTTACTTATATCTTTAAATTAGTATTTAATTTTTCTTTAAATTGATAAAAAAAATTTTAAATGTAGGTACCTAAAAGGATATTCTATAAAATTAGTGTGGATCGTGTTTTCCTCATCTGCGAGAACATATATAGTTGAAATTATGAACCACTGATATACTTTTATTTACTCACAGACTGCATACCTATATTGTATTATACTTATACGAGTTGTGCCATCACAGGATATTATCAATCATTGTTGTTACATGTTATTATTAAATGTTTTTGTTTATATGGCATATTTAGTGATTTTTTAGGGCATAAATAAATGCATATTTTAAGGTTTTTAAGGACATGAAGTCATTAACCTATTATGAGTAATGGCAACACATAAATATTGAGATCAGAGATGTTGAAAAAAAAATCGGGTATGCTGGTTTATGATAATTTTATCAACTCATATTTAAACAATATCATACCATAAATAAACAATCAGTAAATTAAAAACCAACCACAATTATGAGTTTGTGGTGTTCAATAACTGAGTCAATAATTACTTAAGAATAAAACATAAATAGAAATACACTCCATATCTCACAGCAACAATAATTCCCACCTGTTTTCCAATTCTCCACCTGTATGGTATTACGGTATCCTGGAAAAACAACACAAATTTAAATGTGCTTCATAGATTGTTTTATTTAATATATTCCACATATTTGGATGTTTACTGGACTGACTCATATATATATATATATATACAATTTTATCTACAACGTGCTAAAAATACTATACCTAACAAAAAAAGAAAAATATGCATATATATATAATTAATAATTAGTAATTACATTAAAAATTGTAAAAATATATATTATTTAAATAAATACAACAAAATTCATTTTCTATATTTTTAAGTGGGTGGATGTTGTTTCATTGTCTCTTGACACCACATTTTGTGGTCATCATAAGCATGTTTCTTTTATTTTGCTTCTTGTAATGAATATGAAATATGCTGCTTGAAGATTGTTTTTGTCTTCTTTTTTAAAACGTTCATAGAATACAAATTTGTTATCTTACAATCTTACAAAAGAAGTTTAGGTACCTACATACTACAATAATACCTAACCAACTTAATTTATTATTAATATATTGCTTATATAGCAGACAATTTTAAGAAACTTGTATTTAATCTATTTTCTATGCTTGTTTAAATATGTATTAATTGGAACATAAAAGTGCAATTCCCCTTCTACCTCCACTCAGACTAAAAAAAATGAAAAATCGGGCGACGTGGTGACACTCGGGAGTATATTTGAGACATCTCTGTGAAAAAAAAAAGTAAATAAAAAAAGTTTAATAGTATCGTCACAAAATTGGAACATAAAAAAGGCCTGTTCTTCTTTTACTCGTAAGTATGTATATATTTTCTTTTGATACGGATTCGGGATTATCAATGACCTTTCTGTCCTATCGCCACCGCGGCTTTATCTAAATTGTACATATTATTATTTATTATCAGGGCTCGGGACTTAGAGTACTTGTTAATTTTTATGGATCGACTTAAAATGTAGCAGAGTGCTATCATTAGGAATTGTAAAGTGTATATCATGTTAAAACACGTTCAATTATGAAATTTGAAAGTGTTTATTTTGCTTTTTTCAAAGATTTTTTAAAAAGATGCTTATTTCCAATTTTTCTGATTATTTTTGTTTTTTTGACCAGTGTCTACTTTTTATGTTTTTTTCAAAAAATCCCTCGGAAAATCTATAAACAATAAGACAAAATGTCTCGAAAGTGAAATCTGATTTTTTATAATATAAAGATTTATTTTTGATTTTTTAATTAGAAACTTCCTAATCATTTTGTTTCAATATTTTTTGTAATCTTTAATTATATTATTTTTAGCACAGTTACAAGTTATGTCTAGTACCTACTTTATCATGTAAAAAGAAAGTTTTTTTTTTTTATTAAAAATTTTTGCTAAAATTTACGTTTTTAAAATGCTTATTTGAGTGCTTATAATGATGTTTTAAGCGCTTATTTTAAAGATTTTAAGTACTTTAAGTCCCAAGCCCTTTTTATTATCAATATTCGGATATGGACATATGGTTAATCTATTCTGTGGTCAGATAGAAAAATTTCGTTTTGACTACTAACTGTCTACTGGTTTTTACTTTTGGTTCTGATTAGATAGTAAATGCCCAAATTATTTAAATCAAGCTTATTTTTTTTTTTTCTATGCAAAAAAATAAAAAAGTTCATATTACACATGTAATACAAGCGTCTATTAATTTTATAAAAAAATAATAATAAAAAAATATTGATTAGAATAAGATATTTCATTTGTCAGAACTTCGTGATACACTCTATATAGATTAAAAACTTAAAAAGAAAATTCAATCTTGTAATACATTTTCAAATATTAGATTGGAATAATGAATACTTACGTCGTCTTACACTAAACATTTTATGAAATTGTCACTTCAAATGCTTTTACAATATTTTTTATGAATTTACGCTCTACTGTTTAAAAAATATCTATAAAAACAACTTCTTTTGTAATCTTGTATTAAACTTTCAAAGTTTTTTATTAATATTGAATAATAATAAAAAATGTGAATTATCTAAAAACAGTTAAAAAAGAAATGATAATATAATAAATACTTGGTGAAAATATTATGTTTTTACAATCATTCGTTTTTGAATTATAACAAAGCAGAGATCAATTTTGTTGAAAACTGGTTTAGCTTAAAAATTGATGTAGATATTTCTTTAATTTTTTTTTTTTGTCTTAATTGTAGATATCTGGTCTCAATATAAAATTTTAAATTAAGAGTAAAAAAGCGATACGTCATGCGTGAATGCGTGATAGAATTGTCCAATAAATTATGGTCTACATAATTGATGACAATTCTTATTTTTTAGGTAATGATTTAATAATAATCGTATTAGGAACTGTCATCATTTCCGGCAACACAATAATAAAGTTATAACTTATAAATGTTCGTAAAATTCTAGTTTTAATGAAAACCTAATGACGAAAGGAAAATTGTCTTCTGAGGAGTGGAGACAAATTGATCTCAGTGGTACTTAACAACGGATTTAGTTTCTCATTTTTCGTAAATGTTGATACTTGCTTCAGATTTTTGGTTTTTAAAAGCCCTTTGGTCGTCATCGACATTTGAAAAATCTTAAATTAAAATAGCTTGATACGAGGAATATATATTTATATCCTATAATCTTAACATTCTTAACCGTTTTCTTGTAAAACTACGTTGACGTGAGATTTTAAAAATTTCATAATATTCCATTTTCATTGAAATTTTGTCCAGCACCTGTCAGCGAACGGAGATTTTCCATTGACGTCGAATTAATCTCAGTGGTATTCTATAGAGGGATCATCTTTTCATTTTTTCATAATATTTATTTTAATGATTTTTGGAAATTTGGAATTGTACATTACTATTTTAATTTTAACACAAATATATTGTTCATAAAATATATTAATTAAATTATACGATGACCATTTGTAGGGGAATTTGTGCGGAATTTAAGATTCTACATTGGTACAGTTGATTGGGTTCATTATTTTTGCAGGATTACATCTGACTGTTATCACTTGGGAAGAATTATCTCACTAATTTTTTTTATTTATTTTTTATATACAAACAATGGTTATAAAAAAAAGACGATAACAGATGTCCGCTTATCACTCGCTATTGATCACGATAACAAATCTAAGAATAACAAACAACAGTCAACAATATTACATATTCACAATAACAACATAATATTATAGTTTAGTTTGGTTAATACCTACCTACATTAGTACATTACGATTATAATATTGTATAACTATAGCTTTACTGCTGTAGCTTGTGTGGTAAAGTAATGATTTGACATTATTGCATTTAAATAGTGCGCATATAATTGAACCTGTATGCCCTTCTTTTGTCTTTGTTTCTCGATCTCTTCATTTGTGACATTAGTCATTTCTACGTCACAATAGCACTACAAAATCGATGATTGTATATCTGTATTACTTATAAATACTTTGTGATTCGACGAACATTTTGTTATTCCACAACATTGAACGTTCTGATCCTGATGTGTTAAAAAACATAACTGTTGAAAATGGTTTTCGCTCAGTTCATTTTTCTAGTAATATTCATTTCTCAATTGTATGATAATGCAGAATGCATATCATTCTTCCATTTTACACAGGATCCTCCACCAGTCAGAGACATTGCCTTAATGTCCAGATATATTGTCCATCATTCAGGTAATAATACTTAAAGTTACTTAGTATTTTTATCAAATGGTTTTAAAAATATTTAAATGTATACCTAGTATTTTATTAAAAACTAAGATATTATGTTTTATAATTTGTATTTAAAAATATATTAGCTTTTGCTATTGTTAAATTATATATAATATCTAAGAAAAATAAAATGTTTTAAGTTCATGCAAATGCTTTATAACATAATCGCATTTTGATGTTCAATATTCATAAAAGAACCTTAAACTTATATTTAATTATTTTCAAGTACATAATATGAAATATAATATCCAACATAGGTACATTTATTTTACCAAATTTGTTTTTTATTTTATAAAAATATGTTATTTATAGTATAGTTAGTAAAGGTACCTATATTATTTATATTTTCTAAAACATTTCTTAAATTAACCTATTTATTATATATAAATTCTAAATATATAAATGTCTATGTACTTATTTAGATTGGGCAACATTGTCTTACATGGGAAATCAGTCATTTATGGATGGTATGCCAATGGGTAGGGTGTATTCAGTTAGTGACGGAACAATCGATAATAGTTCTGGTATTCCTTACATTATGGCTTCACCAATGGACTTATCATTTCAAGATGTTGTGGTAAATATTATAATTTTCTTTACATTATACCAACAATTTTTAATATAATATATATTACATAATATGAAAAAGTAATGATTAAATTAGTTTGTACATTTTATTATGTTTCATGTCACAGTAAAAATAAAACATAAACATTGGTTATTGAATTTTCTATATTTTTTTTTCAGAAAACAAAAAACTGTTCTCTTGTGTTAAGCTTAGCACAGTCTGATTATTGTAAAAAAAAATCTTATGACCCTGAAGATCCACGATGTGCACAGCTTACATTGACTGGGAAGTTTGTTAAGGTACCTTAAAAAATCATTATATAATTATATACATATTGTAACATATTATATTATTTTTTTAACTATATTGTTTTTAAATTCATAATAGTTGGATAAAACCGATCCTGAATGGAATGTAGCCAAAATTGCTTTGTGGACTAGACATCCTGTCATGCGTAAATGGAACAATCTTGTACCAGGTAAATTATTTCTTTAAGACATAATAGTATGTATTTAATTTATAAAAAATAACTTTATTAATCTAATTATTATTTTATTGTTTTAGGTCATCATTGGCAATTCGCAAAATTAAATATTGAACATATTACACTTATTGATACATTTGGTGGTCGTAAATATCCAACTATTGTAGAATATTTCAAAGCTACTCCAACTTTTAATTATTGGCACAAAAAAAGACACTCAATTATTACAGTTAAAAAAGATGTCATTATTGATGAAGAATTTTAAAACTGTATAAGTGTTTATTTTTAAATTAATTTCATGAATATTATATTGAAAATTGCCAATTATAACTTATAGACTGACATTTGTGGTATCACTCATTATTTCATAGATATATATTGTTATATCTAATTTTTGTGTTGTTTATTTTAAAGAAATTTATTTTGATAAATATTTTATCATAATCTTAATTTTATATAAATAGTAGATTATATTATATATCTTAAGCCATAGTAAATATATATTTTTCTTATTCAATAAAATAAGGTATATATTATATATTATGTGTATGTATTTTTGTCAATGTCAAATAACCAATAGGTGTGTGGTTTATAAATCATAAAATGATTGTAAGCCATTTATTGTTAGGAGTAGTGTTTCGAAGTTGTAGGAGTTGCATATTATTCTGTATAGTCTTGATTTATAGCAGACCAAGTTAGAATTCCGAACTACATGATGGTTAATTTAAAAATTGAAAATTGAAAATGTATATATATATTTTGTCAATTTTAAGGGAAAAAATGCATGTTTCATTGATTTTCATATGCATATTAAGTATATTTTATATTATATGAAAAATTTTTTTTCCTTAACGTAATTTTTTTAAATAATATTGAAATTAAAACTCAATATTATTTTACGTAGGTATTTATTGTCATTGTGGTAGTTGAATATTAATTTGACGATAATGGTGTGGATGCGTTTAATCTAAATGTCATACTAATATGCCAAAATTTTATCTTACCAAGGATAATTTATGGTAAATCTATTATTTATTCGCTTGTAAATTTGTTGTACATAATGGACATTTGACAATATTTAAAAAAAATATTTATCTTATTATATATTTAACATTTTTTCATGCATATTTAGAAAATTTTTAGCTCCATTAACATCAAAGCCCTAGTTGTGAGAAGATAACAGATTTTAAAACTTAAAAAAATTATGTTTAAAAATAAAATAAGTGAATACTACTTATGTATAATTTTTTTTTTATTTTTATTTGAATTACCCCTTAGAAAATAGAACTCAGGTATAGTATATATAATAATTAATAATACATTATTCACCATAAGTAGGAATATATATTTGAAAAAAAATGAAAAATAATATTATTACTAATAATCATAATATTCAAAACAAATTAATAATTTAAATAAAGGTGTTTTAGGTCAGATAGATTAATAAAGAAAAAAAAATTTAATTAATTATTTATTTAATTAGCTGTAGAAAAGCTGTGTTTACGTTAACCATATAGGTAATTATAGAGTGGTGAGTATCAACATGGAATGTTGGACATGATCTTGAGTAGTATTGTGGTAATGTGGTACACGAAAAGAAATTCGTTCAAGCAAAGAAAGGAAAAATATGATACAATTTAATAATTTGTGCAACGATTGCCAAGATTCAAGAAGGACATATTGGCTATTCTATAGCTGGTTAAGAGGAAATCCCATTTTATATTATTTAAGATAAGTACTATTTATTGTAAAATTTTCAGGTGAATTCATTATTTTATTTTTTGAGCCGATAAAACTTATGAATTTTCTTTGTACTCTTTCAAGTCTCTCTGGCTGATAAAATATGGATTCCATATAATGAATCTATATTCTAGTATAGAGTGGACCAAACAACAATAAAGGACTACTGTTATAGACCAACTGGGGTGGTCAACTTTAATAGACTTGCGATCGACCTCCGATCCTCTAATTTTTGTATTTTTTATTATGATTAAGGCCTTCGGCGACATAGGCCATTGGGTGGGTTGAAATATACTTAATTATTACATGATATTATATTATTGTCTACTTATCCTACTTATACTAATTGTTTAAATTTTGTTTTGAAGTTTGGCGGCTAATAGCTATGATGAAATTGATGGTGTTGGATATTGACTGAGGATGATTGTAGAGAATTTCAGCTCATGTTTCCGGCAGGTTGTAACTTGTTCTTAAATTATGAATTTCTATATTTGTGGGATATATAAAGATACACAAATTTATAAAAAAAAAATCAAAAATTCAAGAAAATGCAAAAGGGTGTCGCGATCGACCGGTTGGCGGTTGGCCACCCCTGTTATAGACAATGCTCATTGTGACATAGTGAAAAGATTTCGTTGATCTAAATTAAAAATCCAATGTTTTTATTGCTATAAACTATAATACATAAAACATACTTGTTCTATATAAGAGAAAAAAAGAAGATTGGTTTGAAAAAATGAAAAGTTACACCAAGGTTATGAATGGTATCTATCTAAAATGGTGATTGTCATTGAAGTAATCAAATCAAATGCGACTATTTTTTTTTACGGCGAGATGATACTATAGCTAGAGCACTTTGAAATACCTCGAGAGTCGAGATTATGAATAGATACTTATTAGTTATTCATCAAGCATAGCCACATAGAATCTTTTAAGTTTTAATTGTGTTTATATGCAAATACGACTGACTATATAGGTAATTAAAAGGATAAGTATTGAGATGTCTTTGATGTCACATAGCAAAAAGTTAAGCGATTTAAAAAGAAGTATCAAATAAACAAATAAAGAATTATTATTATAGTTTAGATTTTTATTAATTATTATTTATATTTTTATGCATAAAAATAAATATTATCATTGCAAAATAAAAAAAAAGTATAAAAATATAAATATAATAATTATTAGGTATTTTAAAATATTAAAACCAATCTATTAGGTATTATTTACTCAGACATTAGATTAAAAAAATTGTGTTTGAATTTTGTTGGTCGTTTTTTTCAAAACTGTACATACATAACACACATACATATCGTGGTAATAATGTATATTATATAACCAATCTTATGATATTTTAATATAATAATTAATAAATTAATTATGTTTGTTAAAATATTATAGAGTTATTAGTAGGGTGTGCGACGATTCAAATGCTATAAATAAACAAAAAAAAGTGCCTTTAACAAATATGACTTAATGCACTAAGCCACTAATGATGTCATTAAAAAGTGTTTTCTACACATTGTTAAAAATATAAATTTCTATGTCCTATTTAAATTTACATAATTTGACGTTAGCACGATTGATATGTAACTAGTCCCTAAATGCTACAATACGTAAAATATGATTGAGAATAGAATTTTTGGTAACGCTCGATTTTTTATTTTTTTTTCAACTTTACCAAATTTAATAACTGTTGTCATAGAAATAATACATAACATTATATATTATGTCTATGATAGTTGTCGAACAATAATTTAAGCACGATAATGTGTTGATATTTATCGGACTTTTATATCAGATTAACCGGATGTAACATAGATACCATATATGATATACATTTAATAATTCATTTGTCATGAATCATGATATATTTATTACATATTTATTTTTATATTACATAATTTACATTATTTATGCATAATATATATTACTTATTTTTATAAGTTCATAATTATTAGGTATAATCATGGATACGGTTTCAAATTGTTTTATTTATTAGATGATAGGTACCCATATATGTGTATAATATTATAATTATTAATTTATGACTTTTTTCAAGAATATTTATTTTATATTTATATTACTGAATCTTTTAATAGCCAAATAAATAATATGGCTACATTGCATGTAAATTCGTTCTCAATCGTATTAGTTTTGGGGGTTTTAGGTCAGCGGTAAGTTCTTTGTTACCTACCAATGTTACCCAATTCTAAATATTTCGCTTAATATTATGCAAGTCACTTACTTGTAACGCTTCATATCAAAGAATGCTTTTAATAACAGTACACACTATTTTACTAGGTTTCTCATTATTATCTTCAACAGTTTTACGTTTTGTTGATACTGATACAATTTGCCGTTGTATATTTTGATCACTAAAATACAGTTATAATTTCAGGTTTTAAAAAATTAGTACTTTTAAAATATATTCTTTAATTAAGTTGTATATGTATTATATTGTACTTGCCTATTTGCACTATGTTTATCATTATCAACATTTTGTTCAGCGATGTTCGTAGTTTCACCAAAGGTTTTCACAAAAGCTTTGTTAGTTTGGATTATACATAGCCATTTTTTTAACCCAGAAGCCAAAGGTCTATTTACTTTAAAAAATTTAAAATTGTCTAATACTAAAAGTATACTTCCACGTTTTGATTTGATAAATTGAGCCATTATAGCGTGTAAGCGTTTAACTGTATAAGACTCTAAGACGTGTACTGAACACAATTTATAATATTTCTATTTGATATTTCCAATTATTAGATCCACAATATGTAGCAAAAATGATAAGATATGATATGATTGACGATTTTCGTCTGAGATACGAACATTTTGTGACTTTCAAATACTATAACACGCCGTGTCGCGAAGTGTACGGTCGCATCGTACAATCACGGAACGCTTATTAGTTTAAAAATATTTATTTTCCCGGGCGGAATTTACAATCTCCCCTAATTTTAAGTGTTTCTCAATAGTTTGGTCAAAAAGGTATAATGTTCTCAATCGTTCATTAGCCCCTAAAATTATAGAAGTACTTACCTATAATAATTAATAAATACAAATATTTAAAATATTACTTAGCAAAATAAATAATACCGACCTATGATTTCAACTAAATGATAAAATATAATTTGTATATCATAATATATTAAATTGTTTTTTTTAGGAATTATCAAATACCTTCTATGTAAATTATAATAAACAAAAATATAAAATTATTTAGTATAATTATACAATAGAATAATATATTACATAATATAAACTTTAAACATATTATATAATATAACGTAATCATGGTAAACAGGTACTTTTAAAAATGAACTAATTAAAATACTAACATTTGTTTTAAATTATGAGTTTTACATAAAAAAATTGCTTCAATTAATAAATTCAATTTCATAAAAAATGTGAGGTTTAATACATATACCATTGTTAACTTCAGTAAAAATATTTAAAATGTGTTCAATAATATTATTAAAATTTTGGCTTGGTGTTTTCAATTAAATTTGTTATCAATAAATTTAACTCCTTCAACACTTATCTATTTAATGAGACAGTCGATGTTAACATTTTATCAAATCCTTCTTTATAGAATGTATGAATAATGATTAATGTACTTAAAATATAGAAAAATGACTTAAAATTCCCTAAAAATTCTCCAAATATTAAAAAGTGAGAAAAAAAATGTAAATTAAAAGTTATATTTTGTTCTTTGTTGCAGATTAATAAAAATTAATTATGTGCTTAAAAAATAATGTTTTAGGACTTTCATCAAAAAAGCTGAATTTGCATTTTGAATAGTTAAATTAGTTTTTGCACTGCAACTTAATAAATAAAAAGTTAATAAGAAAAAAAATATTGCATCACTTAGACAACATAGAAATAAATTGTCGGAAACCATGAATTATGATCGAATATAATAGACAGCCGTTTCACTAATTCAATAATGCAAACAACCATTATATAGTTACTGTTAAAAATATTTACGTTTTCGACGACTTCAATAGGTACCTACAGAGATTATTATGCCTTATTTAAACGTATCAGCATTTACAGTTAGGCCATATTACAACTAATTTCGCAGACCATTTTATTTCAATTTATGTCTATTGTAAGTTTTATTGGAGTAATGAAACGAAAAAAAAAGTAACAAAAGTAAAATTACCATCCCACCACACTATCAGTTTAAAAATGTTTTAATACCAATAGGTACTTATGCAGATTAAACTTGTTGTATTTTATTAATCGAATATCCACATATTACATCCAATTACTCGTCCGAATATTTGTTTAATACTCTGAATTAAGCGAGAGGAGTTATTTTTAAGTGATTTGTCCTTATAAATTGTAATCTGTATACTTGATGCGAAAGTGAAGGGTATACGTGATTCGTACCACGTACAAAATAACGTTCTTGTGCTGACATTCACGTTGTCTCGTCTACATAATATTCATGATATTCTTTTGAACGGACGAACAATAATACTGTTGAGAAAAATTAAGTTAATTAAGAAAACCGAAAGGTATAAATAATATATTATTAGCAAAAATCACAATACCGTAGACTATATAAAAAAATATACGTATAGACATATAGTCAGAATTACCATGTAATCGAAAAATAATTTATTTTTATATTACATATATGAACGAAAGAATACTAATACAGATACTCGCTTTGTTCACTTCTTCAATCTTATTTTTGCGAGCTGAGAGCTCATAACTCTAATATAAAAAGTTTACCGGTTTGCTGTGCATTAGGTTTCTAGTGGATCACTATTATGTATGTGTTAAATTTGAATTTAATGATGTATCATTGTATACGAAAAACGATTCTGAGCGGAGACGGTTTATCGTTTATTGATTGTCAGCCTGTACCATTAAATATATTATTTAGTGATACAGTAAAACTTCCGTTAACGGACACCTCTGAAGTTTGTGTAACGGTTAGGTTTTTTGGTCCCATAAAGTGTTATGCCATGTATTGTCACCTCTATAGGACGGCCACCTCTAAATAGCGATCATTATTTATGGTCCTTTCGGTGACCGTTAATTGGAAGTTTCTTGACACAGCTATTTAAGTTATTTATTTTACTTTTAGTATTACAGAAGGTTGATACAAAATTTCTAAAAATATTACATTTATTTAATTATTACAACAATACATATTTATACCACATTATATCAACTTATATATAACTCAAAATTTAATAACATTTTTCTGTAAATACTGTAAAACAATAAAAGTAAATTTATAGTACTTATAAATAAATAATTTCTTAAAATAAATCAAAAATGTTATTGTATATAATATAATTTATAATATTATAAAATACGTACAATTTTAAGCTCCCACAGATAATGTTTTGAAATTATAACAATATATTAACATATCGTTATTTATCATTTAAATAATAAGTAATGTCGTCCAAATTATTGGAACTTAAAATGTCTGTAAAAAAAAAAAAAGCCTTGATATGTATATTTATTAAATGTTATTGTTTTATTGTTTCGGTATGAATTTTTAATGAAAAATCTTGTATTAAACTTATATGCAAAAAGAAAACGTAATATGAATTTTCAACAACAAAATAGTTTTTTTTTAATTTTGACGAATTTTGTCAAAATTAATAATAAGTTTAAATGCATACGTGAAAAAAAAAATGTGCTTTTGTATTTTTAAATTTTTTTTACAGATGTAAGAGTAATTTCTGTGTGATATTATATTAAATTTTCAAGAATTTTGATCTAGTGAATATATTGACATTTACAAAAAAAAAAAATACTGAAAATTTGTCATGCTTATATAACTTAAAAAGAGTAAACAATTTTGAAATATTTGTCATCTAATGAAAATAAACATTATATCATAATATAGATATTTCAAATATCTAACATATTTTTTTTAAATACAACAAAATATGAACAATTGTTTAAGGAAAATGTTGAAAAAATGTTTTGAAAATTACCTTTTCAAATTGTATAGGTATAAATTGTGTACGAATTTCCAATTACAAAATAATTTGCTAATTTTCGCAATTTTTATGAGTTTTGTCAAAATTTTAAACGCTTTTAGAAAAAAAAATGAGTATAGATTTTCGTAATTAATAAATTAACAAAATATGAGGTGTTTTGTAATATGTTTTTATTTTTTTAAGTATTTTTACCCAGTGAATAATTAAAAAAAAAATAAATTAAAAACATTAAAAATTTTGTATACCTTTAAACAGCACAAAAATAGTTGAAATATTTTTAAAACTTATAATTGTCACTCAAAAAAATGCAGTTGATGAAAATTTTAAGTGTCTGGTTAATTAGCATAAAAAAAAACAAAATCAATTTTGTTTAAAATTTGATTTACGTAAAAATTCTTGTTTTTCCTTAATTTTTTTTTATTTTTCTTGATTATATATAATATATATTTTTTTTAACACGCCAAATTAGATCCAATTTGCTAAATCCTCCATTTTTGAACATCGAAGTGTTTTTACTATCTCGAAAAGTGTTTATAGACACAAATCAAAAAACATACTCACACATATTGTAAAATCAATACATTCATCGCTTGGCTTAGAATCTAAATGCATTATGTATTAGGTAGGTACCTACCTACTGGCTACTATAATGTCTCGTCATCTATCAAATAAAATATTTTCAATTAATTGAAAAGTCGTTTTCATTTCTGTTCAAATTCGCACTCAATCCTAATTTTCCTACGATAACTTTTGTGTCGTGAAAATAAATCCTCTATGGCCTATGGGCTACGATTGGCCATGTGCAGTAAGAATATAATATCTTTAATATTAGTTCTCATGTATTAACTTTCTTTACTCATAGCCGAGTCATAGAGAATACTGATAGGCATTAAACACTTGGTAATTATTAATTAATAATTATTTTACAAAACCTGTTGTTATAATAGTGAGGTATGGAGGATTGAATTAATTTTTGTCGAAAAATTATATTGTATTTTATAATTTTATATCACATTTAAAGGTGTTAAAGGTATTATGTTATGATTCATTACCAAAATACACGGTGTTTCTGGTATGAATAAGGTTAGCACTATAGACGTACTCACCGTGGTGGCTCAATGAAAATTATTTTGAATTTTTTTTTTATATCTTTAGGATTTGGGTTTGTTTAAATTAATTTTAGAATATTTCTTAAATAAACACTCGGAATGTAATTTTTGTAAAATCCTCATACGAATTGATATGTGACATCGTTTTGAGCTTGTTGCGCGTTTTTCACGCTCTAGTCGTCGGCTAAAAATAAGCGGTACGAGTGTGTGACACATCGATTTGTATGAGAGCACTGTAAGATAAACAATGGTGTAATATATTTGTTGTTATTTAACATATATGGTTAATTAAAACAATGTTTTTCATTCTCAACTAATTAATAAAATTTAGTGCTGTTAACAGATTTTTAATGATCGAATTTATTGCCATAAATAAGTTATATAATTTAGCTTTTAATTGTTATTAATACAGTATGGTAATTTTCAGAGGTAATGACATAAGTCAGAGTTACTAACTATTTGTATATTAATACTGAAATTAGAGTTTTTTGGATATCACAATTTACAGTTACATATTTATTTTGACTCCATAAGATAAAAATTTGATTTTGTACTTATTATTAGTGTAATATCATATAATTTTATTGTTAATATCGAATTTATCGTACTTTATAGCTCATATAATACATAAACAACATTAGTTATTTTTTATTAAAGCTTTGACCAATACTTATCATTGAGGCAATTTAAAAGTTTTTTATTTAAATATTGAATAATAATGGAGTAGATTAATTTTGAATATGCAGGTATGGTATGTTTAAGTTCATCAAAGTTAACAGGGGCCACATTGAAATTGATTTTCAAAATAAAATGTATTTGTTTTTGATTATTTTACAATGTAAAACATTGTATCTTGATCTTGTATGTTAAATGGCAATAAATTAATTTCATAACTGTTTATCCTGCAAAGTTCTCATACAAATCTATGTGTCACATCACTTTTAGTCGGCAAACGAGCGTGGAAAACACGTGACAAGTTAAAAAACAATGTTACCTACATTTAAATTTGTATGAGAATTTTGCAAATAATACAAATCGAGTTTTTATTTTTACATTTAAGATAATACTCTAAAAATAATTTGAATAAATCTAAATGTTGAAGATTGGCAAAATATCTTTGTTGGATCATCATGGTGATTACGCATTAACTTTTGATCTCAATCGTTTCAGAAATATATATTTATATATGTATATATTTTATAGAATTTATTTTTGTTATTAACTTTTTAGTCATTGTTAAATTTTGAAAATATCATTGCGAAAGTTGAAATAGTAATAACATATAGAGTTCCACGTCCACACAAATATCTTTATATTACTACAAAATAACTAAATTCATCAACTTTTGTTTAAAATTTAAAATATTCAATTTCGTAAAAAATTGAAGTACATCAAATGTTATTAGGAAACAAATGTACATAATATTTTATTTTTTAGTATTTTGAGTTAGAATCTTGTATTTTTATTTATTTCAAGTCTTGACTACAAAAATAAACATTTAAATACTTTATAATTTTTAGTTACAAAATAATTTGCACATTTTAGTAATTTTGATAAAATTATTACAAAATTTGAATTTAAAACACTTATATACATATTAAATTTAAACTTCAGATCCTTATTATAACATTTTTAATGTAATTAATTGTCAAAATTGTATGATTTTTTTTATATTAATACCAATATTTATAAGGTTTAAAAATTGAGTACAAGATTCCTCATAATGATTGTTATTACTAATGTTTTCAATGTTATTTGGTAAGGCTTGAAAATTAAATGCAACGCAGCTCATTGCTCATAATTTATAAATTATTTTTACAAAATAAATCTAAAAATATCAAAAACATGAATGCAGTTTTTAATTGGAATTAAAATTTCAAGGTTTAAAGAGTTAATCTAGGTATTTGGTTATTTGGTTGTACTTCAAAAATATTATTTTGAGAGGCTCGAAGTTTTTCGTTTTTTTATATTATTATTATTAACACAAAGAAATTTTCAATGTTTTTAAATTAATTTTGTTATTATACTTATTTATACTATGAACTTCTACAAACCGTTTTACAGTTTATTTATATAGGTTGTCAATAGCTACTAATATTATATGTTGTTGATTTTCGGCAAAAATTAGTTCAAAGTACCGTATTATTAATAGAATAATAAATTACTTTGAGCAATCAAACTATATAATAAAATAGTTATTCTTAAAAGTTAAAATATTGGCTGCAGATCATCTTGGTTTCGAGTAATTTTTCGTATTATCACTGAATTCGAATCAACAAATCCAATACTAAATGACGAAGTATTGTTGGCACTTATTTTTATTTTAAACTATTATTAAACGTGACAAGATAACGACGAATAATGAGAGAGAAGTTAATGTACAATGAAGAATAAATGAACTGAAATTTTAAACGGAAAAATGGAAAAGAAAAGAATAAAAATTAAACTAAATGAAAATAATTGTTTTTAAATTATGTGAAAAACACAAATTTAAATATGATGGATATAATTATTATTGAATAAAATCATAATATTTTTATTAAATTGGTACAACTTCAATTTCGTCTCGGTTGTTAAGAGAATCAAAATCAAAATTTTATTTGTGAAGTTAATCATACATTGTACATTATTGATACAAAATAATGTATTATTTATTGATGTTAATTCAGGAGGTTTGTATTATCTCCAAACACAAAAAAACATATCTTTTGAGCTGTTTGCGATGTGTTGTTAGCTCAAAACCATATTATTTGTTTTCATACAACATTGAATAAATGTTGAGCACAAATTATTACCAATAGGAAGTAATAATTACTTAAAGTCATAGTTTTTATGACTTTTTATGTTGCGCGTAGATGTGTCTAGTATCCATAATGTATTTGGACCATTTTATTATGGGAACATTGTGAATTTGTGAATACTTACCTATAATAATTTAATAATGTTTTAGGTATAATATACTATGTAATATGATATAATACCACATAAATAATAAATTTCATTTTTTATTTTGTTTTAAATTCCTTATTTTTTTTTTCATTACATTTATGTAGTTCTCCTGAAAAACGTTTTCCAAAAAGTTTTTGATAGTTTTTCAAATGATGTTCACTATTCATGTTAAATTTTAAATTCATATAGATACTATAGATAGATAGATATTGCAACAGACTTTTTGATTACCACAAAAAGTGTCTGTAGTCTCCATGTGAAAATCAGTAAATTAAAAAAAAAGAAACTCATATAACTTTTGTAAAACCAATGATTTTCGATCAAATAACTCGTTTGGTTTGCTGAATAGATAATAAAACTTATTAGGTTACCATATCACTCGGGCCGAGTAAAGTGATGTGAGGAGACCAATGTCCAACACTAAGTGTGTATCCAGATCACTTTTAATTGTATAATTGATTTTTCTTTAATTTCAAATTTTTAATTTAAAATAATTTATTATTTAATTTGATAAATATAAAATACTAAAAAATAATGAAAAATAAATATTTTTAAAAAACAAAATAAGACGTGGAAAAAAATTAATTCTCAGAATTTAAAAACGTATAGATCAGTAAAAAACTTGTATAATATTTAATATATTACAAAAACATATATTTAAATATAATTAAATCAAATATAAATAATTCTCATAAAGTAATGTACAATAAATTAAATACAAAACTGTCCTTAAATTATCACTAATAATTTATAAGTAGTAATTGATATAATTTAAAAATCATATGAAATTCAATATAATGAACATTATTAAGATAAGTAATAATTTAAATTGCAGTCTTAAGCTACTTACAATCACAATTCATAGTAGGTGGTTCGATTGTAGAAAATAGAATCTAAATAGAATTCACAATAAATCCAGATTTACTTAATATACTTAATGTTTGTATTAATAAAAATGTTTAATGTAAAAACTTTTAAAAACTAAAACAACAGGAAAATAACAATACATTTATTAAAATAAAGTAAAATTAAATTAAAATAAAGAATAAAAGTAAACATTCAAAATCTATAGTGTTTACAGTAGTGTAATATACTAAACAATTAATAAGATATTTAAATTTATAATAAAACATTTATATATATATCAAATGTGTTTTATAATAATACATAAATAATAAATAATGCACAAAAATTATGTTGTTTTTTTTTTAATTGTGCTTAAAATTATAATAATAAATTATCAGTTCATAAGTAAGGATGATTACAATTTAGAAATCATACGAATATTATAGTAAATAATTAATATTAAATATAGTCACAAATACTACGTATAATATATCTATAATACCTTTTTATAGTCAGTTGGTATTATTCATTATGAATTACATTGTAATTGACTAAATTTTAATTAATATCCTTCGAAAAAAAAAATAATAAATATTTTTTAATGTATATTTGTATAGATTTAAATTAAATTATATTTAATAACTTAAAATTATCTTACCTTGAAAATATTAGAATTTTTTTTTCAAGTGAACCATGCAATATTTTGGTAAATATTTGTATTTTATTTTTTTTTCATGAAGTTTTAACTATTAATTATATTATATATTTTATTTTATAACACGCATTTACTTAAAATATATTTTGTAAATCGGTTTCATATTTTAATATTGTTAAATGAAAACCAAGTTAAAAAAAATATTTTAATATTTTAATTATTCTTATAGTTATAAATTATGTTTTAGAGGTTTATTGTAAAAATAAAAAGTCAGTTTGTACATTATATGTATAAATAATTTAAACACATCAATTTTCTTTTTAATTTTATAATAACAAATGTATCTTAAATAGTTAGAAATAAAAATAAAACAATTAATATAATTAAAAAAGACTAAAATGTTTTGATCGATAGGTATCGGTTATAATGGGCAATATTGTGTGATATCTTGAGATCCATTATAACCAATTTTAATGCACAAGTATAATATAAATTTATTTTTAACAATCACATTTAATTTAATTACATAATAACTATTGAACACAATGCAAAATACATTTTCACTTGTTTAATGTAATAATTTGAATATTTAAATATACCTTATAATTTTTAACTAACCTCGCGATAAAAAAAATATTCAACGTGCTCAAATATATCAGTGTCGGGTCCAAGTATGATCTAAAACACAAGCGTTAAAATGTTTGATTTTAAAGGAAGATTAAAAGTAAACTACTGTTACTCCATAGAGGTACTTGTGTATACAGTAAAATAGCGAGCAATGACGTTTTTGAAACCGGCCGTAATTGTTAGTTAAATAAACCTTTATGAAGTGTTTTGTTATTTAATAAAATAGATGTATTTATGTAAATGAAATAAACATCCCGTTTAAGCACACCGAGGGACTTGATAAGGATGTAGTATATTATTATAACCTACCTAAATTCACACGTCCAATAATAAGCTTACCCCACTTCTCAGTCATGACTGGTATTTAAATAAATACAGTGTGCTTATAGATTGACTTGGCTGAAACAGCTAGCATGGTAAAAATCATTTCAATGTTGATCGACGACAAACAACATTGACCACTAGGTTAGTTATAAATTGCATGCTCTTCATGACTTAGAATTTTTATCGAAGTAGATTTTTTAAACTGTATTATTTTTTTATAGCTAATGTTTGACTTGTAGCTGTAGCTAGGTTGCTATGGCTCGCTGGTTTTTGGCTGCGTGCCTTTTAGTGACGTTCATTGCAGTACAGGGTTTGATAGTACCAAGGGGTTACCGTTTAGACTTACATCCTTATCCAGGTGACGGTGTGTTCAAAGGCAAAGTTCGCATTGACATCACCAATACAGGAAATCAGTCCGTAGATTCTGTTACACTAGATGTACACTCAACTCTCAATGTGGTCGATCGTGAGGTTAAAGTCACTCGTGTTCCGAATTTGGACTCGTCAGAAGAAGATGAAGTTTCGATGGAAGAAACGTATGTATAAAAAAATAATTTTGTTTTATTTTTGGAAACAACAACTGTAAAATGTTTAAATATTTTATAGTTCATTAACAGTCACAAAATTAGAAAAACGAAAGGACATACATAAGTTTCAAATTACAACAAAACAGAGCCTTAAGAAAGATGTTACATATCAAGTGGAAATTTTATTCGACGGAACCCTAGGAAGTGATTCATCTAGTCCATTTTATCAATCAACGTATTCTAATTCAAAACATTCACAACTGAAAAAGTTAGTCCTTTAAACTTTTATCAATTATGTCATTTTTAATTTTTAAATATATTTTCAGATGGTATGTAGTAATGAATTTATTAAAAGGAGGAGGAGCGCATTATGTATTTCCTTGTTTCGAAAAACCTAATCTAAAAACTTGGATAGAGTTATCAGTTGCGCACAAAGGAGACTTTCATGTTCTAACAACTATGCCATTGGTTGATACAACAAATGTGTATGTATATTTTTCTTATACAACTGGCTAAAAAAAAATGTTGACATATATATATATATATGTCTGTGTATGTATAACTTACAGGACTTCTGAAGGCGTATGGGTTCGAGATCATTTTTCTAGATCACCGCCAATGTCTGTCAATTCTTTAGCCATGTTCCAATCTGATTTTAAGCATCCACCAATGGGCGGTAAGTAATAAACAAAATAGTAAAATTATAGAAATAAAAAACAAATAATATTACAATTCATATGCAGATAACAATGGAGCTAAAGTTGGTGTGTGGGGTAAAGAAGATATTTTAAGATCGTTGAATACGGCACAAAAAATGCTTCCAGCAGTTCTAGTAAATTTGGAACTTTATATGTCTAGACCATATCCACTGCCTGAATTAAACTTAGTGGCACTCCCCGGTTACACTGATGATAAACCTATTGATGCTTGGGGGTTACAAATGTTTAGAGAAGTAGATCTTTCTAAGAAACGCGATGATTTTTGGATAGCTCATCTTCTCGCTAAATATACATCATTACAATGGACCGATCATCTCACAACGCCACTGTTTCCGACATCATTAACCCTAGCATTGTCAAAATTCTTAGCTGATAAGGTGGCATGGCAGGTAAAACTATTATACCTAAGCACTTAAGAGGTTAAGAAAATTAATAATTGTGTTATTGATTTTAGTTAGAGAAACCAGTATTCAATTCATACGTAAGTGATATGTATGGAATGTATTTAGAATATGATAAACCTGGTTTTACAGAAATAAAATCACAAATGGAAGCTCTGAATGCAACAAAAAGTAAAATTAAATATTCAATTAATTGGTACAAATAACCAACCTTTTATATTTTTAGTTCGCTTTGTATTGGGAATGCTCGAACACATATTTGGACCTCATTCATTCCGTCAAACAATCCAATATTTTATGTCTAGCAAGTATGTTTATAATTCAAATACTTAATTAAGTATTTTTTAACCTTAATAATTGTTCTTTCGACAATACTCAAATAGTCAAACCTTACATTTCCAATAATGAATGCACACATTTAAAAATTAAATTAATTATTTATAAATCACTTATTAAATCTATTTGAACTCATGGGTTGATAACTAGGGGGTGTAGCTAAAATATTCAATCTTCATAAAATTGAAGTATTTAAAAATATATCACTCAAAACAATTTCTAATTGTTATCTCTATCAATTATTTTTAATTTTACTTTTAGTAATGATTTTCACACGAAAAAAAAATGGTCGATAAAGCTAAGACTTTTAATAATACATTTTATATTAAGCTTGTAAGCCACCACTCCATCTATAAAAAAATATACATCTTAACACTTCTAAAAAATCCTAGTTGTAGGTCAAAGACAACATAGTATCGTAACCTTCTTTAGTAATACATAATAGTTTATGTAATTATATAATATGGTCATTTTGTAAATCTATATTAAAGTGTCACTAACAGATGGCTTTTTTAATCATGCTAATTATGCATGTTAAAATCAAAGCACTGATAAAACACTATTGTTGAAATCTTAATTTAAAAACAGTGATTTTTGTAGTTAAAACGATTAAAATATTTAATTATTTATTTTGTAACATCACTAACGTGTATGTATTCATGTTGAAATATATTTTGAATAAGAACTGTTGACATCCATAAAATTATTAATAATATATTAATATATAAATATATTTTATAGAGAATATCATGCTTACTCTGAAACTGATTTTTGGAACAAGCTGTCTGATGGAGCATACCATGCTAGTGTATTGATCAGAGTATGTTATAAATTCAATTTAATATGTCAATTAGTTACATATAAATTATATTGTGTACCTACATCAAATAAGATACAATTTACAATTTAATATTTCAGAATAAAAGTCCCGTTTCGATTGAACAAATTGTAAGGCCGTGGTTACAAGCTGATAGACTACCTGTGGTTACATTTAGGAGAAATTACATAAACACAACCGTTCAAGTTATGCAGGTAATGTTTTTTAGTTAATAATAACAAATATCGTATTTAAAGTAATTAAAATGCAATATAATATACATGTATGTCAATTAGGAACCATTTGTATTAAATGACGACGAGGATGATGTGTCATCCCCTGCAAAGAACACTAAAAATTATTTATGGTGGATTCCTAATATTGTCGTATCGCAAAATAATTTGACCGTACCAGTTAGAAATATAAGTTGGTTGAAACCAATAGCAAGTCAAGAGGTAGAAATGAAACAATATAATTTCACAAATAATCAATTCGTACTTTTCAATCCAGGGAGTTTAGGTAAGTCATAATGATTTCGTAGTCGATGAAAATGTTTAAACGATTTTATTTAGTGATTTTAAAATGTTGTCAAATTTTATTTGAAAAATAATTATTTCAGGACCATTTATTGTTAACTATGACCTAAAGAATTGGGAACTAATAGCTCAACATTCCAAACGTTTCCCAGTAAGCATTCGCCAACAGTTGTTACATGATTCGCTAACACTGGCTTTATCCGGTCGTTTGTGTTATGTATACGCATTCAATGTTAGCAAACTTATCGAGCAAGAGCCCGAGCCTGCTGTTTGGAAAACTTATTTTGGACTGGCCACGAGATTACGCACTAAGTTCCAAGGAACACCAGTGGCTCCTAAATATGATGTCAGTTATTAATGACCCATTTATTATAAATATATATCTACATTTAAAATATGTAATATGATTTAATTCTTAAATAGATATACTTGAAAAAAATGTTGAAATCTGTGAATGCTGCGCTAGAACAGCCGGAAAGAGGAGAATCCAGTTGGAAGGCAAATTTCCGTGCAGAAAATAAACGATTACTATGCGAAACAGGACATCCGACTTGTCTAACAGAAGCCCGGGATGTTCAATCGAGAACGAATACGTCAAATCCCGATGAGGACAAATTGTACGTTGAATTTTCTACTAATTTTTTTGTTTTTTTTTTCGGGGGAT
The DNA here is from genome assembly GCF_020882245.1 of Rhopalosiphum padi. Lineage (NCBI taxonomy): Eukaryota > Metazoa > Arthropoda > Insecta > Hemiptera > Aphididae > Rhopalosiphum > Rhopalosiphum padi. The sequence goes on along the minus strand of NC_083598.1, from coordinate 65,746,742 downwards.
TTACCTCTACATAGTTTTCATATTTTAACAAGCACATTTCTTTACGAAATGTAATACATCACATGACATTAAACAATAGAAATTTGTATTCTGATTATGATGAAAATAGTACAATAATTTAATATTACTTATAGCATAAGTATAGTATTTTTTTCACTAAAAACACAAATTATATATATATATATATATATATATATATATATAATAAATCTAATTAGTAATAAGAAATATTTTAATAATTAATTAATTTTACAATTCGATGACTGACGTCTAACATAATTAACAATTGCATTTTACAGTATATTAGCATTTAGAAACTGTATAAACTTAAAGTTTAGGACCAAACTAGTGCAACAAATGAAAATAAAAATATAATTTTATCTGTACACTATTTATAAAAAACTAGTGAACCAACTAGAATGCTCATTGCTCATGGTTATGTGATTAATAAGGCTTGGAAGTTATGGGAGTTAAAACAGGTAAAATATGCACGAAAAAATTGTAAAAAATAATCCCCTACATTGTTTCTAACACTAATCTATCTAACTTAGATTTTTTTCTTGCCTACTTGATTTAAAGCACTATTTCTTAAATTTTTAATTTGTTATGAATGTTATTAATATTCTATAGGTACTTGAGCTCTACCAGGCGTAAATTCAAATTAAAAATATTATACACCATATTCACTTATTTTATTTTTAAACATAATTTTTTCAAATTTAAAGTACTTGTAATCGTCTCATAACCAGGGCTGGATGTTTTAGGAGCTATTTTATAGGCAAAATATACACACAAAATAGTAACAAAGCATGAAAAAATGTTAAATATCCAATGAGAAATATCTTTTTTAATTGAAAAATATTTTTAAAAATACTGTGAAATTTTAATTATGTACAACAAATTTATAAGTTAATAAATAATAGATTTACGATAAGTTAAGTCAATAAATTATCGATGACGAGAAAAAATGTCGGTATATTAATGTAACATTTAGATTAAATGCATATTACACCATTATCGTCAAATTAATATTTAACGACAATAAATACCTACGTAAAACAATATTGAGTTTTGATTTCAATATTATTTAAAATAATTACGTTAAGAAAAAAATCGATTTTTTTTAGATAATATAAAATATGCTTAATAGACGTATGAAAATCAATGCATTTTTTCCATTAAAATTGACAAAATATTCATTTTCAATTTTCAATTTTCAAACTTACTATCATATAAATCGAAATTATAGTTTAGTCTGCTATAAATCAAAGGTATACAAAACAATATACAACTCCTATAACTTCCGAGCCCTAATTATCAATAATAATGAGTATATGAATAAATTATGTATTTATTGTTTGTTACATTTTAATTATTATAGATTCTTGGATAATTACTTGTGTATACTTCTCGGATACGGAACACTGGACGAGTGGGAATTTGGGTTACATAGGATTATGTACTATCCAAAAAATAAGTCTCAAACAGAAAGATTGTTTATATTTAGATCATTAGCTAGCTGCCCTAAAAATGAAACAAAATTTGTCAGGTAACTTTTAATAATAGTGACATATTGAAACCAATATAAGCTAAATATAATTTAAATTTTATTCACATGTACATCTATACATCAAAGAATGTTGAATTTGACGTTAATGAGTGGAGACCATAAGTTTAGTGAGGAGGATATGTTAACAATGTTGACTGTTATGAGTACGGTATCATTGGGACACGAAACAATGTTCAAATTTATGATGAAAAACTTTGAATATCTAAGCACAAAGTAAATATAATAACTATGATACATATATGTGCAAATAATGGTATTTTTCGAAAACTAATATAAGAATAATAACGTTGTGGTTTTTAGGTTGGAAAAGACTGTATGGGAATATTTTGTTAAAACGTCATTTAACAATTTTAGAACTGAAGAAGGACTAAATAAGGTTTGTACTGCTTGTAGTGATTATCAAAATATAATTTTTTAAATAAAATAAAACACAATTAATGATATGTTTGTTTTATAGGCTACCGAGTTTTATCAAAGAAATAAACGGCATTTTGTTTCTGTGGATGATATTATAAAAAATGCACTGGAGAAAGTTAGGATTCAAGTTGATTGGGTAAGGAAGCATCTTACACCCTTGGACGGGTGGCTCACGAATGCTTTACAAGAACCATGGAGACCACACGAGTTCCAATTCAGAGATGTGCCATCATTTGTTGTTGGATAAATCAATATATTTAACACTAAAAACTACATAGTATTAGGATTTTAATTAAGTTATTTTTTTTCAATTTTAAAACATTTTAAGATGTGTATAATAATAAATGATTTTCTATATTAATTTTATAACACAATATGTCACAAAATATTTTATTGAACTACCACTTAAACGATGCATTTTCATTTATAATAGCAGCAGCCTCCAAACTATTGATAAATTCGATATATGACGACTTCTTAGAAATGTGTACTGTTAGTTTGCCACAATGGTTCTGTGAAAAAAAGTAAATACAAAACAATAAGATGGAAAAATTATACAAAGAAAATATATTCTTTATATATAAATAATTGTAAACATACTTTTTCGAAATTAATACAGGAGTCTAAAATATCCAAAGTAGAAGGTCTAGCAATGATCGTATTGGCTGCAAGTTGAGTATTATTGGGGGTGTAATCTTTTAATGCACTTAATTGGTTCATAAGCACATCTATCGAACTATTTATTTTTTCCTATAAAAATTAATATAAATTAAATGAATTGGTTAATTATAACAAACCAATTTCTCCATATATATTTAATATTCATAATGGTTAATAAATATTATATATAATTAACTACATTTCAATTTTTGTAGACCATTTTCAAGTCATCAGAAATAACAATTTTTTTTAAATGAAAGTACAAAATATGATTAAATTTCTTTTGTATAATATTTATATCACAATAAGTTTTATATGATAACAAACAATTTGTTTTAAATAAATAAATGGTATAAATTTTTTTTATTATTATTTTGATGATTGTGGATATATTTGATATATGTTTGAACTTTGAATTATGCTACAAAGTCCTTCGAAGTATGGCCTTAACGAGAGATTTTAACTCAGTAATATGTACTTACTTTTTCCTCTGAATTTCCACTCAATTGTTCAAAATCTACGTTATCTACAAGGTGTAAACGTTTTTTATTATCAGACGGACAGCCATCCAGTAATAAAAGATTTACGGTTTCACCAAATCCTTCCATTATCTTGGCAAGTTCGACAGCAATATTTCCACCCCATGTTTCACCAACGATTGTGAATGGTCCTTCCGCCTGAATTTGTCTCAAAGGCTATAAATAAATATAAATACAATTATGAACTTTTAAAAATGTATTGTATAATAGTTACCCATAGTAAACCTAGCGCTGCATTTTCAACAGAGTTAATGTACGATGGAAATTTTGCACAAAAGACTGGATGCATAATTTGATTGATTAAAGGTTGTATCCGCGAAACTCCTAACCCAGGAATAATGAACACCGGTAATAGACTATTATTACCAGTATTCGGAAGACTTTTGGATGTACAATTTTCAAATCGTGGATATTCTGGTAAATCTATATTGAGGTCAAGTAATTCGTCGATGGTTTTAGGTAAATATTCTGAGATTGAATTAAAGTTTTCTAAATAAAATAAAAAAAATGTATGAAAACATTATCAATAAACATACTATTAGAATGTATTTATGATTAAACATAAAGATTTAGTACTTTAGATCGTAAACTAACCATGTTCAGATATTAATGGATCACTGAAAACAACTGAAATGGGTTTAGAATCAATTATAGACTCTACCAATTTATTCATGTACTTTAATATGGTTTCTGGTTTTCGAACAGATTTATCACACTGTATGTTAATGCAATTAGAATGTGCGTCGTTTCTTGACTCACAAACTTCGTTTGCATCACTCTGCATGCATATGAAATGCTTTAAGCCCGGTAAAACGTTTCTACAAGCTTTGTCAATGTTCTTTAATTTTGAGTCACTCTGAAATATTTAATAATAAAATTAAAATAGATTTTCGTATATATTTATGTAAATATAATGTTTTATTTATGTAGTCAAATATACCATTTCTACACAAAACAATGCCTCAATTTTTGAATACGATGTGAATTCCCGTAACAATATTTCCCCATCTTTTATAGTATTAAACCTTTCAGCCGAAGTCATAATAAACGAAACATCGGAATACTTTTGAATTAGTGAGTATATAGTTCTTTGACTTCTTCTTATTATTGAATTGGTACCATTAATGATGAATATCAATTTTTTTACGTCTTGTTGTAGAAGCCAGTTAACTGTTTTAATCCATAAATTCGTCGCTGAACCAATAATTACATATGCCATTTCTTTTTTAACAAAACTATGATCTGAATTATTTTTTTCGATTATTTTTTCTGTATTATTGATACTAAATAAAATGAATAATAAAACTGTCAATACATTTATAAGAACTATGCTGAAAACAATTTCAATCACAATCAATATTTTGATCATACTTGTTAGTAGATATTGTATTGGTTTTTGGCATTTGTTCATACAATTTACTGACTATTTTATCCTTGATACCATTTTCAACAAGATGCTTGAGATAGTTTTTGGTTTCGACAGAAGAATTTACTATGCTTAATAAGCCTTGTACGCCATACAGTGAAATATTTTTTAAAAACATATACATACCTATGCAAAATAAATTAGAATGTAGGTATTTTATTGTATTTATATTTAACCATTATTCTTACCAATTTCTGTGTGAACACTCACATCTTGTGAACCGATGTGTATAAATGAGCCAAACGGTTTTATACATCGAAGAGAAGCCCACAGGAATTCGGTTGGTATAGCATTGATAACGATGTCGCATCCTTTCCCCTTTGTTAAACACCTTAGTTGTATTTCAAACTTGTTATTACTGAGATCTAGTATGTTGCCGCTACTCAACTATTAATTGTTGCAAGAATTCAACATTTTTCATTTATCTAAGTTTAAATGTTAAGTCGCTAAAACTACTTTTGAAGATTCTATTATTCATTACCTTTGGAAATAAACTTTTTATAAAGTCAGATTGATCATTATTATATGTAGTTACGTAGATCTTACAATTAAATCCTAGAGCAACTCTTATAAATGCTTGACCATCTAATGAACACCCATTATGTATAAGAATTGAATCTCCAAATTTCACACGCGCTTTAATTACCATACAATAGTAAGCCTGTGACAATTTAAAAATAGGATAATTTTAAATTGTATAGAAAATAAGTTTTAACTATTATTATTTATTACCATTGAGTAAGCTAATGGATATTTTACTGATTCTTCTAAGGTCAATTCAGAATCTACATACCACTTCAAAATATCATCAATTTCGTATCGCTTACTTTTAGTTTTATATTTTAAAATACCCATTATATTTTTTCCTTCATGGTCTATACCCGAGTATTGAGTACATACTTCATCTTCCTTTATTAACAATATCATCATTAATAATATTATTATTAGTAATTTAATATTTAGCAATACAATTCATTAAAATATTAATAAGTATTTATTACCAATTTATTTGTTTTAATAGAATTCATATACTTGATGGTTAATCCACTAAAAATAAATAAATGTTAAAAATTTAAAAAGATTTAGTTTTTATTTTTTATACAAACCTTTCCTGATTAACATATTTTGGCAATTCATTAGCATTTAAATCTGTTGAGAGATTGTCTATACAAGGAAGTATACTATAACTTCCCCAGCTTTTATTTTTTAATATGTTTTGCCTTAACCCTTTAAATAGTTGTTCCCTAAAGAAGGTTTTGGTTAAATCAAACAATTGTTCGCCATCATAAAGTATGACATATCTAAAAATGAAAACAATGGTAAATTTGAAATCACTTTTTTATTTTAAATATGATATGTTTACCTAAAGCCAATCGCAGATTTGATATTTTCAATTTTTTGCACCACTTGCAAAGAATTTTCTGAATCAATTTTAATCAAAACTATTGGTGAAACGTTACTAGATAACGACTTAAGTCCTTGTTCTATGTTATCGGTCCAAAAGCTATTTTTAGTACTAACTTCTAAAATTTTATTCGGTAATTTTACTATTCGTGTTATTAGACGATAAATAGAACCATTATGCTCATATTGAACAATTGTGGTATATGTATCATCAACCGTTAAATTCTTTATCAAAACAAATACTTTTCCTGTGCATTTTTTAATATCTTTATTTAATTTCTCGTTTAAATGTTCAGTTACTAAAAGTAGTACATGATTTGATTCTAAATCTGTTACTTGAAAATTTGAATATTCTTCAACATCTGCCTAATACACAAACAATGCAATAAATATCTTAGGTTATTATAATATAACTAAAAGTAAGTTACAACCTTTAAAAATGGTTGTATTTCAAAAAGTCTTTTAAATGATTCCATAAATATAGCATCATTAATTTTTAATTTTGTTTTCAACTTAGACGACGGAAGATGAACTGTATTTTTGACTAGTTGCATACAAATGCTTAAAAACTGCATGAAATTCTAAACAAATAAATAGTACCAATAATAATAAATCTTTTTTATAATTACAATTATAAATAATAATTAATAAAAATTACTTGAATTTTTGGATTAGGTTGTTCGATAAGCTGAACTTTTTGAACATTCAAATTTATAGGCCTTGGTTCAATTGTTGGAAATGTGGAAGTCTTTAAAGTTTCAATTTCTATGCCGGGCCCTCTAATAACATTAGTTCGAGTATCAAATGTAATATAAATCAATGATCCGGGGCTTATATTTTTGATTATTTCTCTATCGATAACTAAACTTCTAAACCAAGATGGAAGCAAAGGTAAGTGATGTGATTGAAAATCAGCAAACATTTTTAACTGCATCATTGAGTTGAGGTTGATGTTAAGATCGTTTTTCCAAAATATAATTGCCAGGAAACCTAAAAACTTATAAATAATGTAGTAATGCAAGTATTGTGATTTGTTAATAGGTACCTATTATGTATTTTATAAAATACAATACCTTTGTCGTGAATAAGAATTCTTTGAATGTTACTGTAAGGAGTTGAGATATGGACATTATTTTCATAAAATACTCTATATATTTCATTATCGGATATCCATTCATTTTCAATATTAACTTCATAATCTGTTGGTGGTTCTGGGCTAATAAGATGGTTACTATCATCCATGTACACCAATCCAGATAATAATACGTTCGAAGACTCAATTACTTCAAAACAACCCGATCCTGGTTGAATTTGTGTATAGAAACCACTGGACTCTAAAATAATATTTAATTTTATGATAAATTTGGGGAATAGCATGTTTAAGAAGTAGTATTTAGATATTTCATACGATTGACATTTAAATTTGATCTGTGTCAATGTGTGAGAATTAATTAAACATTAGTGTGTGTAAACCGTTATAGTGACAAAATACGAATTCCCGGGACTATGATAATAATCAAAATAAATAACGCAGAAAAATAAAATCTGATGAAACACAGATTAGTTTTATTTTTTATGACATTCTTTCTTAGTTTACTGACTCCATCATGGCTCGGATAAAATTTTTACACAAACTACTTGAGAACACACGATTTATGATTTTGAATAATACAAATCGGATGGAGATAGATCGTTATTAATAAGTATAAGTTGTAATGCTATCAAAATTTTAATTACAATCTGCACTAATAAAAAGTTTTGTGATAACATACATTTTTTTATTTTCAGTACATAAACTTCTGAATAATCTTGTAAACATTTTTCAGTGATTAAACTTAAAATTTTAACTTCAAAATAATTTTTAAATTTTGATGAATCGATTTTAAAATGCTTAAAAGAAAAAAATATGAGTGTATTTTCGAAATTTTTAAATGAAATAAGGATAAGAATCTATAAGAAAACTAGCATTTAATTAATAGGCAATAATAGAAATGAAAAAAACTAGGTACATATTATTGTAAGATTAATATAAATTCATCACTCCAATCAGAATCTGTTGGAGTATACTTTATACTTTAAAAGCACGGAAAAACTAGTTGAAAACTATTAAAATATAAAAATATTTGAGTACCTATAGAACTTTATTTATTTAAGTTGAAAACATTTTAATTATGCTAGCGTGTTGTTTTGGTATTTAAAATATATAACTATATAAATAGTTTTTATAATAAACTAATATAATGATATATAATGTAATACAATATAAAGGTAGTATTTACCTTCTGCGGTAGAAATTAAAGGCATATGAACTAAAACGTTTTCAAATATTATTTGGTATGATTTATTTAAGATTGTTGATTGTTTATTTTCTAGAGATTTCAACACTTCTGTCTAGAACAATAAAATAAATTTACTAAATTATTAATAAATTACTTATTATTATATATATATTATATACATACGATGAAAAATGAGAAAGGCACCACAACTGTATCATTGACTTTATGTCCTAAGAGATGTCTCGATGTTTTATCCCGTAGGCAAAGTTGTACATAACCTAAATTTGACTAAAAACCATAATACATATGAATAATAAATTATATTATATTGTGTATAATTAAAACTTACATTGCTATAATGTGTGTTAATTGGCCAAGTTTCTTCATGATTCCAATACACAAGAGGAGCTAAGCTCGGGGTTCCTCTTGAAACAGGATACTCTGGTGGAGGGTAAATTATATCCAAATTAAAGTGAAGACCGCTAGAATAGAGTTCACCAAGTGTTGTAAGAAAATGTTTTAGTGGACTTTTACTTCCTCGTTTTGCTACAGAGACAACTTTGCATGAACTATCTAAAGACGATTTCAATATTCCTTGAAATAGTCCGTGAGGAGCTATTTCTATTACTATAACATTTTTGGGTATTTTTTGAATTGCTTCGGAGAAATAAACAGTTTTTTTGAAATTATTTGCATGATATTTTCCAGAGCACCACTGTGCTAAATCACTATTCCAGTTTTTTTCAGGCACTGAAGTTGATATCCATTTTGAAGATCGTTTCTTTGGATTTGGTACTGCCTGAAAATAATTAAATGTATGTGGTAAATTGCAATTACCTATATAATAATTATAAATATATTAAATATTATTCCAATAAATATAAATTTACTTTTTCAATAAATTTTTGAACAAATTCAGCTTGTCGTTCAACCATTCTTGAATGATATGCAATACCATTTGAATTTACAGTCCTAACAAAAACATTCCGTTTTTTCAGAGTTTCAATGTAATTTTCCATATCATTAAATGGGCCAGATAAAGTAACGTTATCCTCAGAATTGTGGCATCCTATGTCAATACTAGATGGCAGATCTGTTATATTTTGATAATTTAAGCCTAGAAGAATCGAATTGATAAAATATTTTCTTACTATATATTATTTTATAAATCACACTTACCTACCGCTGCCATAAGGCCTTTTTCTGGCTTTAAGAATTCAGATACCTTGCCTCTAGAATATGCTGCCATTAAAGTTTCATATACATTGAAACACCCATCAGCGTAACCACATCCATTTTCACCCAATGAATGCCCAAACATGAAATCGGGGTGAATACCAAGTTTTGCTAACAAATCTACAAATGCGATCTAAAAAACACCAATTAATTTCAAACAGTAGTTATTTATTTATAATTATTATAAAATCATATATCAATAATGATATAAAAATGTTTTTGTTTTTATAATGATAAATTCTATAACCATTAAAGGCTTAATTTCAGAATTTTTTAGGGAATGCAAAACAATTTACCAATGGATGGATTACTTAAATATACTTTTAGAAAAACTATTTCAGGTTTAAAAATTGTTATTAAACTTTTTAAATATTTTATCATTGGTTGGGTTTTCAAAAACTAGAGTTGAATGTGTGAATATAATGTATACATACATTTATAGGCAATAAAAAAGATAAAACGATTATATTAATATATTTTTTAAAATTAAAAATCATAAAACAAAAGTAAATTCAGAAGATACTTTAAAATGGATAAATTTATAATGTTCAACAAATATAATACCAAACTAAAGAGATTATAAATTTAAAAATAATCATTAATAAATGAAAATTTCTAAGATTATAAAAATGTATTTATTCGTGTTAAAAACCATTTAATTATAAATTAAAAAAAAAATCATCTATATGGGAAATAAATGCACATCCTTACAACCTGAAAATAACACTTCTGAACAGTTAATTTCACTTACGTGCATCGTAGCTATTGCTAAGAATGAAATCATTGGTTTTTGTTCAAGAATTTCAGGATCTGGATTTGTTAAAATGTCAACAATATCATAACCAATAGGTCGAATGTATTTATCACATCGTCTAACACTATCAGCAAAGCATGGTATTTCCATTAGATCAGATGCCATTCCAGGCCACTGAGATCCCATACCGGCAAAAACAAACCATACTGGACGATTAAATTCCACTATTTCCTAAAACAAAAATACAATATTTATACAATGCCTAAAATTAAATAACCTTTTTGATGTGTAATGTACTTACTTGTACTCCAAATGTTGGTGAAGCTTCTGAGTTAAGTATTGCATAACCTCTATGAAAATGACCATTTATATTTTCACTAAATGCATTTTGAATAAGTCCTAAATATTCGTCATCTCTAGGTAAAGATTTAACTCTATCTATTGCTTCAGACAGGCCTTTTTCTGTTCTTGATGACAATATTACTAATCTTTGACTAGGTCCTAGTTGCGAATATGACTTAGTTTTGGGATTTTGTTTAAGTAAAACATGGCCAATAGAAGATGGCATTCCCAAAGTTGTTGTGGCAACAATAGTTCCTTCTAACTTTGTAGGTTCCGTGACCACCTATTAAAAATTATTTAGAAGTTTACATATTATATTGTATTAGATAAATTTTACCTTCATTTTTTCTTTCTTCAAAGCTTCAATTTTATTATTTGGTGACTCATAGTTGATATTCGGTGGAATAATACCAGAATCTAACGCTATTAATGCTTTTACAATTGCTATCAAACTCGATGCACCTTCGGTATGTCCTAAGTTACTTTTTATTGATCCAATTAGTAAGGGAGAGATCCTTTGATTTTCACAGAAAATTTCAGATGATACATTCAGCTCTTTTTCTTCATAATACTAAAAAACATTTTATATTTAAGATAATCAATTTACTTAATATATTTAAAAAATAAATAGCCTATTACTTTGCAAGCAGATCCATCAGATTCTAAATAACAAATATTTGCTGGTGAAACTTTACAATCTTCATAGAATGATTTGAAAAATTCTCGAAATGAATCTTCAGATGGCCGTATAAAGTTTATTGCTTTTTCCATGCAAATACTAGCATCGCAATGGAGAATAGTACCATAAGAACGTAATGCATCGGTAGACCTTTGTAGTAGAAGTACAACAACACCTTCGCTTCTACCGTATCCACTAGCTGTAATTACAATTTTAATATTTAACAAAAATAAAAATTATAATTAATAAATGCATACCATTTTCATCAAATGACTTGCAAATTCCATCAGGACTAAGTTTATCTAATCCAATCCAATGTTTTGCCATATCTGGATGCCAAATAACATTGGTTACGCCAACCAAAGCTGCTTTAATCCTGCCTTTGGCTACATCCTCAGCAGCTTGTTTTAAAATTTCTATACCACCAATCCAGGATGAATCAATTGTATAACTGGGTCCTTGTAAATTAAATATGTTAGAAACTCTATTTGCCAAAAGAGCTCTCACATGTGCAAGAAGCCAAAATGGAGTAGTTAATTTCTCATCACATCCAATCGCTTCACTATCACTGACACATGAAGCCGTGTAGACAGAAGTTTTTGATCCGTAGAAATGTTTCGGATTCAGTCCTCATCAGGGGATTAGATAAACCAAAAAGGATTAATACCATATGAAAATTAATTTTATATTTATTTTGAACTTAAAATACCTGCATCAATTATTGCTTCATAAACTCTCTCCAATAAACATCTTGTCAAAGGATCCAATGTTCTTACAACTCGTGAATTAATTCCCATAAAAGTATCATCCAATTTTTGAAGTACACTTATTTTTCCCGTGGCTGCTGGAACTCCTGGCCATTCATCTAAAATTATATAATTTTAAATTTCAATAAATATTATTAAATTATTTGTACATAACTTACATAATTTGTACTAAATTTTTAAATTGATAAATTATAATAATATGTTATTATATTATTAAGTGCTAAGAAATAAATTAAGCATATTTAAATATTGATATTAACTATAAATTTATAATAATAATAATAATAATATATTAAATTAAGTATTTACATTTGTATTATTCTTTATTTTATATCAAATATAAAAATAAACCAAAAATCAAAAATATTAATACCATTAAACAGTAGTGCTAGAATTTTTAAAATTTCACAAACAAAAAGAATAAGGAAAGAAAATATCAATGGAAATAAGTAAGACAAAAACAATATAAAGAGAAGGAAGATAAGAGGATTGGATATATATAATAAGGAATAATACTAGTATAACGATAATAATTTATAAAAAATTGCATTGAGAGATAGGATTGGAAACAAGAACGGCAATGTCCAAGAACCAAGTGATAGAGTATATACTGTAATAAATACATAATGCTCAGATTCAACAGAGCTTTAAAAAACTATAAATGACAAGAGAAATGTATAATTTAATCAATTCTAAAATTAGAATTGAAAACAGTATAGAATATAGATGTTGGAATCAATGCCATGTTATTTAATCTTAATCAAATATTTCAAACAAAAACAATTAGGTACACCAGTATACAGTTACCTTATACCTACATACTACTAATAAATGATACTTTTTTGGAATTATCGTTAAAATATTCCATTATTCCGTAGCTAATAATCAGCCTACATCATTGGGGTATATAGAAATTGGGACATATATCAATTGCGCTAGACGATATTGAGGTCCAAAAAAGGTATTTATAAGGACTTTTACGTAATATGGGTTAATTTTTATGTCTGAGTAATTACAGTGAAGTTATGGTATCAAACTTTATTTACTAAAAAATTGTTATTTTACCATTAATATGTTTTAACATAAAATATTTATAACTTATTATTTTATAAATTTTTATATATTTCTCTATAATTGTATTAATTAATTTATATTGTATATATTAAAATTTAAAGTATAATTTATATTAAATAAATAATATTCGAATTTTATTTAAACCTATTCATGAATTTTATATTTCTATGGTGTTGTTTAACAGGATTTAATAACTTATGCTAATACTAAATACTAATATAAACTAAACATTCATTATTAAATTAATGCGAGTATAGACAGTAAAGTAAAGTTTTCTGATAGTGTTCATACTTAATCTTTAATTGTAAAAAGTGGGCAAGTGGGTATCGCTCTGCTGTATAGTATTGATGGAGAGTAGGTCACTATAATGGATATGTTAAATTTGAATGCAACGACTGATATCATTGTATACGAAAAACGATTCTGAACGGAGATGATTTATCAGTAAATGGTAATCAGCAGGATATATCATATTATTATCTATATTTAAATTGTAATACATCGTTATTTTACGCGATTTTGTAAAAAATTAAATTTCTTAAGCTTATAAAATTTTTTATTTATCGACGCTAGAATTTTTTTTTACAATTACTTAAAGGAAAACTTATGGATAACCTTGTATCGGATTTTTGAAACTTAAGTATAAATCACAACAATTTTATGAATTTTCAACTTCAAAATTCCTTGCAAATTTTCGCGATTTTGATATATTTCGTAAATATTTTAACTTTAAATGCTTATAAACAAAAATTGTGACAAACGATTTTTGTTTTTTTTTTTTTACTACGATAATTTCAACTTATAATAAATCTTGTATTAAATTTTAAAGATTTTTTAGATAGCCAAATTTTTTTATCGGTATTTTAAGAAAAAAAACTTGAAAAAGTCAAAAATTTCAATTGTCTATAAGTAGCTTAAAAAATTTCTAAATATTTTGAAAATTTAATCGTAAATAAATAACGCTAATATAAATATTTGGTAAAAATTTCAAGTATTTACAATGATTCGTTTTGAGTTACAGCAAAATCAAAAAATCGATTTTGACAAAAAGTGGTTATTCGTAAAAATTCCCGTTTTTTCCGTAATTTTTTCAGGATTTTTCCCGACGCTTTTGAAAACTTTTGGAAATTTTTTACTTTTGACCTTCTCAAAGTACCAACTAGATGAATTTTCCTTTTCAAAGAGGGGCTGAAGTCAAAAATCGAAGCATTATTACTATTCAAAAAAGTGATGACAGACACAAAAATAAAAAAAAACACACATCATTGTAAAATCAATACATTCATCACTCCGTTCAGAATCTAAAATTCTAAAACAAACATTGATGATCATATTTTAAGATATAAATATGGTACTATAATATGTTTCAATTTGTGAAGTCGGTAAGTTACCATTACAAAAAATGAAATTACAATTACACTTTTTGAGAATTTATTCTGTAATATGTATTTTAATATTTTACGATTTTTGAAATAACACTTTATTTTATATGTCTGATTGTATTTAAGATTTAATAATTAATTTATTATGTCGGTACTTTTTAAATTAAAATAAGAATATATCTAATAATATTATAGTATTTATATAATATAATATTTTCCCGGTGCAATCGATGTATACCAAATTAATTTGTGATAAATTTACTGACGCAAAAGATGTTATACCTTTTTAGTTTATGATTAATCCACCGGCGCAAAAGATGTATAGATTTCAGGTAGTCTAGAAAAATCGTCGCAATTGACAAACACTGAGAAATTAATTTATATTAATCCCCCCTCCTATATACGCCACAGCCCTATATATCATTTTAATACAAGACTTAAACAAAATGTTGATATAATTATTAATTTCTCCTTATTATTCAACTGTGTTTAGTACCAAAAATGCAATTATTAGAGGTAATGTCATACACTATAATTTAAATTCGTAAAATTTTGTACGTTGTTTTTGGTTGTAAATTGGTAATTGGTAATTTTTTTTTTTGACGGGAGAGGGGATTACTTGATGTAACTTAAGCTAATACTTGAAATTTTCACAAATATCAATTTATATTTATAGACTTCGAAATTAAAAAATTGTTATTAGTTTTTTTCTTATAGATGTTGCGGTACATTCAAATTGCATGCCAAAAAAACATAAATTGCATGCCAACTCTTAGAGAGGTCTGTCCAAATTACATGCTTTGTACCTACAACTTTATCTTTATTTATCTTGCTCTTATGTACAAAACTTAATCATTATTATAGCATCTATATAATTTTGTTGGTTCGTGGTATGACAGCTAGCCTTTTATAGCGTTAATGAAACCTTTGTGTTTTTTCTTTTAGATAAAGGAATTTTTGTTTTTACTTTATACTTAGAATTAATTTTCCTAATTACAATAATTATTTAGTCTTTACAGAAAAAAAGCTGAATAGTGACTAAATATTAAATAATTAGTTCAAAATGTAAACACAAAGCGATAATAAATTATAAATGTATAAAACAAATATTAGAATTCAAGAAAATATAATAATAACGTCAAATATTTATATATTATTATCAGGACATGGATTTTATAAGTTTTGCTAATATTGTTATATAATACTATACGAATTATACGTATCTAATTATATTACGTTGTATTGACTATTGGTTCATTATTATAGATGTATGCGTGACATGGCTTTATAGCGGTACGGAGGGCTACGTTACGCGGGCATATCAATACGTAATATTGTCATTACGAACAATTTTTTTTTCTAAAACATGTGCGAGGGATCTATCGAGGTAAATTTTTAAAATCTTATTTAAGTTATATAAATATTTAAATTAAAAGATTTTCAATTTTTTTTTAATACAATAAAATTTAAATTACAATATTTATTGAAATTCAAAATTCAGATTAAAAAAATTCAAAATGTTGCTCGATGGTGTCCCTCGTACAGTAGCGTATATAGGGGTGGGTTTAGAGGTTCGCCCTCCCCCTCCCCAAAATGTATGATTGGTACGGGTATTGATTTTGATTGTATAATTAATTAGAATTTAAAAAGAAAAATTTTTTTTTTAACAGCCCCTGGAATTAATTTCTATATACGCCACTGCCCTCGTACATATTGTGGAGAATCCGAATATTTTTTCAAAATGATAATCTCGATAATTCTATAATTGTCGACACGTATCGTCGAAATTAGAAACAGTAGTTTTTAAAAAAAAACCATGTGGTGGCGAGGCCACTAGATAGCAGACTGTCTAGTGTCTACCCTAAAAATCGTTTTTTGTATGCAATGATTTATTATTGGATTCTAATTTAACATGTATGTCGTTACATTGACATACTCTCCAACGACGAGGTACACTCTAAAGTCTATACCAGTGTTGACAGTGTTTCCCAAAGAGTGTGCGTTAAATTAGAAAGGTGTGCCGTGACAACTTGAACTTTTTTTTTAAAAAAAACATTATAAAATGATTCTAGACTCTAGACCTATTTGTAGACCTATACTTTCACACTTTTAAAAGTTTGTATACTAGTTGTATTTTCTTTCAATTCGTCTTAAATAAATATATACATATACTTTTATATATGGTATAAGTTATAAGTTATAATGTAATCTAATTTAATATACCTATAAATTCTTATTTATTTAAATTTATTAATATGATTCACGAACTCATTAATTGTATAGTATAGTATACAATATATGCATAGTATTAATATGTACTAAAAGCAAAGAAAAATAATTTTAATGATAATATAATACTCTAATCTATTATTATTCTTGTCTATCGGTACATTAATTTATATATAAATATGTAAGTATATTAATTAGTGATTAATGATTATATATTTATTTTTTTGTATGTTGAAAACAATCATTTTTTCTTAAACAACAATAACAATAAACGACAAGTATAGTTATGTTTTGTATGAATATACAGTATCATTAACGGTATTGTATACAAGAAAGAAAAAAAAATGGAAAAAAGCATGATTGAAATATGCTTTAGATTGAAAGTATTTATTATTTATTTCAAGTTAATAATATATTTTTTTGAGTATTCTAATCTTAAAACATTTTTATAATTTGAATCACTTTTGTGTAGTATAATAAATACATCATATTTTAAACCTTTTAAAGTCATTTAAATCTGGAATCGAGTTATCAGTGTTATCACTTATTATTGGTAATTCAGTTTCAATGCGGATGTAATTGTGTTGCATGTATAAATTCTCTAAAAAAGGGCTTCGAATCCAACTCTAATTCACATTTCCGAAAGAATAATTTTTATCCTCCTAATTACACAAGTGATTCACAAATCACAACTATATACTCGAATAAATTATAATGATTGTTCAATTTATTATTATTCATTTATTAGAATGCCTAATTATTTATATAAAAAAAATTAATTAAAAGTAAGTGTAACTATTGCTAATATCAAAATTAGATAAATAATTGGATTTTATTCACTTGTCGTTTTATTATTTTAATATTTGCTTAAATTACTATTTGTAAATAGTTAAAATTGTATGCTTTTGGGTTGAACTCACCTTTATTCCATCTACAATCATTTTCGGTTACCATGTTTACTTTATTGTTCAAATTTCTTCTTAGTTCATCCATGTTTTCCGACATGGGAAATTTGCCACCCACGCCGGATATGACGACTTCAAAAACATTTTCCTTATCTTCCATATTACGAACTCGAAGAGTAAGTTATATGAATAGCGAAAATTATTTTAGTAATGTATATATAATAAACGAAACCGAATGCACTACACCAAGCTGGAACAACCGACGTGCACGAAAGACCGAATAAAAAAAAAAACTACAACTAGGTACGCTAGATTCGTAATTCGATGAGGTGTATCTGATTATCGATACAATCGAATAAATTCATTACAATTGTTAGATTTTGACACTCCGACGTTCGACTTTGTAAGTAGACTTTAATTTCAAACCTATACACAAAAACCGATTGTTTCTAAATTATGTATTCCTACGTTTAAAAGGTCAGGGACAAATGATAATTAGATTGCATGACAGAATGTGCCACTATTAGTGAAAAAAAAATCATAAATAAATAGAAGCGTTCAAAATGAATATATGTAATACATAATTAATTTCTCTTTTAATTAAAACACGATTCGTTTTATCATATTATTACGTAAGGTGGATCTCGTTGTTACACGATACAATTTACCTATAATTTTTACTTGTAAATTTAAAATATACACCCATGAGCCATGACGTTAAAACGGTTTTGAAAATAATCTATAACAAATGTATATTTCTATTCTCTATTCATATGATTACTATCGTATGTTTGGGCAACTACAATATCGTTAGATGATGTATAAAGGCGCGTTTTTCCACTTATACCGTAGCAAAGCTACAGTGTTGAACTTGTGGTGTCAACCATAAAATTACAATATTAAAATTGACAGACAATAGTAAAAGAAGAAATCACCTCAATACGTCTATATATACGACGCATGACGTATTTATATTCTGCTTAAAAAACCGCCCATTATAGATTCACTATTGAATTCAACGAATAATTTTCAGGTTATCGGATTTGAGTCCAATAAATAATTTTAGTTGCTTAATTTGAGTTCCTTTAGATTATAACCACGGTAGATTCTAATAATCTACCGTGGTTACTGATTATTATCATTATTCAGAAGACACCATGTGGAAGTTGACTGAGCAGTATCCTAAAAATGCGTATCCTTTTTTACACTATTTTCAACTTGGCAAAAAAACTACAGCTTTCTCATTTTCTTATAGCACAGTTACTGTTTTTTTACTCTAGTAAGCACTTTCTTATTACACTAAGTGGCATATTGGTGAGGGGGGTTGTCCTCCATGTCTGAACACTCCTCGTCTTAAAAATAAATGACCTAATATATTGATATTATTATCATTGGTTTTAGGTATAATATAATTTTTTTAATTTATTATAAAATGAAATAAATGGTATTATCATTCCTTATGTCGACCAAAATATTTTTATCTTAACAGTAAAAGTAAAATTAATTATTATAGATTTCACGATTTCACGTTGCAAAATTTATTATTTAGGTAGTATTATTCTACAGTTTATCGGAGAATTATTTAAATTTTAAACTTCGCTGGACTATTAAGATAACAAAAATACCCACAGTCGGACATAAAAAATATTGATAACTTATGTAATTTATTTTTAAATTTAGTTTACACTTTATCAGTTTAGATAATTGTTCATTATTAATAAATAATAAAAAAACAATATTAATATTATTTAAAATTTAACAAACAAGTTTTGAATATTAATAAAGTACTTAAAAGTTAAAAATAACCCATCATTGCTTGCATATGATAATTTACCTAAAATAATTTTTAAAATGAGATGTACGAGTATTTTCCCCAAATTCATAATACCTTATAAATTATAATAAACTAATCAAAAATAGATTTATCGATATAACCGGTTAGGTACTTTGTTGTTCCGATTAGAAAACATACTGCGTTCTGAAAATAATTAGTCGTGTTGTTGATTGACAAATCACTCAATGCGTGAGTAACAGTATGCAATAAATTTAATTAAAATATTAATATTTATTAATATATTTAATAATTAAACAATTAATAGTAACAGTTACGGTTCGAAAATTGAGTAAATTTTCATAAAAGTAATGAAAGCGCACGGTCAACTAACAGTTTACTGATACAGCAGATGAAGTTATTTCATCGCCAAAATGATCTGAAAAAAGATTTGTACATAGATAATATGTATAGAATTCTATTTATCCATGGATTTGTGTTAAAAATATATTATCATTATTGTCAGGGGTACCGAAACACTGAACCATTGAACAAGCTGGTTAGTGATAGGAGTAAACATTTTAGTGAACATTTATTAGGTATCGCCGAACCGATTTTTAGTAAAATGTTTACTCCCGGTATCTCCGCGAAACCGTGCCTATTATCCCAGTGCCAGTGAATTATTTAAAATTTTAATTTAGAAAATTATGACTATAAACAAATCTTCCTTGCAACTTGTACTTAACATATCGAGCTATGAAATTGTTTTCTCTATAATGATTAACTAATAAACAATCAAACAGTAAACCTCGAGTAATGTATTTGTGTAAGTATAACTTGTTACTTTAGCTGTAAAAATATATCCAAAATATGTATTATTATTTTTTTTAATTTTCACCATCGATAACCATGAATTATAAAATCGTATTTAAGACTTTATAACGGCGATGATAAAAAAAAAAATCTCTCTGCTTTTTTGTTTTTACTTTAAAAGTCTCTAAGATCTGTACTTTTGGACGATAGCAGCTCTCTATAGAATTTTTATATATCGAACAAACAAAGTAGTAATTTTCAACTAAAACATGTAGGTATGAAACTTTATTTAATTTAGTTTTATAAAAATTAACACGATAATTACAAATGCAATTAAAAAAAAAAATTAAATAATCATTGTGTTAACCACAAATTATTTCACACGGTTAGGTTAAGTATTTATACTTATTAAAAGTTATAATAATTAAAAAAAAAAATTTTTTTAAAAACACTAGCTGGTGGGCGATATAATATGAGCAATAATATATAGTATTCTCTATATCTCGGTCACCCTTACGTCCCCACCTGCGGTAAATACACCACTGATCAGCAAGCACTTATGCACATCTGTATATAGACATAGACGCAGTGCATTCTACAGTGCAGTCCATTATATATGTATATATACATAAGGTACTTATTTTCACTACAGCCGCCAAGTTTACAACATTATATATATATATATATTTTTACAATCATCATGTTCTGTGAGAGGGGTATTACTACTATTACTTATACGACGGACCCTTATAGTTTTAAAATATGTGCGCTGTGTGTGTGTGTGTGTGTGTGTACAATAGGTCGATCGTATATATTCTATCATCTACGTGAAGCGTTTTACGAGCGTATATAATACTAATGAATTAGCAAACACGCAACCGTAGGTACACCTTTTACGGGCGGGGAAGCGCGCCCTTTTTAAAGTGCCCACTCGCTGCTCCCGTTGCTGTTATTATTATTACTACAACGGCTATTATTACGTGTCGTGATTAATCGCACCCGCGACCACGGCACCGGTGTGAATAAACACGTTGTGCATCACCTGCGGTCCACGCGTTGACTAATAATATATTAATATTATTTATTATTATATTATACAAAATACCTGCAGCTTAACGGTATACGCACTAGAAACGGTGCGGCGAGTATTCTCCACTTCCTACTCGAGCAGACAAAATTATAATTGTAACGCTATCGCCTATTTAAATGTACCTATATAAATAGAAAATAAGGGTCCTACGTTCAATTTAAATATCACGAGTAGGATGTTAAGTACCAATACTCAATAGCCTATAGTCTAAATTTTGAATACTTAAATTTTGTAAATAATTATATTCGTCAATCGTTAATCATTCGATCCGCACCTATATTATGTTTGTATAATCGTGTACATAATTATTTTATAAATTTATGTAATATAGATAATACGATTAAAAACAGATTATATTTTAATTTATAGATAAGAAGTTAATGCTTCAAACTTCAGGGTGAAAAATAAAACGATAAAATTGCTTACAATTTATTCTACGCCCGTATAATGTTGTCTCTGCCTTACAATTGGAAATATGGCAAATTTATTTTCAGTAGGTAGTTTCAATTTTGTGTAGTAACCTTTAATAATAAAGTTAATTAATTTATTATCAAACTTAAAGATAAGAACATTTGTATAATTATGAATTTATATGTTTTACATATTGTATGTGTTGTACTTTATTTTTAAGTAGGTATATTATAAGGATTTTTAAATTATAATATTTTAGATAGATACTCGTATACGAGAACGTAACTTGTTAAAAATTAAAATTTTGTAAAAATAGGTATTCATTTGAAAATACAAATAATATTCTTACATTTAAGTTTGATAACACGTCGACTCACTATTATTTAAGATTGTTACATACAATTGAAATTATCAAACAAAAATTTATTCTATCTCGTAAAATAGATTGCGGAAACGTGCAAAACACGAGTGTGATGCTCTCTTAACTCTAATACCTATGCACAAGCACATTGCACACTTACAATCGTCATTCGTCAGTGAAGGTATGTCTACTAAAAAGTACTATAAACAATACTTCAATAAACAATTACAATATTATTGTTAGTTATTGTTAATACTAAATAATAAATAGTACTTTAAATCATTGATAATTAATAGGAATTAAATTATGGTGAATACAAGGCCCACATTTTTGTTTTAAAAATATAAAGGTTTAAATTGTTATTACAAATATTAAAGTTCTTTGGTCAGTATAATGCAATGTAATTAAAAAAAAAAAAATTCAGAAATAAATATATAATAAGTAGGGAATGGGTTTAAATGCTCCAAAAAACAAAAAAAACACCTTTAACATTCAATTTAATGCACTCATAATACAGTAATAACAACATTTTTTTTAAAAAATGCTCTTAAAATTATTTTTAACATTAAATAAATTGTTTTATTATATACAGTTTTAGTGTTATAGGTATTAATTAAGTATATTCGCGATCGTATCATTCTTGTCATATTCTAGTTGCTCTATTTTCTTTTTATTATGAAAACTATTTCCAAAAAATAAATATACAATTTAGATAGATACAATATTCTTTATACTTTTACCTTATGTTTCATAATAGCGATGTATAATCAGATTATCGAATTTTATTAATTCCTATATAAAAATGAATTAAAAACATAAAAAATGCACTATAGAAGTCAAAAATTGCAAAATAAAAGTTACATTTTTTAATTTTTTGATGTATGAAATGAATTTTGTGCTTGGAAATGTACATTGCTTTCCAAGCACAAAGTTCATTTTGCATTTAAATCCGTTCTCTAATAATAAATATAATAATAAAAATTAATTTTTTATTTTATAAAATAAAATTATTACGGGGATTATGATTTATGAAGGTATATACTATTAAAAATCTATGCATTGGCACAAACACAAACACGATCAGCAAAAATAGCCGAAAAGCTTAATTTTTAAACTCTAATTACTCGTTATAAATTATATTTATATTGTATAATGTATACAATATCAATATACATATATATTATTATTTTCTCTGTTTTACTTTTGATAAACAAAATTCTGCTAAAGCTGTTAATGTTTCTAGATATTTCATTTTCCCATTATTTTTAGTGTAAATGTGAGATTATTTAGTATAATCTACTTAAAGCAATATACTGTAAAAAATTATGGTAACATATTTCAATGTGATATTGGGTTACTTACCGTAAATTTTAGTTTTTTTTTTCAATTTACATAATATTATAAAATTTGTGTTACGAGTAGTAAATGAGAATTTATTTGTGAGTATAAAAGCTTGGAAATTTCAAATTTAATACAAGGTTTCTCATAAGTTGTTTTTATTACAATTAAAAATCATTAAAAATACTTATACTTAGTTCAGAATCGTTCATCATTGTATTTAAATTTAGTAGATTTATTCAATTACCTATACTAATACTATACAACCTATATACAGCAGAACTACTTCCTAGGATTTGTATTATATAGGTATAAAAATTCATATGCATTTTAATCTTAATAAAATGTATTTTTGGGGTAAAAGTTACGAATATTTATGTAGAAAATAATATTACGTTAAATATTGTCCTATATTATTCTGATAATCCAACACTTACAAAAATAGGTCTAGACTCTAGAATCTAAGTTCTATGTTTCTATTACTATTATCAATTATAAGATTTTATATTTAAATAAACAGTCTTTTAAAAATACATTCAGACATTACGTACTTATTGGTGTACGGATTATTTAAATCACAGACAGCTCAAGTTTTAGCAGATTTTTTTTTTTATTAATTTAGATATTACGGTGATACACGATTGCGGACGGTTCTTATCGGGGCGACCTTTTTAATAACACGATTGCGAACGATTATAGTTCCTATAGACTATCCCGAAAGTTACACGATTGCGGACCCATGTTGCCAAATTTATAAATAATACTTCGATAATATGGGAATGTGGAAACATTTGTGGAGCTTATGACAATATGTCCAAGCCCAATTGGATATATATTTTCGGACTACGTTTTATCAAATTACATAGAACCTGATGCTTTATTTCCACTAAATCTTTGGGCATCCAAACCAACGTTGAGCCCAAGGTATATTAATAATAATATTTGATTGTAAGGTAAATTAATTATAATATTCATTTTTATTTAAGAACTACTAATGGAGCAGAAAGTTTTCACCGGACATACAATACCCAGTTTCACAATACTCATCCTCCGATTCACTTAGTAATATCGATTTTAAAAGAAACTCAAGCCGAAACTGAGACAATTATTTCATCTATAAACAAAGGTCGAGAAAAATCGGTGGCAAAAAAAGATTTAGATAGAATTAACCTAACTATTCAGAGCTATAATGATTATAAAAATAACCAAAACGTGCTACAATATTTAAAAATAATTAGTTGTCATTATAGGGGGAAAAAAATATAAATTTAAATGTTTATATTATACTATTACATTGAGTGCTTGTTTTTTACTTTTTTTGATTTGAAATTTTTAACTTTAAATGTTTATATTATATTATTATATTGAGCGCTTGTTTTTTATTTTTTTTTTATTTGAAATTTTTAACTTTAAATTGGGCTTGGTAGACTGCGTCTCACCACTTGGCAACGTTTCATTAAATTTTGACCGCAGTCGTATCATTTTTTGGGTGCAAAATAATCCCTTTTGTTATACAGTGATCGTCCGCAATCGTGTTGCAAAAAAGGTAAAGCGTCCGCAATCGTGTTTCACCCAGATATTAGTAATGTTGAAAAAAAATATTTAAAGATAATAATAAAATATATATAAAAAGCAACTCCCCGCTACGCCCGAGGGGGTTCCGCAAAACATAAAACAACTTACAAATTACACAAAATAATAAACTATGTATATGTATAGACGATAAACCAGCCGTTTTTTGACACATTATATATAATACGTATTGTTCATATTATTATGTTGACAATAAAAAATAATGGGCTGATAAATATTAACGTGTTTTTCACTCGCATTTATTATACAAATGTTTATTATATCAGTGTCGCTGAACATTTATCACTGGGAAGGGGTGCGGGGATACAGCAGACAGGTTACAGGTAAAACTGATACTTCTGGTGGCACAATTACATCAATCATTTGAGAGTACGCCATACTTGGTTTTTAATAATATATTATTAATGACACTTAATAAATAAATAAAATTAATCGTATATTTAATGTGTTTGAGAAACTGTATATATATCAAAGCGATCATGCGAACTGCATGCGTTAAATTTAATTAAATATTGTACGTAAAAAAATTTGGTATTGTGTTATTATTAGGTATATAGTTGAGATAAAGATGTGTTAAAAATTCAGAAAGTTAAACCCTCGTTTTTCTCTCGTTTGCGTGTGGATAAAAAATGTGGGTCGTTTTTCAAAGGCATTATATTGAGATATTGAGATGAACTTAAATTTTGTAAGGCGTTTTTGGTTATTTTTTAGATCTTTTGTTGATAGTTTAAATCATAGTTTGGCATTTAAATCTGAACCATAATTATTATCATTAAACAAGGATATATATTAATTGATTAATTTTTATACTAAACATTTTTTTCCTCAATTCGTTTATTTTATATACACTCGCTACATCTATAGTAGAGTATATTATTATCATTACACTTATTGTAAATTCAACGCGTGTGTATAGACAAGAATATAATATAATATTGAATTGCTGCAACGTGCCGGCGGTCTGACATGCAACTTCCGAAGGGGAAAATGTACAGCCTCACACACTCTCGCGACTCGTCCCGTCGGGGATCGCCAAATCAAACTACCCTCCGCGTGGAATCGCGGGTCCAAGTGCGGCCGCGCGCGCACGCAGTCGCGGGGGCGGAGCGCGGCGGTTATTCTCGGCACGCCCTTTGCGGCATTGGCGTTGTAGTGTAAGCGGAAGGGGTGGGGGGACGGAGCGGCTAACAAACGCGGTGGACAAAAGGCCGCTCGACCGTCCCGTGGAAAACAAACGTGTCGTAAACACCTGTTTTTTACCTGTTCACCGTCCCTATATAATAAAACGCGCACGAAAACGCTAGTCCATCCACCTCCAACCACCCGTACACCTCTCCCACGGCGGGTTCTTTAAAACGCCTGTTAAGTGCCAACAACGGCCCCGCAGGGGAGGTGATGGTACACACACCTTTCCGGCGAAACATCATTACTCGCGCCGACGCCGAGCCCTTTAAACCAAGTCCGCCGAACGTTATAATATGTGTATGTATAATATACACCTATACCTTTGTATATAAAGTAATATAATATAACCAACGCGGCACTGCGGCTTACCACCCGCGCGCTTCGGTTTATACGTAAATATATACTAATAAATAATAATGTAAAATGTTATATACGGTGCGATTCACTAAGCACATTCGTCGTAATTTTTTTCCTAGGATTTATTCAAATTCTGATTTTTTGAAATTTTCAATATACTCAAAGACTATATTTTCAAATCACAGAGATATTTTGTACTTAAGGAGTGCCCTTTAACGATACAAACCTCTTTTTTTTTCAAATAAAAACTGCCTTTGTAAAATTTTAAGTGAATAATGTTTAGTAAATTTTGAAGTTTGAACAAGTTATATCTTAGTTATTAAAATTTTTATATTAAAGATATTAGTCCGTTTATTTCTTAAAACATTGCATATTATTATATATATATAAAGTAAAATCCCGTTACAACGTACCCCAGTGGACCGAATTTTTTTTTCGTTATAATGGAAATTTCATTGTAACGATAATTCGAATAAGTTCTTTATAAGCCCTGATTTTTGGCAGGGGACTTCTATGACTTTCGTTATAACGGGATTTTTCGTTGTATTGATATTCGTTGTAACGGAAATTTACTGTATATATATATATATATATATATATATATGTAGATAGATATGAATTACATTTTTAAATTATAGTTTTTACTCGTGGACTATAATTATACACTGGTTATATATGTATGATGAATACATGGTTATAAGTATTTAATTTATTATTATTTTTCTAGCCTATTTAAAAAAAAATGTTTTAACGTAATATTTTCATTATGATGAAGTTTTTTTTAATACACTACTTTAAAAAAAAATACAGCAACGTAAAACATATTAATCATTCTATAGATAAGTATCTCCTATATATTATCATTCCATTATATCAAGTGTTAAGTTATATTGGTTGCTAATTGAGGAATTTCTAAATTATTTAACTTTATAATATTATTGTCATAATTTACCTGTACCTAATATATCTTGATAATAAAACCATAATCTCAAACCTTAAATAAGTAGAATTAAATACTTTAAATATAGGTATGATCTCGATCACTCTGTATAATATTTTATGTAAGTATGCGCAGGTCGTCGATTGTTATTGTGTGAACACTATCTCCGGAAAATAGGCGTTTTGAGAACATTTTCCGTATTAAACGTTTCCCTTCAACTCAGATTTGTGTATGTGTTTGGGGGTAAATGGATTGTATAATAGGGTGGAATGGATGGCTGAGGAGGAGGAGAAGCGGAACAACAAAAGAGACGAAGAGCTTTTTGGTCGTGTATAACTGATTATTGGGCCTTAATGGAAACGGCCATTTGTCGAAAACGGTCTAAAACCGTTGCCCAGGAGACCGCATCGTGTCTGAAAGACGTTGAGAACTTTTACAAGGCGTATAAAAGAACCTGTGTGAGCGGGCGGCATCAGCGGAGGGTGGACCCGGTTGGCGTGGGTGGGGCAGGGATGCGGCAGCCGTGAGGAAACGCTCAAAGGGTAAGTGGGAAAATGGCCAAAACGGATAAACGAGGGATAAACTTTAAAACCGTTCAGTTTAACAGGATTCACTCGTACCACGCATTTTCACGTTTCATTCCGCTCGTACCTCTTCGTTGGCCCCGGTCCACGTCAGTAAATTGTCTTCATTTTTTATTAGTCGAAAAAGATATAAGTACATTTTTTATCGTTATTACACATTTTAATGTAACTATAAACTGTCAAAAATGCTTTAATATATACCTATAAAGTAGATGAATAAAACGAAATATATATTGAACAACATTTAAAGTTGTTTTTCATTATTGATCCTCGGAACATATTATTTCACTACGAGTAAGTTTACACAATAAATTAATATATAAATATATTATATATATTTTTTTTTTGATTTTCAATTGTATTTGAATTTTATAATACACTTTTAGTTAAAGATTATGTATCATCAGACATCAATAGTTAATACTTAATATAAATGT
Organism: Rhopalosiphum padi; assembly: GCF_020882245.1. Classification (NCBI taxonomy): domain Eukaryota; kingdom Metazoa; phylum Arthropoda; class Insecta; order Hemiptera; family Aphididae; genus Rhopalosiphum; species Rhopalosiphum padi. The sequence goes on along the minus strand of NC_083598.1, from coordinate 65,718,199 downwards.
ATTCAAAACATTAATTTATAAGAAATAAAAATGAAATTCAAATATTTATCGTAAGAATATTAGATGTAACATTCATATTCAAATTAATTTTCACAATCAATTATTTCAGCACGGTTCTTAATTTTAGTCGTATAAATTGGTGTGTTCATCTATATGCATTACGCAGTGCTAAATCTTAACCAATGACATATATAAACATAGTTTAGAATTTAAATATACATTTGTTTATTTGTATTATATGTTATTCATACACAACTTTAAATTTATATGTTATTCATAAACAAATTTAAATTTATATGTTGGTATATTTTTATAAATGTCTACTTGTAAAATCTAGTTTCTTATGTTTACCACTTGTGGATGGCATGTAAAATGCACATTTGCCGATTCACATACTTTTGTTTTTTGCACTTTCTTAAAAACCTGGGATGAATACAAAAGTATATAGGTGACAGGTGTGCATATTATAGTGATACCAAGAGACAGTTATTAAAACAAGCTTTCATAAATTTACACGTTTAAATTTTAAGAGCCCTAATCGTGTCTAAACGAGGTAATTAAGATTTGATTATAGTGCTGTAGGAAATTTTTCGATATTAGAATTAAATTATTGGCCATTTATATTTTATTTAGATAATTTGATACATCAATTAATGAACTCGAGGCTGATATTAAAACTCTTAAAAATATGCTTTGTGTATCATTTGGTATTGGTAAATCCAATAAATCTGTATACTTGAATGGTTAGGCTGATTAAAATAAAGTGGAAGATTTGATATTTTTAGTATTATATGTATACAACATTTAAAATGGTTTAGCACAATACCAGTTAAAAGTTGTTCATGTTGAAAAAGTTTTTCCATATTAAGTGTAAAAATAATAAGTAAAGATTTATTAAGGACTGATAGATTAATATACATAAATTATAGATATATAAATTAGAATCGTCACAATTGACTATTATTAACTAACAATTTAAACAATTTAAATTATGAAATAATTGATCAATTCAAAAATTGTATTTACATTTATTAACCGTCGTTAGCATATATTTATGAAACATTATATAATTATATATATGTAATTATAATATAAAATCATATACTGTTATTGTGTATTATAATAAATAAAACCAAAATTATTTTTGGACGCAATTAATGATGGACACCTAACTATATAACGTATAAGTGTATACTTGAACTATAAGACATATGCCCATTATGCGCTAAACAAATTCTATCAGTGTCCGTATTTATTTAGCAAGTAAACTTCAGCGCCTTTGAGAAATGGATACATCCTCAGAGTCGGAAGGAGAACTCTCGCCCGGCGCTTACGACCAAGTGGCGTACGACGCAGCAGCCGCGATAACGGGTTACGATGACCCGGCGATCGTTAAGTCACCGTCTCGGCACTCAGAGTCCTCGGGCAGTGGCAGCGATGTCGCCGAACCACGTGGCGCCTTAGCACATCACAAGTTCTCCATTGACCGTATTCTGGGCCGGTTCAACGGTGGCGACGGTGCCGCCGCGACGGCCATCGACTCCTGTCCAGAGACATCGGACACCGGCAAACGCCACCGAAACGACTTGACGTTGCGCGGCGTGGGTGAGTGTAACTGCTGCGATGGTGTTTTCGCGATGCTAAGTCGGTGGTATGATAATTGTTTAGAGGAGTCTGGGGCATGACGAGACATTCAACGTGTAAACCATTTTTTGTGCTATTTTTTTAATTATTCTGTTAAAAAAATGTTAGACTTCCAATGTAAAAATTTGTAATAATTTTGTTTCTAAGTAGCGTAAAAGATTTAAATAATTAAACTTTTTAAAAAGTTATATTATTTTTAATTTTAGTTTTTTCAAAAAAGTCATATTTTCCCATCTAGCCTCATTGTTGTGGTATGATGGGAAATTATGTAAAAAAACAAGTAATATAGCAGCGGTTCTTAAACTTTTTGTCTTACGGCGCCCTTTTGAAACTGAATTTTTTGTCATGGCGCCCCAGATAAAACCAATGACCATTTTTTTTTAGATAAAATAAAGAATAGAACATTTTAAGGATAATAAAAAAAATTATTATTTAATTATTACATTTTTATTTTATTATAATCATAAAGAAAATATTTTATCAGCATAATCTTAATGCTTAATCGTTATTTTATCGTAGGTAATTTATTTTTGCACCACATAACGATTAGCGTTGCGGCGTCCCAAGAAAGACGCCGCGGTGCACACTTTGGGAACCACTGTATTTGTGTTTAAAAAATATTTTAACTTTTTGATTTAATGTTATTTCTTTATAAATAGGTAAGATAGGTCACTAAGGACTAACTGCGAAGTGAATTTTCTAGCTTAACCCAAATTATATTAGTTTATGTATTGCTATCTACTTGTCAACAAAATATAAGCTGCACAAATCCTTACGACATTTACCATAATAATAAAATTATTGATAATTATTATAAAACAATATTTATAGTTTATATAACGATGATGATGTTTTGTAAAATTTACTTCAAAATGAGTGATTTATAGTAATAGCATATTACTAGCCGATAACGTATTACTTTTAATGTTGAAGTTTTCTCTTGTTTTCCATATTAATCACTATTAATGCCTGACATTTTCCTGTTTTTAGCACTTACGTATTGTTTTTATTATTTTTTCAATAATCAAAAGTAAAAATGTCCTTACATAAATTAATTATCTTAATTTACCAATCGTTGTAAATTTCCATCTATTTAATTTATCTAAATTATTTTTAGACAACAAAAATTATTGATAACCGGTATGTTGTAGTTCTGTAATAAATTTATTTTATCTTTTATTATTCATCGTTTAGTAATTGGTTAGTGTTTCAGTAAATTTATTACATAATAATTGAAATTAATTTTAGTTATTTATTTCTCATGTAGGTAAGTGATATTATTGAATCTAAAATACGCACAGTTTTTTATTTATATCCATAAATCACTCACTTATAGATAATTACTCAAAAATGTATATATTTTTAAATTTTAAATGTATTATTTATTTTAATAAAAAACATTTTATAAATTATCGTCAACTATTACTCATTGTAATACGTTTTTTTATATGTTACATATTTATATGTTTTTGTGCAGTAACAATGTTATACTGTAAAACAAAATTTAATACTTCTATCAAAATTTTTGGTAAACTTGGTTAACGTTATTGATGTTCATAATATACCCGGTATATAGACTGTAATTTAAAAATAGTGTGTGGTTTAACCTTCAGTAAGTGTATAGTATTTTACTATACTATATTGTACAGATAAAGTGTGTGGTTTTATATAGTTTTAATACGTCGACTTTTTTGGAGTAGAAATTGTTTGTAGAATGTGAAGATTTTAATAACTTATATTAACATACACAATTTCGCATGATTGTTTATGAATCTTTGCCGTTACATGGGTTTGCTGAGTTTGCTCTCATTATTATAAATTATAACTTAAAAATTTAAAGTACTAGTTGTCATGAAAACCAGCGCCAAATATATATATTATATTATATAATGAAATCAAAATAGTAATTCGAAAATAGATTAATATTTTTTGTTAATTGCGGTATTTTAATCTATAAAGTATTTTTTAAGATTTTTCTGTTTTTTTAATTATTATTGATATGAAATAGTCACAGAATAAGATGCGCTATAATATAATTTAAATGTGATGTTTTTATTTATTTATTTATTTTTTTGTTGCATGAATGAAATTTATAAAATTAAAAACTAAATTAAATTTATAAACTTTTGATAATTGATATTGCTGCCGTTATATGAAAAAATACAATGTTCAAATATTAAATTAAGGCTTATGAAATTTCTTACAAAATCTACTGATTCCAAAATAAATCTCTAGTCAGAAGGAAATAAACCATTCAAGTCAGAATATCAAATACGATAAGTCTTAACAATGTGTTAGATGTAAAATAAAATATGTTTTTCCAAAAGTATTTTTTTCAAATAGCTAACTCATTTATTGCACAAAACAATATGTTACAATAATATAAGTTTTATTTATACATATCTTTCAGTAAAGTAACATTGTGATTTAATAAATCATGTAGAATTGAGTAAATAAAAAATAAATAGGCGGTATCTCGTTGGTTGCAACCGATTATTAAATTGTATATACAATTCCACAATACATACTTAGACACCAACAGTCTGTAATAGATATATCTTTATTTTGATCGATGTTATATTTTTGTGATGACTTTATACGTTATATCTAGCTGATAATATATTAATATAAGCAACAGTAAATTCGGTGTATAATTACTAATTAGTAAAACATTAGGTTTTGTCGTTATTGAACTGTTGAACTTTGAAAAAAAAACAATGTTAATGGAAAAAAATATATTAATGCATTTTAATTGCACACAGATAGCATTGCGGAACTTAACGGTCACAACTTTCCTTACTCGTCGCTGTTGTACGGCGGGTGGTTTGCAGCCGCGGCTGCCGCAGCGGTGGCTAACAAGACACCACCGTCCCATCTATTCGGTCTTCAGGGTAAGTATCTGTATAGTGTATAAAACTACGAAAGCTGAACATTTTTTTTTTTTTTTTGAAAATTCAATTCACGCAAGTCTATCTACATAAACATGCTGTCTAGTTACAAATCGTAGTCACACTCCATTTGATCCATGTCGATTATTGAGAAATGTTGGTGTGTATATCAGAACACACTAACATATTATTATATCATATGATAGGACGGGCAAAGGGGGCATAAACTTTTGGAAGTTGGCTATTTTTACAATCGCTCATTGCAATATTTTTTAAAGGCAATAAGCTTTTTACGTATTGCCCCTACAGCCCTAGTTGTCCTAATCCCAGTGTATCATTTATCGTTAATTATAATAAATAATTATATTATATTGCATCGTTCCGTTGATTTCGAGCTCTACTAAATATAATTTCAATGGATTAGAAAGTCTATATAGTACATTTGAATACAGCTTAAAATTTGCTCAAACTACCAAAGATATAAAAAGGTTAAACCGAATTCTTAAAAAATATTAATTTGATAAAAGACACACATAGTATTAATAATATTAGGTACCTATACGTAGTATATTATAAAACATTTAGAATTAATATAATACGTACAAGTGTATAACTGTAATCTAGGAATAATAATAAGTAATAGCCTTGCTTTTGATATCTTTTGTAAGATCAATAAAATAAAAATGAAAATAAATTGAGACGAAATGTTGCAAAATAAAATGGCATGAGTGATTTTTCTTCTGCGAACAGCTGATATTAATTTAAATTTATTCGGAGCTCTCTGTGAAACTTTTGACGTCACAAAAATATAGAAGTGACATATCGCACGATAAACGAGTGTGGTGTAATATATACATATACACCGGTATGAATGTATTCAATTTGTATAGTGAAATATAAAATATTTTTTTATTATTTATTTCTTTGAACACTCGAGAGTGGATGATTAATATTAAAGATTCTTTAAATTCTTTGAGTTACTGCAATGCACGTTTGACAACTTACAATACCGGCAATCATGATATAATAGTATCGGATTATCGTATGTAGATGTATACGTAAACCTATATATGTATATGTTATTGAATACATATATAGATTTATATGATAAAATGTAAAAACGGCGTACAGTGTACGCACGCAGCTATAGTGTTACACGAGTCATCGACATTGACCCAAAGTCAAATGAAAATTTGCATTCGATGCATGACTCGATAGTAATTTGCATTCTATGTTGTTTTTTTTTTTTATTATTTTATTATTTATCATTTTTTCGCATATAATTAATACGGCCCCGGGTCGACTCTGAGTTGACCCGCACATCCTTGGTGAACACCACACGACGAGGGTTGTAAATAATAACAATAATGATATACTATGTGATTAAAATCGTTTTCCCTTCAGACTATAGCTAGAGTTAGATACCTAGAAACCGTATCTGCTATAAAACGTAACGCTACAGCTACACGCACCTAATAATATTATATGCTAATGTCCGTATTGTCAGCGATACCCAATTGGAATTAATGTAATCAAGTAATTTAAAAAGCCGACGAAAACATTTTCATATCGCTACGAAACTGTGACGTACCTATACAACATATACATATTATGAAATAGATATCCAAATAGTACGCGTATTCATTTTAACATAAATATTTATTATGTACATTTCTAAATACTATATAAGTTACAAATACATCTTTTTTTATGACTTCATAATAACCGTTCAATAGTCTTCACCGCCACCGTTATTACCTTCCATATTTTTCTTTATCCTGAACCAGACATGTATCCAGGGAGTTTTTTATATATCAATTGACAATCATGTAAAAAATAAAAATAAAATTTGTATTTAAAATTATTTAAACCCCTCCTCTCGTTTTTCAAAAAAAAAAAAAACAAATAAACAATAAAATCCTGGTTACATGCCTGTCCTGAATAGTTCTTCCCCAATCTTCGAACGTCCAACGAATTTAAGTTCATCAAATCCATCATTTTCGCTTATTTTAAAATGATCAATGATCATTTAGAAATGGTGTAATGTAATATATATCAATTTATAATTTTTGTTTTTTTAATCAAAGAAAAAACTATCACCACAATCTTAAATATTTCTGAAATTTATTAAAGAGGTCGAGGGTCTAAGTAATTTATTAAATTTTAAAATCTTTACTCCGTTTAATGTTAATTAGTTACATTATTTGCAATATTGAATTCTTTATGAATAGATTATAGATGTATCATTGGATCAATTTCCTTACAAACTGGAACGAAGTTGAATTTTTACCAGTCTTAGAGTAGAAAAATTCTCTCAATTATAGTTAGCTAACGAACAATGTACATTTTTTAAATGTATTTAATTACCTATATTATTAAATTATTAGATTAAATAATTCTTAAAAAAACGTGAAGATATGTATGTGTGTACTGTGAGCTCTGATGGAGAGTGGTCATCACAGTTTTTTCTCACTAGATTCGTCCTTGCGCGTAACCCGCTAGTGTCGGGTATATATAGATAATTATTTTTTGAATTTTAAAATGCTAATTACAAAATATGGTACACCATATTAGCCTATTGGCTGAGACTGACCTATCATTTTTAAATTAATTGATTAAAAGAAATTTATTCTTGAAGTTGTGATATAATTTCCAATAATTGTTATATACTTATATACTTATATACTTATAGCTGAATATTCTACATAAAATATAGATGAATATTATAAATAATTCGATGTAATGATTATTTTTACTTTTAATTGTATGTTAAATATGTTATTGACTATTTTATAGATGTCAATATGATATTAAAAATGAATCAAAATTATGGATAATATACTATAGGTAACACTCCAATATTTTGAGGGAGGGTACGACTAAATATATATAGGGTCAGGTGGGTCAGCTCAGCTCTAGGCTAAGCCAACAGGAAAATTTGTTTAAGCCTGTACATATTATAAGGACTCTTTACCCTAAATAATGATTCATGAAAAACAATTAAAAGAACGTTCTTATACAGTAATATTAAAAAATATATCACATAGAATAAAAAATTTCTAGAATTAAAGCTAAAATATATTATGAGTGTATAAGTCGATAAGTATTGTACATAGTACATATTATGCAATACAATTTTTATAACAGTAATAAATAAAACTATAATAATAACAACATTATACCCATTTAATTTAAAATTTTAACTTCTACTAGTAGACACTAGACAGTAGTTCAATTTTAATTTTTAAAACAGTTTAGAACTCAACAATTCTCTTTTTCAATTTGTATCTATCGTGTCACTTTTTCTATTCAAAAAATAAATCTAAAAAAAGTTTGAAATTTTAAAAATGTTTAAGAGCAAATGATTATCAATTAAGTATTTGGTTTTAAAATAAAATGTGCAACGATCGATGCAAAACAACTATTGTTGACAAATTTAAAATAATGTTTTACCGATTTTAAAATCAAACAACTCAAAGTTTCTATACGAGACTTTTTAAGTCATATTATAGATGATAGTGTTTATAAATTAATTTTTTTGTAACCGATAAGATGAAATACCTATATTGGCGAGCTTGCATTAATATTAGTTAAAAATAGAAGTATATTTCAAAATCGACTAGAAATGCTGATCGATATTTTTAATTCAAAAAAGTCTTTAAATAATATTTTATAGTTCAGTGATAAAACGTGATAATTTCTATTTTGCTTTTCTTTTACATTTTAATAATATTATGCTAAAAAAAAATAAACATTGCCACATTGGTAATAATTAATATGTTTGCCATTATTGTTAATATAAAATTATAATATTTATACCTAATTACCAAATATAATATAATATATATTATATTATTTACTAATAAAATTTCCTTTATAAGCTATACAATGTAAATAACTACTATGATGATAATAATTATACTTATGCTTAACATATTAAGCTAGTAGGTTATATACTTATATATGAAATAGTACTTAACGAATAAATATAAAATTTCACAATAAATGTATTAAAACTATATTATTGGACGTTTTTTGGTCAAATGTATTTATTAAAAAATAAAAGGTATGGTAAAATCATTTTTTTCAGCGGCCCGAAAAAAACTAAGGTCGACCCAGCACATATACTTTGTGTCTTATACATATACACTGACACGCTATATAGGTATATAATCTGAGATGAAATCAATAGCGAGAAAAAGGTAGTCTACCAATTGCGCTTAAAATTACTTTTTTATAGACCAATTGCGCTCAAAACATTTAACAATACCCACCAGGGAAAACTTATTAGTTAGTTATAATTATATATAATAAATTAATACACTAACCGATTTTTTTAAAAGTATTAATACATAATATTATAATAATATAAATAAATAAATAATATTTTCTTCACATTTAATAACTAACCAGTTACTTTACTTGCGTGATCAAACGTGCGTAATAATAATAACATTTCATATAATTCTTGATATTTTTATAAAATATATTATAACCAGTCACTTTAACCAGTAATCAATTGATCAATAAATACGTTTTTAATTTTCAAGTATTTTAGTGTGTAGATTGTTTATGTCGATGATGATGGAATTAGATCTAACAACAATATTTTTTATCTGAAAATAGGCAAATTTTAATACAAGCGCCATTGATACACTGACCTAAAGGCTAAAATATAATAAGGAACGCATTTGGTCCATGCCCGTTAAATTCACGGGTTGGCTGCAAAGGTGTGTGGGTATCAGACAAAAGTATCTAAGTTACCAAGAAATTACCTCACGATAACTGAGGGGATTAAAAAGAACGCTGGTTGAATAATAATATTGGAGTCTCAGAGAAATAGGTAATTCCATAATCGTCGTGAGTTTCATGATATCAAATATTATATTGGTAGGTAACTATCATTATATTCGTTTATGTTGATGGATGATTTTTTAAAAGAGTCGAGGCTCGATGATCAGGCAGCGGAGTCCCCTTACATAGTATTATATATTATAATGTGTTTCTTGTCACTGACTTTTTTTTATAATATTAAATACCTAATAACCAATTCATATTAATTTAGAGCCGGCTTTGTAGCTGTAGTCAGTGTAGGTAGTCCTAAACGTCCAATAATCATATTTCGTGCCCGTGGGCCATGACCCTAATTATTGTTTAACGAATCCACCGGATGTAATAAAAGAACTAATAAAACCCTATACAATTCGCATGGGTCGCTATAAATTGCATCCCATTTTTAATTTTTATGTAAATTGCGGCCTGGTTATATTTTATACATATGTAAATTGCTGCCTGACTATATTTTGTACATATGTAAATTGAGGTCTAAATATTTTTTTATTCATACATGAATTACGTCTAGGGATATTTTTTACTGTTTATGATTAAAAAATGTATTGTTGAAAATGAGTAAATAGCTATTTTATTATAAATTAATAATTATAAATGATTTAATAGCTAAATAACTGGTAAAAAAAATGTATGAAATTTTAAAATTCCCGCACAAAGCCCAAACAAGTAAATTTTTTTTTGCAATTCTTTCATTTTTTCTTATCTACAATTTATAATTAATTTTCCATATTTTTTTACTTTTCGTTCCCTGACTTCTCAAACTAATAAATCTATCACTTTGCATTTGTTTTTTAAAATATCCTGAGGCACAAATCATCTATTCCGGTTCGCATATATGTCCAGGTATACAATTTTAAAAAAGAATAAAAATACAGTGAAAACCTACAACGCACGTGAATGGTACAATATACATTTACGACGTTTTTAAACGAAAATTTATATCACTTACATATGCATAGAAATATTTATAAAAATATTCAATAATGTACCTATAATTCATCATTTTCGTATAAATTTTTTCTTTTATTATTATTAAATTAGTCGAATTTATCAAATTATATCGGTGAATGTATGTGATATTATGATAAAGCAATTTATTTTTATCTCCATGAGATTCAACTGAAAGTACCTATATGAAAAATTTTTCTTCGCCAAATACAATAATAATTTTGTATATTTTCTCTAATATTAACTTTTAACTATAAAAAAAAACTATAGTAGGAATCCGATAGGTATGTACGCGTAGTTGTAGATTTTTGCAATGTAGTTATAGGTATACAAGTGTGTAAGACAAGTATACAACACGTTTGGCAGTAGCGTCCTCTTATAATAACACGTGAGAATGTTATACGTAAATAACAATATATTTATATTTAACAGCACCAAAAACAGTGGGACGAAGATCCAGAAAACCCGGTTTGGATCGAAAACCCAGGCAAGCGTATAGTGCAAAACAGTTAGAAAGATTGGAAGCAGAATTTAAAGTGAGTAATTTTGTTTTTATCACAATATATATTTAATCATTTTAGAATTATAATCTTGTATTCAATCTTGGAGCCATCAACGCAATAAACCCAAAACAGTCATCGATGTTAAGTTATAATTTCGAAATGACCAATTTTAAGCGCCATCAATGATTAATTGAGTTTATTATATGTATAATAATGTGTATAATATATTAATATGCTAAACACATCTATTTCATTTTTCAATAGTAAATCATCAACAAAAAAAATATTTAAATTATTTGACACGATCATTAAACAAAATAAATAATTGATTATACTTTTTTTAAATGTAGTCTGTCGATAAAAAATGAACAAGTCATACATCTTGAATAAAAAATCTCTCGATAGAGAACCATAAATTATTATATTAATCTGCTATCTTGTTTAAATTTTACAGCATTTAGAATTTGTTAAATCCTAATTAATAGTCACATTATAAGTTGCGTGTTGAAATAATTGATGATCTTAATGTCTTGCTTAAAAACTATGTTAATTAAACATACCTCTTATTTTAATTTAAAGTTATTCAAAGGAGTTTTAGTGTTCTATCTTTTATAAAACCGTTATCCGTTCGTAATACAAATTATTAAATATTGCTCAAATTTCAGGAGTAAGGTAGGCAATTCGTTATACATATGTGAAGCGTTTCTATTTACTCAATACTCATATTTTTCTGTTCTCTGCTGTTCAATGTTTAAAATTACTATAGAATATACAATATACATAATGTTTTAAATCTTATGGTAGTTTTTAGGTAATCTTTAGGTAGCTATTTAATAATTTAACAAATAAAATACACCACGAGAGCTGTAAAACAAAAAAATAAATAAAGTTTAAATCTTTTAACTATCATGATAATATCAGTGATAACTTATAAGACTCATTGACACAACTTGTAGGTATGTGTAGGGGAAATATTGCACAAACAACTTGGTGTTTCCAAATGTTTAAAATTAAGAATATGATTAAAGTTTAAAGTTAAGTAAGGGAGGAGGAGGATTAGTCACGGTTTTAGATGGGAAAAAAATGTAAAAATAAAAAATCGTCTCGTTATCCACACGTTAATGTGCGTCACACACTTTGTATAATATATTATAATATTATAATTAGAGCATAGATTTGTATGTAATAAATAAGTCAAAATACGTAAATATTTATGTTGTTTATTTTCAAAACATTTGTTAAAAAAACATAAAATATTTATACAAAAAATGATTATTCAACACTCGTGTTTAAAATTTTAAGTTTTAACCATATAGCAAAGAAAAGTATGCTAAATATTAAGGGAGCGAATAATAATAATAACTATTTACTATAGTCACTATACTTATTATGTATAGACGGACAAGTACTTGAGCGTGAGCAAGCGTATGGAGCTGTCCAAGGCGCTGAACCTGACCGAAGTGCAGATAAAGACGTGGTTCCAGAACAGGCGGACCAAGTGGAAGAAGCAGCTGGCGTCCAAGCTGAAGATCGCGCACCGGCACGGATACTTCCAACCGGTTCAGCACTACGCGTCGCTGTTCGCTCCTCACTGTTACTTCCCGGCGGCGGCTGCGGCGGCGGCGACGGCTGCTTCCACTGCGAGCTCGTCCCCGTCCGGTACCGGTGGTGGACTGCAAAACTTCGGTTGCGGTTTGCCACCGCCGCCGCCGACACAGCAGACGTCTACTTCGACGGGGCCCGAGTCGCTGGAACACGACGAGACGGTCGTCGTCGCGACCAAAACGGAACGCCAACACAATCACCATCAGCACCACCACCACCATCACCATCACCACCAACAGAGATAAAATAATTCCATTTTCGTCTCGTTGTGCGTACCCGGCGCACTTATTGTCTATCTATTTAGTATTGTTGTTTTTATAAACAGTACTGCAGAGATCTAAGTCTCTGAAGGTCCGCGGCGGGGTGCAATTATTATTATTGGAAGCATCTTATTAAAATAAAAATTGCTATTTATATCTGCCGTTTGATGTGTTAATTATGTATTTATTATTATTTTTTTTATAAAAGTGAAGTCGGATTTAAAGAAGAAAATGTTTCAACTCCGTGTAAAACACCGCATGATTCGTGATGTGTTCTTTTAAGTCGATTCACAAGTTGGGATACAACTGAGTCCATAGTACAGATTAAAATATACGGATGCAAATAATTTTTTAAAATATCTACTTTTCTCGATAATTATATTTAATAATATTTTCGATAATTTATCACTTTAAAAGTCGGGAAACCAACTATTCAATCATTAACCTTTCAAACAGCCTCAGATTATTTAACCCCCCCCCCTTAGCCTGCACCCACACTAATCACAGCTATGATTATATTGTGTCGTGTAACTACTTGACAGTTGACATAGGTACCTAGATACCTAACCTATTACTTACCAGCTGCTAAATACCTATTTTGGATATATTATGTAAATGTAAGACACGCACAACAACAGCGTTAATAAACAATATTATAAGTTTTATTGTGTTTGTTATTATGCAGGTATAATCATTGCATGGATTGCAATGTATTTAATGTAATAAGCTATTGATTTTAAATAATAATTTAAGTACGATCTTTAATTTTTTCATTAACTTAACATCATAATTATGCAAAATTATGTAGAATTGTAAAAACTACCAATGTACCTTAGGCTGGTAGGTACAAATTAAAATATAAGCGGGATACGTTCCTATCAAATATGGTTCAATGAAAATAATCAGTTGCCTAGGATTTAGGTTTTTTTAAATTCTTGACGCTTGGTAATTGACGCTGGTCAAGCCAGTGTCGGTCTAGCCAAGGCAGCTAGGCAGCGATCGCTGTCTGGGCCCCCGTCTTTTTTTTCATATGTATATTTAAATGCAACGAAACGTTCGATCAGAAACATTTAGAACCACTAAGGCTTATGGCTATAGAAAAAGATATTATTATAAATGTAGATAAAATAAAACTAATAGATGACGTAGCAAAGTCATCAAAAGAAATTACTTTTAATATAATATAATATATTTAATGTATAATGTGTACATAGTTTTTTTTTATAAAAATCGAATACCTACCTGTTAAGTTGGATCAAGAGAATTTTTAACTCTATTTTTTTAAATTTAAAATGATAAACATAGAATCTATTTGTATTACATTTTAATGACCATTTTTCATATTTAAGATTTTTTTAATTTAATTATAACAAATACATTTTGTAGTATGTGGGTTGGAGCCCTTCCAAATAAAATCCTGCCTGTGCCCTTCAAAACCAGGCCGACACTAAGTCAAGCCTCTCACTGGATTAGAACAATGGAACTTATAGAACTTATGGAGAAGAACAATGAAGAATGAACTATGAAGCACTATGTGTGTCGATTGAACTGATTGAAACGATAATAATGTCTATTAGGTAGTTATGCCTTTACATACTATACGTCTTTTACAATTATTCTAAAATCACAAAAAAAATTTCCTAAATAAAGGGTCCGTTATTTAGCATGGCCAATAATCAGAGATTTTCTTGTAGAAAAGTGTCGTGAAATATCCTTGTTTAGAAACACTATTTGGAGGTACTTATACTTTAGGGAAAGTTTAGTAGTATACACAAGTGATGGAATAATGAATTTGAGTAAATTATGTTATAGGTAATAAACAATGTTTATAACAAACAATACACCTATCTCATACAATTTAAAAGTTTAAAATTAATACGAAGAAAAATATTAACATAACTCAATTAAAAAATAACCTACCTAATTCGTGCTTTCTTCATTATCACCGTGCCGGTCTAAGTAAACTTATAATACATATGACTATGTTACAGGGATGTACAATATTTTGTAAATAAGATTTATTTTATATAAGATTTTTACTTTTAATAATTAAATATTAGAAGTAGATATTTCTAATGAAAACCAATCTTAAAAAAACTTAATTATTTAGTTAGGTAATGCATTTTTAAATAAAAATAAAATAAATTTGCTATGATGTAATTAAATATTATAATAACATCTAAATTAATTTAATAAAATCATTCTAACACAATTTTTAAAATAAATTTTGAATAAAATTATTTTCAATTACACTAAAACGTTAATGTGCATTTAACAGTTCCCTGTTAAAATCCTATATTCATATATTCAACCGTACATCCCTGATTATAGACAAGTCAACTTTAAACATAATTTATAGTTTTCTGTATTGGTATAGGTACATCAAGCACTCACAATTTTGAATTGGTTAGTAAAGTCAAGTCAATATTGCATTATTGTTGTTTACAATCGTTCAATTTTTATGCATCAACAACAAAATATGTAGGTAAGATCTTTTTTGTAATTTGTTTAAACTGTTTAAACTATACAAGACATAATATGTATATATATAATATGCAATAATATTTAAATGCATATAAATCATGAGAATAATATCAAAATTTCCATTCAGTTTTGTAAAATATTGTCCCGATGTAAAGTGTTTCCAAGGAAATAATTTTATGAACCCCGATATTCCTAAGACTTGTCCATACTCCAATATTGTTCAAAAAAAAAAATCATATTTCTATTAAACAATATTTATTGGAAATACTATTCTTGATGTAATATTCCTATTTTATACAGCCTTCCATTTGTATATTCCTGAGGTTATCAGTGATATTATGTTGAAAACATATTTCCTTAGGTACTTGAATGTATTTCAAAATATGGATTGTGAACCACTCTTTTAATATTGCTTTCTTGCGTTAAAATCTTCTATATCTTATTATTTCTTAAACCATAAGTGATAACTAAATTCACATCCTCAAAAGATATTATACTAGGATTTATAATTGAATACAATGCATTGCGTTATACATTACTATATATTTTAAGTGAGTATAATAAGTGATCATCGTATTAAAATAATGTAGTTGCAACACAACAGCAACATTAATACAAAATAATCATTTTATAAAAATAGTATGGCAAAATTTGGTGTAGTAAAATTGTTTACAATTAAAGGCATTTAATGCAATTAAAAGTGAAATAGTATCAGTGTAAAAATACATAATAACCTTAATAAAATAACTATAAATGTTTAGCAATACAAAATCAAATTAGGGTTATGCTATTTGTTTTAATTAGTCTTTCTAGGTACTACTTAATTTTTTATGAACAACTCGATAGTAAAAAATATATCAGTTTTTAAAACAATACGCACAAAATAAAAATTGTGCAATTTAACAAGATAAAATTTCTTTTTATATAATAAATTTGTTTAACTCAATTATATTAATAAATACAATTTTATGTTTAAAAATTCAAATTAATACAATTGTCACACACATGCACTAAGAACTAAACGCATATGAAAAGGCCAGCATAAGACCACAACATAAATATATATACAAATTTTTTGAACAATTAATGAGGAGAAAAAAAACAATACATTATATAAATATAGTATATAATTAAATACTTAAAAATAAGAGTCTAGGACCAAGGTCTAGGCACAAACTCGTATTTATTTAGCCTTTTTGTGTACAACCCAACCGCCAGTGTACGTACGCGCAAAGTGACCAGTTCTGCGTAAGCGGCCTGCAAAAGATAAAAATAAATTAAATTTAGACAAGATTAATTGCATGTTACTATATAATAATCCAACCATCACCAAAGGTTTACATTTTAATTTTAATAGCAGCAACATTGAGCAGCAGCAACTCTACAGTATACATGGATTTAAAAAGCATTATATATATGATTATTATAGAATAATATAAAAAAAAAAATATATAAATCAAAGCGTTTAAGGACTTACCAATAATGACGTACAACAAATTATATGATTATTTGGGTAGACTAAGGTACTTAGATTTGGCAAGGAAATAAAAAATAAAAATATAATTTTACTTTTCAAAAGCTAATTTTATAATTTTTAGATTTTTAAAAATTATTTTATATCTTATTGGATTTACAACCTTTGATTGCAAATATCTTTATATTGATACTGTCATTAAATATTTGTAACACAGAAACGTTTCTGTGTTTCATATATTTAAATCAGAATCTTTTTCTAGTTTCAATCTTTAAAGAAATTTCAAGTTTATAAAATATTTTTAATTTATATTATACAAACACACATATACATTTATGCATAATTATGCATTATGTATAAGTGTAGGTATATAATACACCAAATTAGCTTTTAAGTAAAATTTCAAAGAATTATTCTTCAATTGTCATTCACGAATGAGCTTTATAATAATCAATCAGCCATTACAACCACAAATTATGTTTCATTTCAAATTTAATAAGTACCATTCAAGAAGAAAATGAGAACAATTTAGGAGCTTTATAATATTAAGATGTTTTGTGCACAATTAGTTTAAAAATTATATATTTTTATAATGTTTTAAAGGAGGATATAAAATGAAATCGTGTTTCATGCAATATAAAGGCATGCAATGTTAAATAACAATATAAACCTACTTTTGAGTTATTAATACACTTTACAAGCTATTAAAATACTTTAAGAACTGATATAAAAATGCTATGATAATAATTATTAATTTGAAAAATAACTCAATAGTTTGGAATTTTACCAATTTTTTTTATAATAAACGCCAACAATGAGTATAAAAAATTGTTTGCAATTAAAGCAATATAAAAGCATTTTCATGAGCACAAGCAAAGATAATAATATATAAGAAGTATTTTATTTGTTTTCAATATTATTAATGTAAATATACCTAAATAGTGTACGTAGCCAAAATATGTAATTTATGCGGAGTTTGCGCCCACACGGCTCTGGCGTACTGCAAAAGAGAAAAACACCAAAAACCAAATTCAGATTATGGTTTACACAAACATTCTGCAATATTACCAATCACCAAAGAAATTCAGTGGTTTTTGGTAACATGCAACCTGAATGAAAACACAATGTTTTCCTTCAGTCGTCATGCTAAAATTTATGTGAATATTTTAAAAACAAAACAATGTTAAATAAACACCATGCTTGTTATTTATTACTGTATTACTAAATATAATTAATTTCAAACACTATTATTACTTAATATAAACAATTGTAGATTAAACTGAACATATAATTAAGTAAATTAAATAAACTTAAACGTCTTAAACATAGATATTATTTATCGTTATTGTGCCTATTAATATTGAGTAATGAGTATTAATTACACTATATTCAATACTATTATTAATTTTAAAACATAATTATTGTAATCAAGTCAATTAATATAAATCCTTTCTTTTAGTGTTTTTTTTTCTACTTATAAAAATTGAAATTAAAATGTAGTTAAACTTAAAATTAGGTTATCTGTATTTGTTTATATGTATATACACATAATAATCATATCAACAATAACTTAAAATTGAATTTATTCTAATGTGCAATCTGTATAAATTTAGTTCAATATTAATACACTAATACATGTAGAAAAAAAATGATACAAAGACAAGGGTGATTTGAGTAAATGGGTAAATTTACACTAACGCAAATATTAGGTAGGTAGTTAGGTATTATTTAAGTAATTTTGATTATATTTTAGTATAATAAAATTATCTTGGAATATTAGAATATTTAATTATTCAATGGAAGTTCAAAAGGTGTATGATCCAGCTCTTTTTGAAACTTTGTATAAATTACTCTTTTTTATTAATTTAATTAATTAATGATTCAATGACAAGATTAAATTAACATCATAATATGAAGACTATATTCATAAATGCATATTTAAAATATTGATTTTGACAAACAAAAAAAAATTAAAACTAGTCAAATTTGATATGTCAATTATTTTAAGGTTAATGTGTTATCTCACTCTAAAACACGATTTCATTACAAATTAAAATGCGAATGGCCAAAGTAATACATAAGTTATAAATCTAAACATTAAGAGCTGGTAATTTCATGCTATTCCTTTAAAGTATTAAAATTAAACAACAACAACAAAATGACAAGACCTCAATAATGTAATCCGCCGATCATTTATTTGATCAAGTTCTTGCGGTGCTTCTGGGGTGTTTTTCTAAAGAACCTAAATTTCATTTTCAACGGCGTGTCTTTTCTTACTGAAGGTGGAAAATAAACAAAAATAAAAATCATTAAACTAACGTCTTTGATTGATATAAGGATAAACAAATTGTAAGGATATTAAAGAATGTTATAATTTTGAAAAATGATTTATAATGTTTTGGCATTCGATTTGAATATTGAAGAGGATTAATATAAATGAACAAACAACATTTTGTGGGTTAACATTCAAATAGATAGGATCTACTACATTATAAAAAGGTAATTTAACTTTTAACTACCAAACATATATTTAAGAAATATCATCACTCAGTAGGTATGCAAAGGATATGAAAAATAAATATTACAATTAATTTTATAATAAAAAAATGTTTAAAAACAGAATGGATGGTTAAGACTCAGGTCAGCTGAATTTCAAACAAAAAATATGTACATGATTAAAACACAAACACGAACTGAACGACAATGGAAACATACAAATATTATTCAGTAGATACAATTTCAAAACTCGATTGATTATTGTGTCTAGTTTCAGCCAATTTGAATTTGGCTTGAACGCCAAGACGGCAATCTGATGATTGGCAATATTTGTAAAATGATTGCAAACAAAATCACAATAAAACAGGAATAAATATTTTGAATGATTTTTTCGGACATTAATAATGACCATGCAATTACATATATTTTAAATTTTAATGTTTCATTTAAAGTAAAAAACCAAACTTATAGATTAACAAAGGAATAAGGGAACTTGATAAAACATGATCGGACATCATACCTGGAACTAAGTTGTCAACAACACATAAGCCTCTACGTGACTTAATACTTATGCCAAAAATTGAATGATTGAGGCACATAACTATTAGTTTCTAATAGTTATATTTCTTAAATATAATTTTAACATTATAAATTAAAAAGTCCAGAAAATAATACTATTGATTATAGAATATTAGATAGAATATTTTATAATCAATGATAATAATATTAATCAATAAATTGAAATAGAAATATTTAATGAATATTGTTGATACAGAAAAAACAATTAATTATTTATTCGAGTAACAATCTCAAAAAATAAGAAATGTCTTTAGTCATATAACAAGAAAAAATTAATATGATAACATCTGTAATGAAATAATTGTTGATAATTATAATAAAAAACATTTATGGGCCTAATTAGGACCAAGTTAGCACTATTGGTTAACTCTATTTCTACAGTTTCTAAATGATAAAAATGTAAATTCATTTTTTATGGAGAAAATTAAAAGATCTAGTTAGTTAAAAATTACTAAATCAATCTATTATCATTTATTGATTAATCATTATAGCTGGACATTTTTAGGTATGAATAACCATAATCCTTAATTATTAGAATTATCTTAAAAAGATGTTATTAAAATATTTTAAAATAATAATATATAGACATTATAAAAAGATTTTGAAACTTATTGAGTAAACTTACTCCTGTCAATATTGCGTTGTAAATGTGATGCAATGCGATGACGAGCATCATTGTACTCCAAATGCAAACCCAGTCTAAGAATAGTTGGATTTTGTTCAATCAATTTGGTAAGTTCCATTTCTATCTTATTTCCCAATACTTGGGATCTCTGAAAATAAAATAATTAATTAAAAACTGAATAAAAATAATTATTTTAAATTGTTAAAAATATACCTGGTTGGTGGCACGGAATTCTTCTAAAGATCTCTGCTTCAATAAGGACTTGACTAAATGGACTATTCCTACAGGGCTAATGAAATTTGTTTCCACACTAAAAAAATCATAAAAAGGTATACCAAATTGACTTCTATTCGTTTATCATAATATGACAATAACCTATCATAATTATAACAAATTATGATAGTTGATAAAAACTGAAAATTATTAGTTTATTAGAAATCTTACTTGCAAACACGTAATGTGCAATTTTTCTCTAATGCTTCAGCTAGCTTGAGTGCTAACCGATCAGTAAGTCCAACATTTACCAAACTTAATGTTTCTAAATGAGTATTTTCCACTAAAGCTTTGAATAGATTCTCAAACTTTTCATCAGAAATATTCTAGAACAAAAAAATATATTAATCTTTTATCTAATAAAATTATTTTAGAACTACTAGAAATTGTATAACTTTAATTTACTTACTTTAATGTTGTTCCAATTGAGATCAAGTAACTTAGAATCATCATCAAGTACTCGTTTAATACTGTCTTCTGGATCTGTTTGATTGGGCGGCTCTGGAGGATACACCTTAGGCTGTGTTGCTTTTGTAACACCATCCCATCCTAAGCCAACTGGCTGACCTTTATTCAATAGTGAAGCATGATATTGATCTTGGTTCATCATTGAATGGAATCCTAGTATAGCTAAAATCATAATTTAATTTAATAAAGCAATTTTAATTATATTATATTATATTTGTATATACATAGTCATTTATTAAGTAGGTACATGTTAAGACAAATTAAAGAAAAGCATAATTAATATGCCATTGAATGTGCTTAATGAAGCAATAAACATTCATTGAAATAAATTACAGAAAAAATAAATAAATACCAGCCAAATCTATGATTTCTTCTTGTGATGCGTCATTCAATGCATCACCATATTCATCATCAAGATCAATTGCAATTTTATCTTCATGTTCAGTGTTACCATTGGTTTCAGGTGCCACCCACTGTAACAAAATGAGTACAGAATAATCATAATTAATGATTTAAAAATAGTCTAAAACCGCAAACATATTTACTAAGGTCATCATAGCATGCAACTGAAGTTAATTTTTTTTATACTTTATATCATTACACAACAATTTCACAATATTTTCAAATAAACAAAAATACCAATAAAAATCTGAAGGATAAATGGACATTTTCTTTTGAAAAATTGCCAAAACCATACTAAATTCATAACTTTAATACATTTTACTATAGTTATTCAGAAATTCATTTAAAAATTGACAAACTTACACTTTTAAATTACATTTATTAATAATTTTCACAATTTTAATCTTTATTATGTTTTACCAACTTTCTCTAAAATTTAATAGGAAATAATAAAACTATATTTATCATTTAGAACTACCAAATTGATTGTTTATTTGACTCAACAGTTTTTAAACACTTGTACTTAATGCTTAGAGCTCAGGTCATAATATATGCATTTTCAATTTCTTTCTTTCTTTTTAATCTGTGATATGTTAATATTTAAATAGTATATTTTTATTTCATTGCATTTTAATTCAAAATAAAGTTTACTTTTAGTGTATAATATTGATATGAAGTTATTTTTTCCAAATTTTAGTAGCATATTTCTGTGTGAACAAAACCGAACATTTTCATGAATATTATCTACTACAGTGGCGGATCCAGGGGGAACCTTATAGGGGTAACCCCCCAGACCTCTTTGACATTCTTTTTACTTACAACAAATATTTTAAATAATGTTTTTGGCAAACCACAACATATTTATAACATGAGTATATCACTTTTAACTTTTTTTTTGTTTCATTATTGGTTGTTATCTTTGCAATAACTTTTAGTATGGCAACGGTGTGATGACATGTCCCTAGCATACTTGTAATTGTCATGGATGGTTACAAGACAAGAGATACTACTGTTTCATGCATATAAAATACAAATATTTTTTTTTTTGTAAACAAATATTTTATGATAATGTAATATTATTATATTATTTTATATTATAAAAAAATATAATATGTATAAAATAATTTTAAATAAGTGTCATAACCAATTTGTTTGTATTGTTAGCCAATACATATTTAGCTGGTTTTTAATTGCATATAAATCTGAGGTAGGTTAATATGTAACTGTGGTATTATTTTTCATTAAATTATATTAATAATAGTTTAAAAGTTATACAAGTTATCTATGAAAGTATTTATTATATACCTATATTCATTTTTTGATCATAATAAATAATTATAAAAGTTATAGTAAACAAGTATCAGAGAGACCTTTAAATGAACTAATCTCTTTCGCCATGGAATATAATCAATGGATATTCTACAAAAATGGTTTTTTTTTTTTAAGTAAGATTCAAAATGTAATTACTTGTATTTTAATTACCTATATAATATTTTATAAATGGAATTGGGTAATATATAAGAGGTATTTATATCGGTATCACCTACTTGAAAGAAAATAATATTTAAGTATTTAAAATTATTATATTTTTACTTAATAGAAAACAATCCAATATGAATATATTCTGATGCATTTTATCTTACCTTTTTCCCTCGTACAGTTCCAGCAACATACGGTTTAATTTCTGGTAGATCAGGTGTTTCAAGAGCTTGTTTGTTAATATGCTCAATCAGTTTTTTTCTGTTTAATGGTCCGGTGGCTTCTTTGTTACATTCATAACTACAACGCTCTGATGGTGGTAATAAGTTGTCCTAAAAAAAGGAGAATATACTGAGAATTTTTTAAGTATAAACGCAAATAGTAATCGATGATAATATACCTAATGTATATTTCTCATTTGAAAAAAAGGATTAATCAAGTACTCAGTAAATGAAATGGAAACATTCATACATCAATTTATAGCATATATTTGAAACTTAAATAAAAAAACTACCAATATACAAGAGTTGGATGTCTATTTTCTAGTATAATTATTTAGTATTTAAAATAGATTAAGCAATCTAACATCATTGTCAACTAATGATCGCAAGCCACAGGTGTTATATATGCCATAAAATTGTGACATGATGTTAGAACACCTGCATGACAAATAATTTAATGTGGACAAGTGTGCTTGATATGGAAACGTTGGTACTTACGTCCGGATCGACTTCTTTAGCCAAAATGCTGATCTCTTCGGGTGACAATTGAGAGAGCAATTGGTCGACGTCGAGCTCGTCATAATCACTCAAGTTCTTGCCGTACAGCTTGGCAGGGGCGGTGGTCATGGTGGTGGTCTTTTTCGACGACGTCTGTGGAGAACAACAGAAAAGGACCAATATTATTATCGAGGGTGAAAAGTAATGGACGCGAGAAGCGCTACGAAAAAAAAACCCCCGAGCGTGTGGGTCAGTCGCGATAAAGACGACAATTCACGCCAGACGGACGGGTCGCGACTTGCGACTGAGAAACCGAAACACGACAACGGGAAAGCCGTTTGAAACGGCGAGCGGGGTCCACACCCTGTCGCGCGAAAATAATCAATACGCGGCGGCCCCAGACGGATCAACCGCGTCCGCCGAAAATCCTGCGGCGGTTGCAATCGGGTCGCGCACCAACGTTCTCGCCGACAAAACCGTACACGTACCGATTTGTGTGATTCGACGGCGAACAAATGACTTGCGTTGGCCGTTCTTCGTTTCGGCCGGTGACGATTAACTGACGAGCGGCGCGGCTGGCCGTTGAGATCGCCGTGACGGACGGGCGGGTTGCTGGAAGGCGACTGGAGGACTGGAGGTCGGAGGAGAGACGTCGATCGCCACTCGCCACCAGTCACCAACCGACGGCGGCGGTAGTGGTGGGAAATTGTTATCAAGTGACATCATTTGTCAGGGCGGGACGGGGAGAGGTGTGGGGGGGAAACGGTCGTTTGGCACCGGTGGAGGGGACGCGCGCGCACAATTCGTATCAAACCGGTGGAGATCGGCAACCGTTCGCCGTGTCGCCGTGCCGCGTATGCCTATTGCCTATTTAGTGTTTATTGTTAGTTGTTGCCATTATACTATTTACATTTTACACTATGGCGCTGTGCATAATTAAGTCATTATAATACAGTAATACGTAATATAATAGTGTGCGGCGTGCGTCGCCGTGCACAACCGAGTTAGGTACCCATTGACTATGGTCTACACTTCTACAGATGAACCGCGAAACGGCGGTAATTCGCTGGGGAGTTTTTAACTTTTGAATTGAAAAACGTCGAAACGTTCGTCCTCGCGTTCGTATTTTGTCGTCGTCCGGCGAATCAATAAAATATGATTTTTTTATAATATTATATCAAAACGTCATTCGCCGGGCGGCTAAAACTGTGGTCAGCGGTCACCGGTTTGGCGAAAAATAGCCAATAGTACTGACCGCAGTTTGCGTTTGGGTTCGGCGGCTTCCCCCTTTCTACCAGTCCCCCCCTCGCCGTGACGCCTGCTCGTCAACAATCTTCGCGTCGCGCGTCGTACCAATTCGCCGTCGTCGTCTTTCGTTCCGCAGGTCGCTTCGGTCGCACGCGCGCCTCCAACGCGTCCGGTACGCGTAGGTATATATTATATATCATACGACGACGAGGAAAAAGTACTTACACGATAATATGGTATTATTACTGTTATTAAGTATGGCTATAACAGGTAGTGGGTACCCGAAATCTAAATATGTATTATAGTTGGTGTGAACTAGCCACCGCCACTACCGTTCAGTGGCGTTCACAGCGATTAGAAAACATTGTAACAATTACGAGCTAGGTATATAGCAGTATAATATATTATGCGTGCAAATGGGTTATCGTTTGTAGTGTTGAACAATGAAAGTTATAAAATATCAAAATGTATAGGCACATCATGTCATCATATTCATATAATGCTATTAAAATAACTTATAATATGAAATTCTGGTTGAACTTGAAAATTCAATAACTAAATTGTCATAATTCACACATAGAGCAAAGTATTTATTTACAAATAAATTGCTTTATTCAATTTGATTTTAATATCCATGAGTTGATCGTGATAATTTCAGTCGTGAGCGCATGTTTAGAAAAAAAATAATAATTTTCTTCATTATATTATTATGATAAAAAATCCACAATTGAATTTTCAATTCGTTCAGCGCATATTTTGGTACTTTGACATTACTGCATCATCTGCATGTATATTTATAAATGGGTCAATAGAGCATACGGTTATCTGCCCTTAAAATAATAATATAATATAATGGCGGTATTATTTATATAAATGTGTTTATTTTCACATCACTTACAATAACAATAATAAATATTGGTACTTAATTTTTAAATTGTCTACAAATTGACAACAGAATACACACAAAAAATTCAGACATCTATACGAGTATATTACAAAAAACTCATAAAACTTTTTATCGTCCACGAAGTACTACCCGGGGCAGACAATTTCCCATCCAGGCCTCCTCTTAAATACATACCTGGTTCATGATGAAGAATATTGTTATTTGGGTAAAGAAAATTACATATAGGTGTAATATGCGTTAAATGTATTTTTATGCCTATAAACTTATGCAGATGCCGACCACTTATAATATCAAATAAATGTGATAATGATACAAATGGATATAATGTTTATTTCCGTCAGTGGTGTACTAACGGGGGTGAGGGAAACCTCCCCACAAAAAAGGTCTAAGTACGCCACTGATTAGTGATCACTATTTTTTTTGTAGATCATGATGCCGTTAAATGTCAACACCTGTGTCTCTATATATACTTATTTATCATACCTACTATTATGAAACTCTATTTCTTCGTTTTCTACGAAATCAATAGTTTTCACTCATTTATACATATTATTACTTATTTTTTACCGATCGAATTTGGGACTATAAGTAAGGCTTTTATTCCTTTGCCCATAATATTTGGCTGAACTAAGCTACAAACAAAGTCGGCGAAGTGTTTTCTTCCCTACTTCCTTAGTACCTACTCTATATTACATGCCTGGTACCCAAATCTGTGTGTTTACTGTATATTACGTATTGTAGACTATTATTAATTATTATAGTGATGACAGACGACAGTCGACTAATGAGAGAGTGCTATTACTATCCACGTTATTTTAACGCGATTTGAGTTTAATTACTTTCTGTGCATATAATTATATTATAATTTATATTAATGTATCTTAATCACTAAATATAATCCTCTTGATTATTATTGATAGATAAAGAGGTAACTGATAACTTATTCCCTGTTAGTAATAAAAAATAAAAGTCACTTATTAATACCTATAGACTTAAAACAAATCATAATTAGTATTTAGTTTAATAGGTAACTACAGACTTTGGTTAATAATAAATACAAATTGGCCATTATGTATACATAAATTCATTGAAGTCCAAGTATAAAGTACATTCCACATTTCCACACTGGTAGTATAGCGTATCTAAGATGATTTATTTTTAAGTTAAATTTTATTAAAAGATAATACGGAAACCAAAAAATGATATAACTCTTACGACCATAATTAAGTACAAAACTGAATATAAATAGGTATAATGTATATAATAAGAATAACAAATAATTATAATTTATAAGAATATATAGGTACCTATTCTTTCAGATAGATTAATTACGTTTAAGTATATTATTTAATATTTACGAATCATGTATAAGATCTATCAGTAATACTATCTTATTTTAGTCACATAATAATATGTGCATTTTCTTTCTACGTTTATTAGGAACAATAATAATGTTACATTGCTAAACGATCATAAACGAAAATCAAATAAGAACACTATTAGTTATACTGATTTTTAATCGTATAAAAGAATTGTATTTTTTAATCTGAATTACTTCAATTACTTATAGTCTTTAAAATTTATATATATGTAATCATACGTACCTATTATTGCTATAGATGATTAAGGTTTCTAACGTTTATTTTTTTTCAAATTTAAACTTTTTCTTTGTGTAAAATAGTATGTACCTATACTACACTAAATATACAAATACAGTGTAAAGTCTTGAGTTTAGTTCAAGTGCAAAATATAGTCATGTGATATGTCTACCATTATTTAATTAAAAAAATTTCTTCGTATCAAATACATTAAATACATGATACACTAACCTAATTAGGGATTACTGATTACCATAAATATGTAATCATAGTTTGTGTCTTAAAATTATTTAAACATAGAAAATATTGTTAATACTTAAAACGTAATTTATACGTTATACCAATTATAAAAAAAAGGCTAAAGTCTAAACTATTTATAATGATAGATTATATATTTACAATACCTACATATATAAAATGTCAAGATGATATCATAATAAAACAAATGTAGTTATAATTGGTAGGTATATATTTCAATTAATTCTTGGAAAAGTTAAAAATCGATATTGGTTTTTTCCCTTTTCTTCAGTGTCTACAATAAACTTTAGATTTCCATATGGATCATATGATATGATTTATAAAATGGAAAATAAATTGATATATTATAATAGTCACAATTTACAGTAGATTTTCAACTTTTATGATTAATATGGAAAATGTAAGAAATTATGTACCTACGAAAATATAAAAAATAACAAACAAAATAGCTTATATATTATTGCTTGTATATATAAAATAAAATATAATCTACATAAATAATAATTAATTAAAAACTTTACAGCATTAGTTATGTATATGAACCAAGTACTATAATAATAATACAATACAATACTACAATACATGTTCGATATATTTATTATTTTTAACGGATAAGCACGTATTTGTATGTTAACTTGTTAACGTAGAACCAATGTTAAATATTCGATTTAGAAACTTATTTTTTTTGGTTTGTTCAAAATTGCTTATCATGAAGATAATGTTATATCTCACATTAAATTTAACTTAATTTTTCTTTATATCAAATTTATATTGTAATTATTGACTTGTTTGCTGTTATGGAAAAAAATTATTAAGAGCCAAGAGGTATATAAAGTAAAAACGATTTATAAAAGCGTCGTCAAAACATTGATATTATTATTATTATTATTGCAAAACAAAACAAAAAATTATACAAACATAAACCACATTATACACGACAATACACTAGACCTGATCTATGTATAGTAGTGTGTTTATGTCATTATTTATTAAGCATGTCGGCATTAAAGAAAATTTAAGTTCTAGCAATGTGTACAAGAAACGTGAATAATTTCAAACTTAAATATTAGAATATTTCACTAAGGAATAATAAATATAATATTAGGTATAATATTATAAATAAATAAAACTATATAAGTAGTAAGTACCTGCTAAAATATAATATATTATTATTATTATTGTATACTTGAATATTTAAATTTAAAATATTTTATCACGTAAACACTAAACACTATAAATATACAAATATTTTGTTTGCCTAATTAACTATAACACGTCACACTTTGAAACAACACTTAAGAACATAGAAAGTTAGTCATCCGTTTAGTAGATTACCCTGTAATTACCGACTAATTTATAATATTTATTTAAAAAACAGCTTCAATTTCTAAGTTAGTAAATAGTCGTTTTAAGAGGTATTTACTAAAAAACAATCAAATGGAAATTATCACATACCATTGATGATTGATCTACTTTCTGATGATATTACCGGATGCTATTTCAGTATTTTATACATCGATGATTTACGAAGGACTCTCAAGGTTATTCCAACAGTAGCGAAAGTGATATTCTACTTTTCTTTTTTATTTATTTTTTAAACATCATTGTGTTGTGTCTGGTTTTCAAGTAAAATTCTGAGAAAGTCAAATAATCATGCAGTAATTGTTCTAAAATTAATAGAAGTGATGGACAACACTAGTCACAACTATTATAAATCAATGGGTATAATTTAATTCTATAATTGTACTGAACTGCAAAGTATTAAGGTAGTTAATAATAATTAAAACTAAGTTATAATTTAGTGTCAAAAAAAATAATAAAAAAAAAGCCATTTTTAATTCTGTGTGACTTTAATTGATTCAGTTGAAGTAATATAATAGCTTAGAAAAATAATAGGTAATATAGTTTGATTAATAGAGACGTATCAATGTAGTATATGTTTCGATATAATATAAACATTTACTATTTAGGTACATATTAACCTATTGCATTAAATAAGTACTTTGATAGGTAGCTGAATATAAATTTAATTCATATTTCATATGAATACATTATATATATATATATGTATGTATATTGTATAATTATAATTGTATACACCAACAATATCAATTTTTGATTGATAACTGAGAAGTATAATATATATTTTCTATAATGTATAGTATGTATTAAATTATCAATGAAGTAGGTATAATGATAATGATTATAAAAAAACGCGATGAGTTGTATAAAATTGATATGAATATTCGATAATATGGTACATATTATTATATTTTCTAGTACATTAGTCAATATATCAATACTCAATAGTCAATACATACATAGGTATATTTTTTCATGCATATGAAATATTCAACTTATTTTGAGATTACATAATAAAAGTATAGATAAAATTGATAAAATTGAACAAATAAATAAATAAACTAAATAAACAACTAATAAAATATAGGTAAATAGGTATAAATAATAAGATACAGTAGGATTAAATATATTATATTATATTCTATCGTGTATTATACATAAGTACACAACATGACAAATTGTCAACACAAGACATTTTACTAAAAATGTGACTTAATAAATTATAAATTTAATTTGTTTAATGTAAATATTAAATATTAAAAATAACGCAACTGTATTTAATAAGCAAAGACACAAAGTTATCACGTCCAAGAGTGACACATCGTAACTATATATACTTACTAACTCCATACGCTCAATGCTTATCAACTAAACACGCATATATATTTAAAGAACACTCAACATTTCAGCCCACACGTTCTTGATCTTTGATTACATTAGAATTCAAAAACTAAAAACGGCCTCGGACCCACATATCAACAATACAATCCCTAAAAAATCGTTTATGAAACCACACACGATTGACTCGCGTTTCAGATTCAAGACAGCGTAAATAAAAGTAAATATAAGTCTTTAGAATGCAGTCAAAAATAATTTTGTACCACCCACTGGCCACTAATAATTGCACTTTTTAGCGAAATAATGAGTGTGTAGATTTCACACATACCCTTTAAAAACGTATTATTTTAGTGAAGAGATTTACCTTAACGCGTTCGTATATAGATGATATGTATAGTCGTACAGATAGGTACGTATACAATCAAATTTTACTTATTATTATTTTTACAATTTAGATCAGTGGTACCCATTGTTCCCGATTTAATTCAAGTGTTGATCCACTTTTGCAAATTGTCTATCATCTTTATTACTGACTACTATATTTAATTGTACCCCTCTACCTCTTATTTCCTATAATATGTCGAATAATAACTACTTATATATAATACGTAGAACTAAAATATATTCTTTAACATTCTAGACCACTACATTAAGATAAGTCCACTGATCACCGGTTGGAAACCAATGATTTAGATACATAAAGTGACCAGCAAAATTCGCAGGGGAGTTAATAGTTTATATACTAAATAGTTATAGTTTGGGACTCGTTCTAATGCTCGGGCCCCCGCTACGTAGGCGCTATCAAACATCGATTACGTGGTAAAATACTGAATAATAGTACATTAGTACCTATGTCATTATTAGGTATACCTATACATTAGCATTAAAATCAGAAAAACATTAATAATATATAGGAGGTAAACGAAAATGGTAATATATATATATATATAGCATGTGCTGTACCAGTTGATCGTTTTCAAACACGTATACATAATATTATATAGGTATCTGCGCGCGAGTATATGAAACATTTTTTATACGGATTGTTATTATCAATTCATGCGCAGGAATGACATTTTGTTTTTGAAAAGAAAATTTAACGATACCGGCGAAAGTGACGCATTCCGCGATGGAACAAGACGACGAAGGACGGCGGTGATCATTATAATAAGGTAGTTCAGAGTGCCGATAAGAAATCGCCTTTAACGACAGTTATATTACGAAATGAATACATATACATACAGAGTGGTTCACCAAACATGTTTAATTCCATTTTTCTTTTAATATTGAATTTGATTTTTGGAATTTTAAACAATAAAGGGCCATATTTTTAATTAAATAGATATTATATACCATTTAAGGAGTATTCTATGACTAATGACCAAGGTTGTGAATTGAATGCACTTAAAAACTGATAAAATATTCAAAAATTACAAACATTTAACTTTTATTCTTATGTTTTTCATTATAACTTTTTATTAATTTTGGTTTAAATATATTAGTAATATTACAAATTTGTATGCCTATATGAGTATATGACTTATTGGGATTGACTAGTCTTGATCTTCGTCGTATACAAGATTTATAAAAAAGATATACTTAAAATAGATTATGTTTCTATTTAAAATTATATATTTCACTATTATAGTAATGAATGAGTAATGACTATACAAATAATCTTTTATTTTTAAACGAAAATCGTTCTTTTTTACAATAATTTGTTAAGCAGATGATTTTTTCGAAAATCTTAATTTACACCTATCTACTATCTAAATCAAAATTCGAAGGAGCAGTTCCTGAATTATTAAAATGGATTAATTGAAGATAATGGTCCTAAAAATGGTTTTACAAAAATATAAAATACCTAGATATAATATTGGATCTAGTATTTTTTATTCTCATACATCGTGATATAATTCATAATATGATCATTGATCACACAAATAATACAATTTTAATAGATTAATTTATATTAATATTATTCTAATTTTCATATAGATACATCATATTTTTCAAAAGTCATTTGATGAAAAAAAGAAGTTAGTGCTACAGCCCTACAGTATACTCCTTCAATACTATAAAATATTTGTAAGTATTTTAAAATATG
This sequence comes from Rhopalosiphum padi, assembly GCF_020882245.1. NCBI lineage: Eukaryota > Metazoa > Arthropoda > Insecta > Hemiptera > Aphididae > Rhopalosiphum > Rhopalosiphum padi. The sequence continues at coordinate 65,685,683 of NC_083598.1, read as the reverse complement.
GCCCCTTCTTAAGTACCTATAGGTATGTAAAAATTCATAAATAAAGGAAAAATGGTAGTGAGCATGCTCAATTAATCACCCTGTATATTATATTGTAGTAATGGAAAAACTAGTTTCGACTTTCATATTATCAAGTCACTTCGCACCACCATTAGGTATACAACTGTACTCAAAGTGTACAAAAAGTATTATTTTAATGTTTTTACGCTATTCTACATTAGATTTTAATATTGTGCATCATGCTTAGGTTCCGGAAGCCGTATACGAGCATACCGCACGAGCGAGCGTGCGTACGACGCCCAAGTGCTATTTTTATACAGAACGGATGACCTATGAGTGCGTGGTGTGTATGTATATATAGGTACCTATATAATATACGTATACACTATACACACACTTTTACTTTAACGTCTCCGACCTGACCGCACATACCACGCTGTTCTGGCCGGGGATGTTAAAAATCGCGGATTTTTTTTACCATCATCATTGTTTTAAACAGTTAGAAAATAAACGCGGATTTAAACTACCTATCTATATAGGTACTGTCTACGTAAACAATAATGGCTATAATATAAAACGACACCTGTTTTTTTTGCTGTTTAAGAAAACAAGTTTTGAACAAACTAACCACGTTTTTATCACACGCAACCACCGGACAAATAGACGAACATTTTAAAACGCAGATTAATTTTTATATTGGAGATGTCGATTGAGATCGCGTTTTAGAGTTTATATTAAGAAGCGCGCAATGAATAAATTTATTCTTTAGTAATTATACGACCAGTGTTCGGACAGCAAGAGCCAAGAATTCTGCAGCTATATAACCGACAGATATAATATATCTAAGAGACACGTGTATAAAACGTTTTTTACGTTTTTGTTTGGTTTTAACTTAAAGTTAATTTATTGCCATGTCATAGGAATATAGGATGTACACAGCAATTATTTTAATACGAATGTGATACGCGTGTATACGTTTAGGATAACTTATTTAAAACCTGTGAAGGACTGTTTATAGTCTGCGTATTCCGAAGGGTAGCTTTTAGGTGACTTGAATAAATAAATAAAATCAAAATAGATCTCCAAAACGAATTCATATTATAATAAGTGCTGTATTGGGGAGAATGGATAGACTTTTTTTAATATGATTTTTTTTTTAGATAATCACATAAAACAAAATATTCCCTAATAATTTAAATTTTCGACTCTAAAATATAATGTAGATACCTGAAATCTTAGAGTAAATAACAAGTGAATAGTGATTATTAAGGCTAGGATTTCTATGCAGTATATAACATTATAAAATATGCGTTTTACTTACCAAAATATGCAAAAATATGCATTTATTATTATTTATAAGTTATTGTTATTAAATGCTATTATTTTATGTTGTTTTTAAATTTTCTAATGTGAACGACCGGTGATTAGACCGAAGAATAGATTTATAATGGCTGAAACTCCTATCCACATCGCATGGTGTTGTTGGAGCATATTTAAATAACAATATTTGTCCCAAATTGAAAGTAATATTAACATTTTTTCTTCCGTTTCATATTTACGGTTTATAATGCTACAAACTTTTAGAAGTGTATTGAATCCCTTATTCTTTTTTAGTACCAAGTCCATTTTAGTTTAGATAGGTAGTATATTCACGACAATTCGACAAATAACTCAATAATTATAGACGCGTTCATTCAATAAATATACCATTTAAAATTAACAAGTTTCTCAAAAATGTATATATATATGCAACTATATATGCATTGTGTTCAAAATATGCAAACAATTGTACTATTTTATCGAGAATAAGCCAAATCGTGGACATATTTGACAACCAATCAATTTTAATTGATTTTAATTTTTTAAGAAAAAATACATGTAAATGCATATCAATCCTAGCCCTAGTGATTATAAAAGAATATTTGGAGAACCAAAGACCAAATCAGTAACCACTAACCACCAATAAAAATACTCGTTATATTATGTCTAACTTGTCTAAGTAATTTTAATTAATTATTCTTGTAAGCCAAAAGATTACAATTAAACTCCCGATTACGAATGCTCAAAACCCTAATTGTCAACAACAAACATTCAAAATTAAATATTAAATTACTTCTTTATAAATCTCTCTTAAAGCCAATTTGGACTTACGGCCTACAGCTATGGGGCAATGCGAAAAATTCTAATCTAGATAAAATCCAAAGGTTCCAAAATATAGCGTTAAGGAAAATAACCAATTCACCACCATATGTGTCAAATCACACACTTCATAAAGACCTGCATATGAAAACAATCCAGGAAGAGGCAAAAAATTACTACAAACGGTTCCACCTACGCCTTAACTCACATCCAAACCCACTCATAAAAAATCTAGGTGTATTAACCATCCCTGGTAACCCTCCTCGGCGTCTCAAGCGTAAATGGTGCAGAGACCTACTAAACCCTTAAAAAAAAAAAAAAAAAAAAAAAAAAAAATATTTGTATAAGTTAAAATAACATATACGTATGTAAAATAAAAGACGAAGTGTCATCAGTGGGTGGCTTCTTCACTCAAGATTTTCCTCCTGTAATATTATAGCCTATATTCTTATTGTGCCTTGTGTACAGATTGTATATATATTAATAAAGAAAAAAAAAAAAAAAAAAATTATTCTTGTAATATGTATAAATATTAAAATGTGTTTGTATGTAAGTAGAGTATATTATATCATACTATTTGATACTAAACTTATAATCTAAATATTTTAAATAATAATAATCTTATGTGCAAATTTTAAAGTTTCACTTTAAGCATTCAATTTACGTGTTAAAAGTGATTTATAGCATATTATCATATTTTTTATTTTTTTTAAAAAGATTATAAGCAATATCCAAAAATGGCCTTCTTAAATTATAAACTACCAACTAGCTACTTGTGCTTAATGTGTATAATAATTGTTTAGAAAATATAATTATTTCGAACGAAGTAAAAACACTTTTTTTATTGTATAATAAGTAATAACTAATAAGGTTTTACCATTGTCACCTATTTACATGAAAAATTCCTAAACCAACAAATTATATTAGCAATATATTAGTATATAGGTACTACTTTCGAATCGGTTTAAACATTTATCATAGTAATATATAAATCATAATATTATACTGATAATATGTTATATGTATGATGATTAATAAATAATAATATATTGTTAAAATAATATTAAACAACTAGAGACTAATGTAGTTTATATAACTGTTTATTCTATATGCCTATATATCGATCGAATCATAAAAATGTCGAGAAGGGTCGACGGCATGAGTATCGCGTGCGCGTTGACAAACAAGACGGATGCATCGAAAGATTTGTCGCGACACTGTTTAATGTTACGGTAAAGTTATTATATTTTTACATTGAGTTTTAGATTTTAATGATGCCGCAACAATATATGGTAAACTGCGTACGCAGCAGTGCAGTACTCTTTTTAGCTACCGACAAATGCATCATCGAAAATTATATTTATAAGTGCTTTGAATTATTATTATACTCCTCGTGCGTTGCATTGCGAAGAACAATGAGCATATTTTATGCTATTACGACTTCCAAATAATACTGTTTGAACCACTTAATACAAAGAAACCTTAAAAGGCTACAATGAATCCCTAAAAATTTAATTTTATGTTCTATAAATATTGAAACTTTATAGAGGTAGCCAGATAGGTAGGGTGTCACCCAGTTATTACATTTTTATCTCCATCAATAACTGTTTTTAACTTTCCTAATCGTTAGAAAATATTTTTCTAAATTAAATTACTTATGCCTTCTTGTTTTAAAATAAATAAGCGAGTAATTCCTCGGGAGCTTCAATAGTTGAATATGTTTTTAAATCTAGACATGACGAAGGTGTGAATTTATGAGTATATGAATATATGGGAATGAACACTGCGGTGACACACCTTACATAAATATATACATATATAATATTATTATAGGTATTATCGATTTTTACTTTTTAGTATATTACGAGTATTTATATAATTACTTATAATACCTAATAATTAATAATAACTAGATTTAATGACTTATTAGATTTTAATGTTACACTTAAAATGATACATAGAATAATTAATATTTGTTCTTAATTATATTTTAACGTTACTTATTATAATATTATATCATATAGGTATAGACGGATAGTATTAAAATAAATAAAATCAGAATAAAATGTGAACAAATAATGAATAATAAATTATAAATTGAATACAATATTATAAAATATATGAATATATTATGATCAATATTCTTAAATAATTAAAATGAAAATTAGTCAAAATTACGATATTTCTATTCATCAATAGCTGTATACATTGTACAAATAGAAAATCGAAATTGTATAGTGTATACAATATACATATACCTATTATACATACATAAATACATACATACATGCATAAATATATATTATATAATTCTACGAAACTAGCATAAAACATTTTGACATTTAAATTGTTTGATTTAAAAAATATTTGAAGGTAAGTACACTGTGGTGTACCTAATATATAATAATTAAACACATTATTCAAACTCCCTACATTGACATCGTACTGAGGCCGAAACGAATAACTCTGTTGAAGGTCTTCCTACACTTTTCGTACGCTCATTACTATACAACGTGTACACAGTACACCCTAATGATATTCATGAGCAAATGATAATGGACATAAAGGCAAAAATAAATGTGTTGATTATTTTTTGTTATTTTTTTTTTATTATTATTATTCTCACGCCAGTCAACGAAAAAGAACATTCTCGTTCTATTCACTATTGTTCGTTTCAAGACGTGATGGGTTCCGGAAACCCTATTATTTTTTCCACGGAGCTGTTTTTTGTATCGTTTAATACAGGGTACAACCGCTGCAGATGTCTTTAGATGGAAATTATTTTCATGTACGAGAAACGCAACAGACGGTAACCAGTAACCACAGTAGAAAATAGAATTAAAATATAGTATATACTATATACTGATAATTATTACATCCGTGGTATACACGCAACTGTATTTTAACCTAGACTAATGTCATACGATTTTATTTACGACTCGTTTGCCTTGAACGGAAAAAATAATTTCATTACACTGTACCTATATTAACGTATATTATTATTAATTTCAGTATCAAAGACAAGACCATATAATGTTTAATTGATGATTGATGTACACAGGAATTAGGTTCTCTGCTGTAACTTTAAATCTCAATGTTGATTTCCCTCTCACGATCTTTATGTATATAGGCATTATACTATTATAGCATTATATTAAATATTAACGATGGTTATCCACCGCAATAATGTCTACAGACACCAATGTCTATATATAAAAAAAAAATAAGTTAAATATACCATAAAGGTATAGTTGAATCGAAATCGACTATACACTTTCGATGTATATAAATAATAACATATTATATTAAATACATGATATTTATGAAAGATTTCCTTCGGCAACAAGCGTATAAGAACACGGACTTTGCAGGACTTATCAATAAGTACGTTTACACAATATTATACATATTACCTATTTTAAAACGCACCTTAAAAACAATGCCACAATACGTATTCCAATATCCAATTAGGAAATCGATTCAGACCGTTGTGTATTTTTTATTGACTTATAATAATGTACGCGGTTTCACATAATATCACATGAAATCGTTTACATATATTATTATATAGGTATACTGTATAGATACCTACAAATTATAATGGGTACACCGCACAAGCATGGCGACGACGTATATATATATATATATCCTTATATAATATTACCGTACATGGGCAGGTACGACACGTGGACATGTTGTGGCTTATTTTTTTTAAACACCACGCGTTCTGCGTTTAAGTTTAATTATAACCTATATTTTCGTTTATAATGTATCTGCGCGAGATGTTCGCCAGCCAATAACAAAGTCGCGTGCGTAATTCGACTAATTCGTAAATCGCGATATTGCGCCATCGCTGTAATGTCTATATATATATATATATATATTATAGACATAAACCTACGTAGGAGACGAGAGTTTATTAATATTTTATATCAATCGTATTATAGGACCAAGTTCATTACTATATCACTGTTCATATTATTATAATTCGTAACCTTATATAACAATTGATAAAATAATACCTACATCACTATACGCGTTTACTCGCAGGAAGATAAATACTATTTACGTCAAAACATTTTCTACAAAGAATACAATGTGCCTACACATACAAATATTACAAATATATAACAATTTATTAATAACGATTAACAATATCATACGTCTCGTCTGAGTATTATTGTTAAATAATAATATGGGTCGAATCGTGGCGAGATGATGTCACGCGGACGCACGTTATTGCGTCAAAAATTTACTGCGATGAGACGATAATATTTCATATTATATTATTATACATACAATGTTATAATACCGCGCTAGCGTCACTTAAATGGCTCGAAAAACACAAATCGACACGATGGCGACGATAGTATTATGTATTATTGGCGTAAAAATTATTATCTTCTGATGATAAAATATAGCCAGCCTACACACGACGGCTTATAAACATAAAAAAAAAAATACGTAGTTGCAGATCGTATATCGCATAATAACTGGAAAAAGAACTGAAAACAAAAGAGCGACGAGAGTCTGGTGAAAGCGGGGCGGCGCGGCATGTGGTGTTATTCGCGTCTGTCATGAATATTATCATTCCCACAGGATGAAAGTTTCGTTAGAGTAATAATAATCATAATATATAGGTAACTATGTAGACGAATACGACGATATAATTTATTATATGGCGCGGACAAAAAAAAAATATACAAGGTATCTTTCAAAGGAGGTGAATATACTTATTTCCTTAAAAAGTGTTACCTAATGTTTTTGAAAATATTTTTCTTACATAATATAAACTATTGAGTCATTAGGTACAACATTTTTTTTTCTTTTTTATAATACTTTTTACTATTCTATATCATTATAAATTTTATGTTTTTACTTGTATGAGAACAGATTTTTAATTTCGTATTTCGAAGTAGAATATTTTGCTACGAATTTCTATAGGAAAAATGCATAGAATAAAAAACTAATCAAATCCAAATAATATGGCAATTATCATACAAAATAAACCCATAAAAGATATATAGCTAACCAAAAACAAATACTCTTATCGATCCACAATCACACTAGAATGTATTATAGGTAACGAAACCACTCTCAAGTATGGCAAAATAGCAACATTCATGTTTATTGCAACACAAACTTAAAATTGTTAGTTTAAATTATTCATGAATACAAAATATTATAAAAATTAACATACAACTATACATACATAGCATACATTTTTAAATGAGGAAAACACCAAACTAAATCTAATTAAAAGGTACATACGGATGAGGAGACTCAAATCTTAAATAAAACGAAAAAATTATTCTAAATCATCTGTAAATAGGATATACCAGACTAAACCTTAGAATATCTTATGGTTAAAGGTGACTGGGTGAGTATCTTGTGTAGGAAACTGTGGTCTAACAATCAGGCTAACAATAAAACACATCATATTATATGTACTCATAATGTCATAGTACCTATAGGCATAATCAAAAAAGTAAAACACTAAAAATATAATAGCGATAAAAAGTAGTAAAAACAAAATTGAATTTAGAAAAATATTGTTTTGTGATCCGAATTCAGATTATGTAAAAAAAATATTTCTATAACGTCGTTATAATAGTTTTCAAGAAAATAATAAATGTTAACCTTTAAAAGATTCACCTCGCATATTTAAGTGCACGAAATATGATAATAATAATTCATATATATACATATTATTATGCACACACGAACGGCGGCCTAACTGCACGTCGAAGTATATATTATTATATTACGTATTATAGGTATCTATTTATATTATTTTCTCTTCTACACGCATCGCGTTTATAATAATATAATGATATATGTATGTTGATCGGCGTGGTGGCATTGGCGCATAATATAGAGCTTTGGTCCTAGGCGCCCCGCGGCATGTTAAAATGTGTGCATCTAGCTATTTTATTGTCGTTTGTTTCCGGAAGCCGTGCGAGTACATAGGTGGTCTTGCAGGTGTTACCGGTAGTTCTTAAACATAAACATGACATGGTCTCTTTTCTCTTCAGTCGTACAATATGTGCATTGATCCACATCGAGGTTATACTATGATAAAATCGCTATGTAACCAATGTTCAATTGATTGCGCACCGGTGTGATATCATATACGACGTGAAATGAAGTCGTTGATTCGAATATAGACTATACATAGTCTTCATAGTTCATATAGCATATTAATATACCTTAGGTAGTGGTTAGTAGTTGGTATAAGATCTAGGGGTTCGAATTTAAATTATTCATTGATCGATTCTTCGATCTCCCCGGATTATATACATCATCTAAAACCCACTGATGGTGATGTTAATTAAATTAAATTTGTTATTTTATTGTATGCAATACATAGTTGAATATTTCATTATGATCGGATATATTTGTCGTTATAAAAATAGAATTTCTCTCTTTAAGTAAAACGTCCCCTCAAAGCTAAAAAATCACATAGGGACAGGGGGTGGTAATAGCGCCCACGTTTGGAATCACTAGTATAAACAAATTAGTTTTTGATGTGCAATTGCTTCTGTTTAACAATTACAATAGCTACTTTAGAAATCGATCTATGGTATATTTACTAAGGATGGGACTATAGCGGTAGACATTTGCCTCTTGGTAACGTTTAACATTTTGAAGAAAACAAGTATGAGTAACAACTACGTTTTCACAATATTGGAACAGTTAATAAAAGGTCAAAAAGTACATTTAAATGGATTATACGGATTTCTATTCGAACTATAGACTTTTTTTACAAAAATAATACATCACGTTTCAAGATAAAAAAGAAAAACAGAATTTTATTTTGTTGCATTTTAAAAACGTTTCAACAAAGTTTCTAAGACCTTCAGGTTTGTACTTCATAAAATTCATGTCACACATACACAATCTGAAATTTCTCGTGCAGTTTACAATTTAAAAGTGTCAACAAAAGCGTTGAACTAAAACCGTTGAAAAATTCGTTTTTCAACCGTTTATAAAATTAAATGTAAGTAAATCAATCGCGCATAATAATAAGTACACACATGTGCGCGTTTTGACAAAAACTATTTTTTTTTTTTTTTTTTTATTGCGTCCGGTCGCGGTATACATATAGATGTACAAATTAAACGCGTCCGCTTGCGAACATGTCGAGGACAACATTAATATTATTATCATTATTATTATACGAGAGGACTCTTCTGTAATATATAGGCCGTATCCGAAATGAAACCAATTATAATGCACCGATGCGATGTGGTACTATTAACCTATTATACCCATAACTATATTATTATTTCGATTCGAGGCGATGACATTTCAAAGTTTACAGTTTTCTACATTATCATTATTATTCAAATCAGTTTCCTCAACATTTTTAAAACGGATCGATTCACCGCCGCCGATTGTTTCTCACATTTTTATTTTTTTTGTCTATCATTATTAATTGTTATATTATTTAAAATTCCGTCTATCGCTATGCGCTCGTGTGCTTTAGTTTTATATAATATTATATTATATATGTGAAAATATGAGTGTATAATAATACGTGCCTGGCGCGAGCCTTCGTCAGTCGTGACCTCTCGGGGTTCTATATAAAGTTTTTCGGGACAACGTCCTCTCTCGGCATTCAATAATATTCATACATTACATACATTTTAATAATACATTGTAACTTAATCAACGCCCAAGCCGGCAAACGATAAACCAGTATCTAATGTAGGTATAATGAAAAGCAAATATTTTTCAAGTCTTTACGTTTGTACAATTTACAGTGCAGGGTTGTACCAACCAACATACGAATATATATTATATATGTAGGTACGTGTTTTGGGATTATTAGTAATATGGTTTTGTTTAAGTTTATGTTAAACATTTAGGGCTGGTGATAGACGAAAAATGTTCATTGCGAAATGAATTTGAATAATATTTTATGATCTTACGAAAATAGACTCAAATAATAATTATCATGATTTATAGTATAAATATTGCAATACATTGTATAGACGAACTTTGTAAAAAAAATAATAATAATAAATTAATAACCATAGACAATAAAATCGTCTATTGTACGATTTAACGTAACAAAAAGAACATTAATCATTTTTATTATATATTTCGAGGATTTTTAAGCTCAATAATATAATAGTGAATAAAACAATGCAATGATGCATATCTCTAATGAAAAACAAGAAAAAAGATTTTTTTTTATAAAACCAATTTTTGGTGCAGTAAAAATATGCAAGAAAAAATAATGTAGATAATACGTACAACTCTGCCTAGGATCAAAATATTTTTACAAATGTAATGAATTATGATTGCTTTCAATTCTAAAGACCCGATCCGCTTATTGCCTCAGTGTCCCACCCAATTTCTATATCTCATTTTTATAATTTTAAATAATCGAGTTCAGATATTTTATGACCGGCAAAAATATATGTAAACACATGTCTGCTTTTTAGCATGTTTTGGCAAGGTTGGTAAACGAAATATACGTCAAGCATTGCCGGACTGCGAATTTATGGCTACTATCCAAAGCACTATAATTGGTCAGCATCGATGCAAAAGGTCCTTTTTACACGGGCGTGATATTTTCAGCAAAACAATGTACATAAAGACTACAATTTGAAGTTCAACGCAAACATATAAATGTTCAGAAGATTAGCTGAAAATTACTACGCGCTGCAGTATAAAAACTTTCTATCATGACTTAACTTTTTACAAGCAAATAAGACTGAGAAAAACTTAATCGTTTCCAATTAAGCAAACTACTTTCAAAATGAACTTATGAACTCACTGACAATTTATTGTAACTATATATAATATAAACGTAATGCGTAGGTACACAATTAGGCATTAGAGATACCCAAATTAAAAACAACTCAAAATCTCAAGTATAATAATTGACATGATGTGTTTTTGTTAGCCAAAAATGTATCTCCAATAATACTTTATCTAATGATGTCTGCCTACTGGATATATTAAGTTTATAAACTACATATATTGAAATTGTGTGCGACACATGTATGTTCTGTATTAATATTTATCATGATGTAAATATTAAATTCAAATTCACATAGACATTTGGATAAACAGTTAAATCATTAATAATTATTGATTATTTTTTTAAAATTTGTTTACTTTGGTTCATTAATGTTATTACATTAATACTTATTAATTTTTTAAGTGTTGAAACACATTTCTGATATATTTACATTTTTACTCTTTTTTTTTTTACACATATGTGCGTGTTAAAATAATATGAGATTTAAATATAGGTATGTTTATATAAATGATGTGGCAGATGGAAATTGACGTTAACGTAATTTTTTAGTTAAAACAGTTAAGTTAATCATAAAAATACATTTCTTAAAATAGCGATTTTCTATTAAAACCAAAAAGTAACTACAATTAATGTCTACTGCATTTTTTACTTCGGTAAAACACGATTAAATATAATATGCCTTTTTAGCAACACGATTGTAGAACATAGAATATCTTATGCGACGTTGCCACATTTGTGTTGACAAAATTTATTATTTTCACGTATTATTTAAATTATTATTATGAACCAAGCTTACCCGAGCCACGAGCTATGAATCTAACCCAGCTTTATTAAGCTATTAGTATATTATATGTTAAAATATAATTAAACATAAAAAGTTCCAACTAATATTGAAATTGTAAAAATATTAAATCTCTATTATTATATTGAAGTCAAATTGAAAACAGATACCAAGGTAAAATAAATTTATTATTACTGAACAGGTATAAATTAATATATAAACAATACGTTGCATATTACCATAAAATCTTGTTATTTCTTAACTCGTACTATATATTTTGTATTACCATAAATATTTAAAAAATTTTGTTTAATATACATTATTAATTATTATAGTTCAAGACTGAAAATGGCAATATCGCAGATGAGTCTTTTTTATACTCAATCGTGTAAGTTCTCTTTTGTATATGTATATCCTTTGATAAGCCAACAATTTTGCTTCAATCATGCATAGTCTTTTACTTATACTCAAATCTACAACCTATATATATATATATATTTAATTTATCTACTGAGTGTTTTTTATTTTAATAATACAAACTATTACCTATATTATACACATATCGTATTATTTTAGTTTAAAAGATATTTAAGACTTATACTAACTTAAGATTTCGGTTGTGATCTATAAGTGATCTATTATATCTCACAAACAAGTATACTAGGTACCTATACAATTATATTGCTATAGTTGCAGAAAGCAGAATACAGTAAATATTTTATTGTATATAGCATATATTTACTGCTCGAATGGACGAATCGTGAATGTAAAAATCGAATGTCATTCATTATTGGAACAAATTGAAATTAAACACCATTTAGTAAGAGATACGAGGGGCCGTGAAAAAAAATGTAATTTGGCAGATAGGATCGATGATTCGAATGAAAGGGACATAATAATGCTGCTGTTATACGGTCTGTGTTTATACACGTGCCAATCCCGTCGTCGCACACTGGGCTAGCGCCCGGAAAAGTTCGGACAACCAGCTCGTCAGTACGAAAAAAAACATATAAAATAAAAAGATATTTTTAATTTTTTTTTTCATCCAACAGGAAAAGAGGTCCAATTAGTGTTGGTGCTTTCCTATATAACTAAGCTGTTGTAGTAAACGACCTGTAAAACCGAACGTTGCATTCGGGAAGTAAAACGATAAGACCGTGCCAAATCGGAGTATAAGGGAGTCCTCTAATAAATTTTTGTAAAGATTTTAAATAGTGTCTAGATTAATTATAATAGTTTAAAAATACAATTTATGATATTATGAAATTGTGACCAGGAATCTTAATTCTTAGAAATGTATGATTTATTATAATATTATAAATATAGTCGTTACTCATAAAACACTTAAATAAATTTTACCTCCGTCTGTAGCAGTGTAGTATAATAATATTTGTATTATCACTGGCTAATTATAATTATTCGGAATGAATGTTTAAAAATCTATAAAGTTATATATTATGTGATAAAAAATATAGATAATGTAACGCAGTGCCGTACTTGGAACGGAATTTTTTTTTTTGAATTGCAGTGTTGGGGTTAATTTTAAATTGGAATACCTGAACTAAACAAAGCATTTCGTAAATTTAAATAGATTATGCTTCACGGATGTCTTAAAAATACTTATTATTAAATATTAGTACGCAGTGCCGCAGTAATAGTAGTAATACGTGGAAACGACGATTTTTTGGAAATACTCAAATATCTTCAAATGGCTCAAATAAGATAATGTTTATCTATAATATTTATAATCAGAATATCGTAAAACAATATTGCTAAAGTATTTAAAAATATAAATCTTTATTTTATTATGATGGACAATTGACTATAATATCCAAATAAAATACAATTAATTTTAATAGGTATACAATATATTTTAGTTTTCCATTATTATTGGCCAAAAAAATACATTTTATAAGAAATTAATTCTTCCTAAAAATTTTGAAGGAGGAGGTTGTCCTCACCACTGATTTAACGACATAAATAATCCAACAAATAAATATAGAGTGTATAGTATAAATTAAGGACCCTTAAGATCGGAATACGTAGTCAAGTATCTGCCATTCACGTGGGGTCACATGGTCTCACGTTTTGTGTTTTACATAATATTAACTATAGTGTGTGTGCAAACATTTTTGGTGGAAGTATTGTATGTCGTACCAATTGTTTAAATACCTACCCGATATCAACATGTATATAATGAACGATGATGATTAATGACGCACGATTACAGCAAAAAATATGAAAAAAAAAATAGTTAACAAATTCAATACCCGATCGACCGTATCCGCCGCCTAAATTCTCATTTTTCGTACACTTAAACGGTTCGTTGGTCAATTGTAACGTTACCGAGAAAATAATGTATTTTTTCGGTTATTGTCTATTGGTCACTGTATAATATCTATGTCAGTCGGTTTCATTCGACCTGATATTCCGTATATTGAGCAATTATAATATCCATCCAATCGTTGTTAATAAATTGTTATTAAATAATAATTGTATTCCATTAAATATAAACAATAAAGCAATTATCATTGTTTTGTGCAGCACGATTTCACTGCCTTAAATTTCCCATGCTCGAGAACACAGTCCTATAGTTGCCCTCAAATGTCTTTGGCGAATGATTCACCCATCACATTTATTTTAGATCACCATTGTATTCACGAAATAATAATTAAGATATTTTCATTTTCCAACACTTTTTTTTAAAATACATTGTGCGTTTGCATTCTTCACACACTTTTAGGCTATTAAATTAATATTAATAAAGAAAATGTTTTACAACCATAATAAATAGACACCGCATTCATAAAGGTTGATTATAATTATTAATTTAAATAGAAATTTATTAAAATTCAAAACATTTAAGATTTGTATGCACATAATTCACAAATAAAATTAATTATTAAGTATAATATTGTATAATTAAATAGCGTCTTAAAATGCAATTGATCATGTTGTCAAAATCGGTGACCTCGTAGTTAAAATATCTTACGTATATAAATATCATTTAAATTATGCACTACGGTGTAAGGGTAGATTTCTTATATTTTATTGTACATTTATTTTAAGATTTTCGCAAAAAAAATAAATTAATTGTGTGTGTATATATATTTTTTATTTGTCTTCTGCGTGATAAAGATAAACCCAGTCGGTGAAATTTTGTTCCGCGTCACCATAACAGAACTTTGAACACACGCCAAAATGTCTGGCAGGTTAAAATTTCTTGTTTTGTAAACCTCTACTTAGTGTTTTAACGAATAACATCTATAGTAAGTACTAAATAGTATTATTTATTCGGGATTCTATACTGGAATCAAAATTTAATCTAAAATATTCCATGCTTTTAAATCATTTAAAAACAAATTAATAGGTACAGCAAGTTTTGGATATTACGAACTATACTGGCAATTGTTATTTTATACAAGTTCGACTTCAATAGGTACTATTTTACCTATTAAAATACTACATCGCTTTATACGTACGTTGGTATATTTACCCCAATAGCTATAACTTATATTCAACATTTAAGTATAAATTGGTTAAAAATATATTCAGTTGGAGAAAATGTGTTAAAATAATATAATTTTATTTTAGTGTATGTATAAAATGAATATAACAAGCCAACGAAGGATTTAATAATCATACCTCATCATGTTAAATAATTAATGTTTATATGTTAATTCATACATTCTATGTGTTAAAAAATGCATACGTCTACTCTTCAGCGCAAAATTAATATTCAAAAATTAAATTCCTTTCTTTTAAATTCATAATGAATACAAATATTTTTAAGTTTTGTTATAAAAAGTTAATTAAAATTGTTTTAATCAAGTATTACATAACAATACGTGTTAATAAATCCGGTTTGAAATAATATTATTTTAATGTTTTAATTTATATTACAATATATGTATCTTTTCATAGTTTATAAATCACGTATATTATACTTTAGGTTGGCAAATTTTTAGAAATATTTGTTTAACCTTCAATATTCCGTGGTGTATATTAGTACATATTACTAATGTTCATATTTTTTAAACGTCTTCTACAATCATATAAAAATAGTAAACAATATATGTTCATAAAAAACGATTACATTTTCTATTGACCCTATTAATTTTGTTGCGAATTCAACAAGGTCATCGAAGACTACATTATCAATGTTCGCAAATATTTAATTTTGCCGTTTGTACGTTGTCTTCATTACGTATGTATACTTTATTTTAGCTTACAAATGCGCAGAGTTTATTTTGGAAATTTTTATAATTAAGTGGGCGCTTGTCGGCAAAATTGTTCTACTAAAAATAAGCCAATATTGACCTTCAAATACATATCGTACTGCAATTTTTTTTTTAAAGGCGCCTAGACTATAATATTTTAAATTTTTAACATATTGTTGATACTATACAACTAAAATTACCGGGAACGGTTAAACGTATGAACGAAATTTTGTGTAAAATCGATAAAACTACTTTAAACAGACCGTTATTTATTTTGAAAGAATACATTATAGTTGTTTTAAATTCTATATTTAATAAGTGTATTGATTTTTTTTTTTTTTTTGTGATAAATTGGAATTGTTATCTTTTCTTCGATACGATTTTTTTATGATGAACTTAATTCATAAAATCTCTTTAGATTGATACAATAACAACAACAAAACACACATAGTATATATTGTGTATCGCAATGTGTAGGCGTATAGTCGACCAAGTTATACAGCTCAACGGTTTTGTATTAATATTTATCGCAAGAATATCATCACACATACAACTTGTTTACATGGAAATTTGGGTCGTGTCTATGTGACTATGGGGTTTATTTTTAATCGGCCTCATTCGCTAGTGGGGCGTAAAAATCGTCAAGTGGAATTTGATAAATACTATGCTGGACACGCGCTAATATCCGAGCACTTAAAAACTATTGTGTCAATTCAACTCGATAAAATAAAAATATTATGCGGGAACTGCACTAAAATGTTTTTGTTTGTATTAAGTTCTGTAGAATTCAACTGAATTTTATATTATCACACTTAATAATATAAGTGGGTAATAAACTTGGGTAAATTCACAGATCGTTTAAAAAAATGCCGCAAAAAAAAAAAGAGAAAACTTAAACTATATGGTTCTTTAGAATTATCAATATTTCACATTGTTTTGAATTAATTAAAAATATGCCAATAATATTAAATTTCCAGTTGTTATCTTCAAATAATATTTAATTACTTATAATAGCAATAATATAATAATAATATAAATCAATACTAATAGCTCCAGCCGCTCCGGGCTATCGATACAAACTCGCTAAGGCTAAATATTGTATTAGAATAACTCGATATGTTAATAAATTCATTAATTAATGTGATATTGTAATTTATATTATTGATTAAATATACTACATTTAATCAATGTTTATACTTTAATACTATAATATTTATGCTAATCGCTTTTCCGAAGTGCAAGGTATAAAAATAATTTAATTATTTGAACAATAAAATTATAAAATGGTCATTAAGTATTTATAACATAGATATCATAAATCAATAGTAGTATATTATATGCAATGACACATTGTATGTAAATTAACATTTAAATTATTATCGATTACCTAATTTATAGTTTATTTACTAAACTACAGCTGAAAAATTATGTAACATACTAAAATATAGATATGTTTAATCGGATTTATATATAATAAGTATGGCTAGCTGCATTTAATAACGATAATTGTTTGTCAAAACAAAATAATTGATGGGAAACTTGCTGTATTATAATCACATTAATCAATGATATTGTAACTGTAGGTCTGTAAATACCAGCAATTTATAATTATACATTAATTTTTTTACATAAAAATATAATCAACTAGTCTTATTACAAAGCTACTATATTATTATTACTGTCGTTGAAGACCAAAGAAAGAAAATCTGCAGTTATAGGCAATTTGTTTGAAAAATTATACAAAAACATTTCACTACTAGGAATACTCGTTTTCAAAAGCTAACTCGATTAATCCAATATCCTGTGGTTAGATCGTGTGGAAAAATCAACGAGAAAAGAAAACCTAATGAATATTCTTGTGTAATTTGACGACAAAAACATTGACTCTGCAGTCTGCAGTAGGCAAGCAAGTCTGTGAATGGATTTCGAAAATTCGCCCGCGCTGCTCACTCGTGTGTAAATATGGTTATATTATAGGTACCTATATTATTTTAAATCAAAACTGACCTTCCATTCGTGATAGTATTCTTCTGTTATACCCATAATTCTGTTGGCTTTCTATTGACCAGTGTACGATTCGGCAGCGATCGGCGTGTAGTACGTCAGAGATGGCTGTAGAGTATAATAATGTATAATATTGTACAAGTATAACTTTTCACGCGAATTTCTTGATTTCGGGGGAAAATGTCTCGAGGCTTTGAATAGCGTCGCACCGACTAACGGATTGGAAACGGCCGTATTACAGCATCAGCACAGAATCGGCTTGTTCCCCTCCATATCGGAAGACAGAAAGTCATAATTTATAATTAAAATAAGAATAAATACACAGCAGCGCGGCCGTATGTATAACGACCAACGGCGTATATAAATGTTTCGGTCCGGTTATCGGGCCATACCGCTGTCAACCGGATAATTATAGAAGGTTGCCAAGAAGTGTTGTGCAGAAGAAAAAATAAAATAAAAGCGTAATCTTATTAACGATGACGGACCGATGGAAATGATTAGCTTACAGACGTCATGTGCATAAAACGCGTACCACTCGTGTACGCAGAAAGAATAAGCCACCTCGGAAGCTTTGTCGGAGTGAAAAACGGCACTGAATTTTTATTGTGGGCGGCGGGCGTAGAATAATAATAATGTAGTTTTATATGCGTACTCGGAACCCGGCAGTGACTGAATTTGAGGAAGAGCGAAATCTTTATAGTTACTATACACACCATTATAATATATACCTATATACTATATAGTTATAAAAGTAAAGTTATAAAAGTATAGCTATAACTGTTTTAATACACTTCATAGTAGACAGTATAGTAAAGATTTATCACTGTACCATAAAAACGAAAAAAAAAAACCCTAAAACAATAATTTATATCCTTTAACTCCGGGACTCAGTAGCGAAATTGTTATACATATTATGTATAATATATTTAATATGTTTATGTAGATTTTAGATTTCGACCTAATACTACGCTAAATCGCGGATTATCTAGTATAGTTGTTGATTAGTGAGAATTTTATAGTAACATCGTATATTCTATTTTGCATATTACATTCGACGTTACAACAAATTCTGTGCACAATAATAATAATAATACAATTATATTTATGGTACCTAATAAATTGAAAGTATACTACCGTCAAAATGTATTTACAATTAAAAGACATTACGAGACGTAAAAAATTATTATTAGACATTAGCCTCCAAATGTCTCATTGACATCAATCATATTAATGATAATATCATATTATAAAATGCCATTAATGAAGTCTCTTTGAATATTGTTAATTATTTATTCGATATCATAAAAATATCAAATGTGATTATTTTTAAAATATCGCTAGAGTTTATGCTGTTTTATAGTTAATATATAGTTTACTATGGTATTTATATACTTTAATAATCTGTAGCGATACACTGATGATACTGTAGTTAATGCTATGTGTACTGAATATAAATAAGACATTGACAATTTTAATTGTAGTCTGTTGGATATTATAGCATTTTTAAAATCAAAATTTTAAGAATAGTAAATTTAAATATGAAATATATTATTTAATTTAACAATAAATAATAGGAAATTAAAAATAGTAATTTATTAGAACTTAATTGATAGGATATGTTTATATTACGACTTAGTAGTATTAAGTAGTAAGTGTTATATTCCAGTAATTTAAAACTAAATTGTGTTTATTCTATTTCATTAATCCAAGGTTATTTCGTCAAAAAAATTGAATGAAACATAATAAATTAGATACATAATGCCTATTATAAATTCGTATATTACAAACATTAGACTAGAATACTGCAACGATGGACAGTTTGGCACAAGTAGTATAGTTTTTTCTTGTAGATTTCAACGATTATATGCATTTAATATATACATAATTTGTGTAGTATATTATGCACGGATAATGTTGTGCCTTGTTTATTTTACTAACAAAATTATAATTCATAAGCACTTAAATGAGTTTATGGCCACTAATAAATAATTATGTTCTACAAAATCAACAACTTTATTTATTTAACTTAATTTGTACATTTAATTTCAATATGAGTATAGGAGACCGGTCAGTAACAAAGTACAACTAATATTTAATTCTGTGGTAACTTAATTTATTTAATTTATTAAATAAAAAAAGGATTTGCCAGACATTTAACCATCAAAAAAATGTCAGAATCTACTGAAAACGATAGTCTTCCTAACTTTAGTTGTCCCATAGACCCGAGATTTCAAAACACAAATGTTACACGTAATTGTTTCATTCATTACATCGACTACCACAGATGTGTACATCTATTGGGAAAAGAGGACACTAGCTGTGATATTTTCAAAGAAACTTATAAGAGAATGTGTCCAAATGCTTGGATAAACACTTGGGATCGAAGAAGAGAAAAGGGTAATTTTGCAAGAAATTGCAAAACTGAACTTGACTAATATGTGTAGAGTATAATAAAAATGTTTAATAAATGTATAAAAACAATACGCTTATGTTCCGTAAACTGTTAAGATTTTATTTTAAATTAGTAAGTTAGTAGGTATTTATATAGTAACAAGGTTTATAACTTATTTTAAATAATAAATGTGTACTGGAAGTCTGATATTTGAATATACAAAAAAAAGAAAAAGAAAAGATAAAACAAATTTGACGCTATTTATATATATTTGTATTTTATATTCTTCTTCTTTAGTCACGGCCTTTAACCTTTAAGACCATACTGCTAAAGATAAACTTTGCCACCTATCCCTTTCCTCCGCTGCTTCTCTCCAGTTGGTACCAGGCTCCATCCTTTCAACTTATCTCTTCACAGTATCTTCCCATCTCAGCTTAGATCAGACAAACAGTATTTTTACCGTAGGGTTTTCTTCAATCACCCGTTTGACTAGAGTACCCTATTTGCGCCAAGTATGGCCTGCTCAACTTAGACTTCGTTTGGTAATCTCTCTAACTATATCCGGTCTCTAGAAAAGTCTTTGGAGCTCATCATTATGTAGTTTTTTCCATTCTTTGGTTTGGCTGTCGAAGACTAACGTAGAACTTTTCTTTCAAATATCATTAGTCTCGATTCTTCTGTTTTTCTCAACGCCCTGCACGTTTCCAAGACTTATAGAACAATTGGTCTTAATAGTGTTACATACATATTTATTTTTAGGTTTTTGGATAGGGCTTTCGATTTCAATACTTTTTCTAATCCATAATATTCTTTATTATGTATATTATATTATTAATTAAAAATGTTTTTCAAAATAACTATATAAGAAAAAAAATTAATTTTACACAAAACAAATAAATTTTGTTTATTTTTATAAAATTGATTTATTCGATAAAAACAGTAAAAACTTGAAACATTCCACTATTACTTAAATTATTATTTTCTATACATATTCAATTTTCAAAATAGTTGGATTGATTATAAGACTAAGATACGTTACATTATTTGCCACATAATTTTCAAAACTCACTTTTTAACGAATACTAATGTTTATAAGAATAAACGTATATCTATTATACAAAACTTAAACGTATGGTGAATAAAGGATATCTCGTAAGAAAAGATTTATTGTGATAAATTACATAAATTTTGTCCTTGTTCTAAATTAAAGTTGTAATATTTTTCCGACAATATATTATATACACGCGTTGTACGACGATATTACACGTTTAGTAATTAACTATTAAGATACATAATATAAATTTTAAAGCGTTGAGTAAAATTAAATAATATTTAAACATCCTAAACTACTAACAGTACCAACTGTAAGAAAGCGTTTAGTGCCTATTGTTTCCAAGTAGAATAGACACGTGATTTTTAAGTTTCCAATCAACATTATAAAATGTGTCAAAACGATATAGAAGATCGCCACCTTGCACGTTAATGTACTTGCCTAGTCATCAGACACAATAAAAAAGTTAATATGGATAAATTTGCACATGCGGAAATTCATTTTATTATTCGAAATTAACCATTAAAAATTGGCAACGGGTCCTCTATATAATAGTCCTCTAAATTAATTGGTCGCCTATTAGACCATTCAGGATTATAAAAATAACACGGTCTAAATTTAATCATAATTATTAGTTCAACGACATTAACCGATGTTATCCGGGTTCTAAATATACAATTTATTGACTATAGTGGACTACCAACTATATAATAAATTATACTGTTATGTATTTATGATATTGGACATTATTTTTAAAACTGTACATATTTATCATTTATGCGTAAATGCGTGACGTCTATTCTTCGATAATTATATATAACAAACGATTAGTTAATATATAGTAGTTAAAGTCTTTCGTAAATATAAAATAAAAAAACAATACAAATTTAAAGTTTTGAAAATTTTTCTTTTCACACACACTCAAAGTCCAAAGATATACAATACATTCTATTATGTAATAAATGTTGGCTCACGTAATTCAACACGTATTTTTTTTTAATTTTTATAACGGCATTCATTTAACCGTGGTTATACGGTGTCGTTCACTGAATAACAACGCGAGTAAGAGTAACTTACTATTAAAATATTATATTTTATTGTATGCAAATTAGTAATATTCAGCAAACAATCACAATCGAAAAAAAAATATATATATATACACATGTATAATAATATAGTAGGTATAGGAGTGTCGAAATGTGAAGTACAAATGGTTTTAATAACTTTACACTAAACTATCGCACGTCAATGCGGTTTCGACCCATTACCCACCATAACGGGTTTCACCTCTTTTCTAGTACAATGCATTTCTATTTATTATTATCTAAATGCCCTGCAACGATAAGTAATAATACATAGGTAGTATATATTGTATTATCATAGGAAGTTAGATTAAAATGTAGAATGAGTTGACTTTTTAATACTTATAACGTTTATTACTGTATACAATGCATCTAGGGTGGGCGTAGTATTTTGTGATAAATTACAAATTAACAAACCTACTTTCCGTTCCACCGAACAGCCAATGTATGTTTTAACTTACTATAAATTGTGGTAAAAAATAAAAATAATAATTTTGTTAATTGGAATAATACCTAATATAATATTATTAATATATGGAGATATTTGGGACGATTGTAACACTTTTCACGTTATGATTTTTTAATTATTAATATTTCCGTCAAGATTAAAATCTTTTTAATAAATTTGATTATGTCAACTCAATATGACAATATATAAGTACATTGACATTATATTAATTATTATAGCACTGTTATATATTATATTCACAGCTAATTAAATAAAAAGAGGTGGACAAGTGGGTTCCGCTCTGCTATACAGACGTACAGTACATGTCAAGTGGTTCAATGTATAATAAATAATAATGTATAATGCATATTAATATTTATGTATGTGTTATATTTGAATTAATAGACCATTGTATACAAACAACGATTCTAAGCAGAAACAGACTATCGCAGCTTATATCACATTATCACTAAATATATTTCATTATGTGTTTTTAGTATTTATATTAAACAGTAATTTATTTTACTATTATTAGTATTATTATTACTGTAGGTAATTCATAAGAAATATTATAAGTAAAAGTTTTAAGTCCCAACAAATAATATTTTTTAAGTATAACAAATTAACTAATAGGTTTTTGACCAAGTAAAACATTTTTTATTTGCAATAATTGAAAAAAATAAGAATTTTTCAGAAAATTTCTTATGTGTATAAATATTTTGCAAATTTCAAGTATGATGATTTATTTTTAAATTATACTAAAAAAACAAAACCAATTTTGTTGAAAACAAATTTTGCGTAAATATTTCTGTTTTTTCTTAATTTTTAATTTATTTTTCCTGATTATTTTGAAAACACTGGAAATTTTTAATTTTGATCTCTCAAAACTACATAATAGATCCAACTTTCTATTAAAAACTACCCTCGTAATTGAAGATCAAAGCATTCTTTTCAACTACTTTTGTGTATACACACAACACTTATCATTGTAAAATCAACATAAATAAATTATACATCAAAATAAATGATTTAAAAGAAATATAACAATTTATTATGTCCCATGCCAAAATAATTATAATATAGCTTGGAGCAATATTGTGATGTGTGTTATTCAATTTAAAAAGTATACATTAAATTTAAATTATTAACAGCTAAATATTTTAAATCTACAGCAAGCTTTAAATAAATGGAATAAAATAAAAATAACAATTAAAAAATTGGGTAACTATTATATGACTTTTAAATTACTTTAAAAAATAAAAACCTATACCTATATTATTATATTAATAATAATATGATATATTTCTAAATAAATAATAAAAAATATACCTACCTACTCTATATTATTATCACAAATGTACTACAGTAAAACTTCTAATTTCCTCCGTTTTTTTTATTTGTATGAAACAATAAATTACTTTATATTTTTTAATACATGAGATTTTAGATAGTGTGCAGTTAGTATTAACTTTATTGAGTATTTTTAATTCTAAATGTGCAAAAAAAGCATATTTAATTTGAATATAACAGTCAAACTTATAATAATATAACTTAAGTCTAAAAAATCTTTAAAGTATTTAGGTAAAGCTATTTTATATATTAATAATGATTTGCAATTTCTATATTGATTATATTTACTTACATATTTTTAACATTAAATTATTGGAGGGGGCAATAGAGGGGCAAAATCAAATGTTGGAGCGCGCACTTGTCTACCCTTGTCCCCGTGTTTCCACAATCAATAAAAAAAATATGTAAAATAAAATTCGAAAGTAATTAAGTAAAGTTTCCCTACTATACGATAAACGGTATTACTTTATCGTGTATCAATGCAACGATAGGTATCCCATTTATCACAATATACAGAAGCATTCAAGGATAATATAATTTTGATATCTGATATAGGTACATAGACATAGTACATTTTCTATAGATATATAAGTATTCACAAATTTTTAATTTTTTTGAATGCACCGTACATATTATGTAATTTCATATTACGAAACAGAATATTATTTTGATATATAAAAATATAATTTCAGACAAATAGGTACAGTTAATTAGCGCCCTATTATATTGTAGTGTTTTAAGTTTAGATAAACAGATTATAGTGAATCAATATATTGCGGAGTACCTCTGTGCGACTGTGCAACTCCCTTCCGCTCATAAAAACTTTAAACACTTATAAATAATTATAAGTTGTAACTTAAACGCATACATTATCCATACAATATACATAATACATTAATACATATACTTCAGTTATCAATCACACGTAATATTAAACTTAATTGTTTAGGACCATAGACTTATAATATTATATTATTATATTATAAGTCTATGTAACTATAGTGTAGACTGTAGACTATAGTCTATAGGACTCTGCACAGTATTGCCTATAAAATAATGAGAATAAGAATAATATGTAATAGCCAATAGCTATATATATTATATATATATGGTAAGTCATTATTGAATAAACTAAAATCAGAAGTTTTGTTTATATTTCACAAAATATATTGCTATTGAGTTCTATGAAAGCTAAAGAATTATGTACTTTTCATTTTAGTGGTTGTAATAAAGAATACCGGATATCGCAAACATGTTTTAAGGAGTCGTGTATAGGCAAATTACTGTTAACACGGCGGTATGAATATGTAATGTTCTTGCATATATGTCTAATTGAGTAATCGACAATAATTGAACAATTTATGGTATATTATACAGACGAAGATACTCCGCGATCATTATTTTTTATTCATATTTTTACACATTTAATTATTATTAAATTTTAAAGGTGCGTAAGCGCAATAAATATTGTCCTTTGAACGACTTAATAACAAATCTAAATATCTAGTGACAAGTTTTTAATTTTTAATTTTTAATTAATTTGTTATTAATTTATTATCTATTTACGTATAAAAGTCTATCAACGTAATTTATTGGTATTTTAGTAATACAATTTTATTTATCTATTTTTTATATAGTTTTTATATTTACCAACTAGTTTTCAATTCAAGCATTTTGTTTTTTGAAAATATAAGTCTCAAAGTTTGTTATTTATTTTATGAAATCAATTTTTACTTAAATCATTTCGAAATGTTATTCCTCACATTATGAATTATTTATTTAAGTATATTAATCTGAGGTAAGTAGTATTGGCACTACACTTATATATTTTGTATAATGTATCTTGTATCTAACCATTCATAATTTATTTATTTCTATAGTTCTAAAATATAAAGCCAACAATGAATGGGACCAAATAAAAATCTTTTTGAATGAGACTATATACACTTGATTACTTTAGACGCAACCGTAGAAAATGCTAATGGAAGCCGAAATATTTTTAAATACTCTATATTTAGAATAAATGATTGGAACATAAAACATAAAAGTTTATCGCTCATCAGTTAATGATATATCTAGAAGATGTTGAAGACATTTACAATTATCTAGTATAGTAGTATAATAATTTATTAATAACATAAAACATTTAAATTGTTTATAAACGCGCGGTAGAATGCTTGTTTAGGTATCGAAAGAACCTAACGTTTCTCCAACCCCCCACCTCATCAAATTGTTTTCAATTTTTTTTTTCATTATTATTTAGTATGGAATTTGTATGAATTTGTACAATAAAAATCAGAATTTATACGGATTTATTTTCAAAGGAATAACCAAAATAGTATTAAACTAATTTTTTTCAACATTTTTGCCATGAATATTTAGTACGGTATTTGTATGCTATTCGTAAGATCACTTGTGAAATTTTTAGAAAATCCCTTCCCACCTTCCTTATTAAAATGTTATGGGGGGGGCTAGAGGAACGTACGTAAGTTCCTAAGTAGATATGTAATATATATGATGTGTGCAGTGTATTAAATTTATATATATATATGCTTTTTAATTTTTGCATAGCTTGTGATATAAACAATATAAACATGTCTCAGCGTAAAATGGATCATATTTTAGGTCAACTTATTATTATTATAAAAATTGTGCAAGCTATTCGAGTATAATATATAGTATGTTCTATAGCGCAGAAACTGTTACAGTCTACGTCCAAATTCAAATCAATTTTTTAAATACTTTATCACTTAAAAAAACGAAAATAGATATCGGGTCTTATTAATGATTTGATGCTTATATTATATAGTACTTGTATACTATGCTTATATTCGCCTGAAAAAATGTATTCTAATTCATTTAATATGAGTTATGAGCTGTGGGCACTGCAGCAACAAACATTCTGGGCCATACTGTATATAATAACAAACACATCTGCCAAACACACAAAAATTTAATCCCATGGTTTATTTAACATCAAATAAAACCTGGCTATTTTTAATAAAGTCATTGTGATTCGAGTAAATGGTAAACACCAAACAAGTGTACGAAAACAATATCTAACTCAACATTTTTACCGGTTTTTGTCGCGTAGGTATAGCATTACCTAAAATACGCAGCAACAATAGGGACCTCCCCGCAAGTCATAAAAAGGAATGCAAGAAAAAAAATTCAAAATAAATAAACCATGAAAATAAAAAAAATGAACTCGGCTTAACATACATTAGTTTATAGCAGGATGTGAGGGGCGACAATTCAAAACATACAATTTCCATTTTTCACTTTTGATGGTTTTTTGTTACGAACTACTGAACTAGTTTAGAGATATTATTTTTTATTATTAACAAAAAATTACAAAATTATAAGAAACATATTTTTGTTATGTCCCTTAAGTTATATTGCAGTTTAGTGTCCTAAATTTATCATACACAAGTTTATTGATTATGCCAAAAGGTACCATTTCCATCCAATAGTGAGTTTTGACTTAATTTAACTCAAATCCTGTACACGAGTAGGTAGTAATGGTTTATGTTATTTATTTTTGATAATAATATTAGATTATAAAATAATAAAAGTATATTAAGCTATAACTTACATCATCTTGATTAGTCTCTAGAAAAAATAATTATTTGGAACACATTTTAATTTTATATATTAATTAATATTTTGTATGTATAGATTCAGTAAAATTTGTAATTGACTAGTTTGAATTTATTTTTCATTAATTATTATTAATTTATGATGGACGATGAACTATGTGACCATAGACAAGACTGTAGTTTTGGCGCAATTTGTTATCAATCATAATGATGTTAGAGACGTCATGATGATTTTATTATACAAAATAATATACAAACAAATGAAAATAAGTAATCCGCTAAATATTTATTTATAATTTAATTTGGCAATAACTTAAACTAAAAATGTGATGTACAAAAATTTATAAACAATGGAAATCGTACGTAGTGCATTTAATTCAATTCCATTTCCTATGTTAGTACTATGGGAAATAGTGCAATATGGCCTACCTACTGTGGAAATAGTACGTTTAAACGTTTTGTAAAAATTTGAGGAATTGATACATTTTGACAAATGATAAAATTTGGTAAATACTACGTTTTGACATAATTTGGAAATAGTTACATACTTTTGTTTTATACTTCCCATTGGATATAGTGCGTTTTGTCGTAATTTGTGATTTTCAGATTGATTTTTACAAAGGAAATAGTACGTTTAGTCAACACTTAATAGTACCATTAGATTTACCGCATTTCTTTCTATAAGAATCAATATATAACTCAATTTCATCAATTTTGGAAATAATACGTTTTGGATTGTCGTTCCTTATGTAGGTTATCAAATAATTTAAGAATTTAATTTGTTTACTTAAGTGTGTATTTTATTGGTTACAAACAAAACACGTTATTATTTTTATTATTATAATATAACTTTTACATGCAGTCAATCGTTTTTACACATTTCATTATGATGCCCTGTCCAAGATTCGTGTGTCTACGCATACGCACACTAACAAAACAGAAACTAAACTTTTTCGGAATAGATAGAAGTATACTTATAAAATAACTTAAATAAAAAAAAATAACTATATATTTTTGTTATAATTATTTAAAACCTAAAACCAACTTTTCAGATAAATATAATTGTTATTAGTGCATAGTACTTACTATACTTACCGTTACCTATACAATAATATTGGTTTTTATTTCTGTTTATATCAGAACAATTTTGGAAAAAAGTCAGTCTAGAAATTTAGTATGTATTTACATTCTTTTTAGGCTTAATTACAAAAATATGTAATTTTTATGGATGAATGTGAAAAAACATATTGTTTCATAACACTATGATGTCTATATAGGTACGCCTATAATGTGTTAACACTGTTAACAGTATGACAAATAATTGTACGATAATAGAAATATAGAAGTCATAGTCAAAGTCAAATTAAGTTGAAGTTTTAATAAAAATATCCTTTCATACTTTTTAGATTCCGAACAAATCGTGAATGGTATTATACACTGATCTATATATATCTATCACTTTAAATATTGCCCCTCCGGCCCTTCCCCTCTATAAGTATTATGCCGTAACACAGTGACACTGGTTATTTGCGGCTCCAATAGCTTCCAATTTTAAGTTTTATATTTATTTTATGAAATTGTACGAATTGTCAATAAGTCAATATATAGGTATACCGGATATATACCCAATATACGTTTATTAATCTCAAGATAAATAGTTATAATCTTAAGTATTTAATACTGTCAAACAGGTGAGCAGTCGATTGATTAAAAGGTAAATGATAAAACGAACTTGAATAGCAAATAAAAACGAATGAAAAAAATAGGTAGGTAGATAAAAATATATTGCGGAATTGCATTTTATTGTTGTCATCAAACGAAACAAACACGGGTAGGTACATCGTATACAAATATTTCATGTATTTATATAGGTGCGGTATTATAATATAGAATATTAGGACGTGTCGTCTCAGTCGTCCATTCATGGTAGGTGTTATTATAATATTACGAGTCGTCTATACTCGTCTCCGTCTGCAGTGTTATGAATAGGTAATAATAATATACACACGCGGTGGGAAAGAAAGAGAACGTCCGGATGATATATCGTAGAGTGTACGGTGCTGTGCGACGAAAGCATATATTTTGTTTGTTCGCCGGGGTGGCCCGGGGACCGAACCGTAAGACGGTGTGCAGCGGGGGAAGAGGGGAATCGCGTGACAAATCGCGAGCAAAGGATCGCACGGCGAACTACGGCGGCGTGTCACGCATTCCTTGGATCGGATAAACGCGCCCGCGAGGGTTTATTATAATAATATGTACCTACTTACTATTTACGTATATAATATTACTACAGTACACATACACACAAAGCGCGCTTTTGTCAAGTGCCAAGAATCATAATATTTCGTAAGAGCCGGCCAAACGTTTTACTCACTGTCGCGAAGACGTTCAAACGCAATTAGTCTGTACGACATCGTAATAAACACATATAGGTAGGTGCTCTACAGTTTATACTCTATGAAAAAATATGCAATACTAGTGCATCTATACGATTAAATTTATTAATCGTCGTGACGAGAGAACGAAATGATAATGTCTGTTGTGATGACTTGTGGATATCGGTTAGCCAGTATTTTTTGTGCTTAAATTCCGATCAACCCGATGATATTAATATTATGGTTGCAGCACACTACGGTCTGTTGCCTTTAGCGCATTTGTCATCCGACATCGTACAGTCATCACTAAACTTACGATTAGGTACCAACTATATAATTTTCGGATAAGAAGCTAGCTGTTCAAAATCTACCCACTACTTAGACGTCAGAGGTCGTTAAGCGATCAAAATCTTATAAATAATAATATGGTAACACGATAGAACAAAATTGGCGGAACTATAGGGGCTATAGCATCCCTATAAGCTCTGTAGTTCAATGATTACACCGCCCGGCTAATTCCAAAAATTATAAAATTAAGAAATATTTTTATTTTGTATATCGATTATAGTAAAAATATAGTATGAATATCTTATCTTATAGTATAATACTATAGTTATAATACTGATATCATAAACTAAAACGCTTTTTAAATTCTAAATTTCATGTACAAACAAATTTAACAAATCCATAAAAAACTACATAATCATTTGTCTTCTCAATTTCTCATATTAAATTTATTCCCTTTAGAACTAGTAAATTTAAATACAAATCATCAGTTGAAAAGAAAATTGCCTAGATCTTTTAACCCTAATTATTTTTCATACTCAATTTTGAAAAAAAAGTGAAAAACCACTTGCACTCAGATATTTAAATAACTTATTGTAATATTATTACTTCTTTTGTACATTTATTTTTAAGGCAATATTAATGGGTATTTTCTCTTATCCTATGAACTTCACATTCACATCAATCTTTTTTCTTCTTTGACACAAATATACAGTTTAATTATTGTATAATGTATTGATCAATATAAAAAGAAATTTAAAAAAATGTAACTCAACTATAGGTAATAAAATAGCAACCATATAGATAATAAAATAGATTTTGCAAATAAAATTACGTAAAATAAACAAGACTGGTTTAATCTGAGAAAGTTACATGAAATGAAACACGTTTAAAGAATACAAAAATGGAGAAATATGAATTAATAAATTATTTATTACATAGAATAAACATGCAGACTTATTAGTTATTAATATTTAAAAATAAATAAATCTATTATAAAAATTACATAGCTGATAATTATTATTTTGGAATAAAAATAAACTAGATATTCATATAATAAAGGTTGGGACTCGTACCTTATAAGTAGGTAGGTACACCTAAGAATTTGATACTTATTTAATGAAAAAAACTCTTTAGTAAAATATCTAATAAAGTAATAAGAATTGACGCTTATTGTCGTTTTCTCTAGCTAATGTTAACGATGATGCTTAGAATTAGAAATAAATCAATTTGGTTCTTGTTTTCACATAAAATATTTATTATACAAAAAAATATGTATTAAAAAACATAAAAACATAATTGTAAAAAAAAAGTATAGATCATAATATAAAATAACAAAATAAATTAGAGCTTATAATATTTTTGAGCCATATTTTACCAAGACAAGTACCAACAATTAATCAATTATTATGGGTGTAAAGATATTGGTTTAATTTTTTTTATACAAATATTACAAATATATACTGTATATACTATAATATTTATATTATTTTTAATAATAATAAAAATGTATATATACATTGTTATTAGTTATATCATAACAAAGTTAATAACGAAATAATTTAATATTAAAATGTGTAATAATAGATAAGCCGACCATTACTTAATTAAATTCAAGAATAAATAATTTCAAAAGGATCTTGTATGGTACTTTTATTCCTATTATGATTTTTATACTTCAATATAAAATGTTATATGATACATATTACGTATAATAACACGGAATAATTTTATAAAAAAAAAATCAGATATTTTAGAAAAAAAATTGCATTTTATTTAATTTAGTAATAACAGAAAAAATATTTATGACTTACCTAGGCTTTAACTTTTAGAGACCCTGTAATTATAAAACGTCAAAATAATTCTACAGGAACATCCGTTACCCCCTGATTACAATATGCTTTTGCGTTTTAACTTTCAAAACTTTGAAAAAAAATAAAGGACAAATTGTGCTTACCTCTTTACTATTTAACATCTACTAGTCAGTTTAAAAATGCCTTAACAGTTATTATTAAAATCAATACGAAGTACGATTTTTTTTTTAGAAACGTACTGTATAAAAAAATATTGATTTGAAACAAATAATTCGAATAGATCATGTTTTCGTTTTTCTTATCCATTGGCGGTATACTATATATTATGTAGGTGCTTAGGTATACTTATTATGTCGATACTTATCATCAATTTGTTCGCTAGAAATTAGAATAATCTGCAGTGCCTATACTCACGTGCGAATGTACGACGTACAACTATACAAGTACCTACTTAATAAAAGATTAACAAAAATGCATTTAAATGATACATTTTATAAATTTTAGTACACGTGAATAAACTATAAATACAATACATATACTATGGTTATAAATAATAATTATATAATAAAAATATATTTTAATTAGGAATATATTTGTATACTTTTATTTTATTAATATATATATATATAAGTATTAAGTACTGACAAACCTTTACTACACGAATAAGAGTATGATTGAAAATTAAAATTTACAATACCTATAAATAATTTATAATATTAAATTATTAACTGTTGACGTAACTCATTCACCCGTCATAGAAACTCGTTGGTCAAATAAATTTGAAATAATTGGTGGTGGTTTGTCTCATGTGTACAATGAAAAGTAGAGAACCGAGCCAAACGCTAAGGTCCCTTAATATATAGATATTATTATATCAACAATAGAAGGGTAGATTAATTCATTTTAACACTCGACGGCCCGTAAAAACGAATCTATAATATCCGCAAATATATTATCACTCTATTTTATTGTCTATTTGTCTCTATAATATTTAATTTATCATACGTATGTCGTATTACTGTATTATAACTAGGTAACTATATTAAGTTATACTAATCATAATATAGACTATTTTTTTATTTACCTATAAATAGTGATACCTAATTAATGGCATGGGTATGATCTT
This sequence comes from Rhopalosiphum padi, assembly GCF_020882245.1. Lineage (NCBI taxonomy): Eukaryota > Metazoa > Arthropoda > Insecta > Hemiptera > Aphididae > Rhopalosiphum > Rhopalosiphum padi. Next base: position 65,652,241 of record NC_083598.1, on the reverse strand, counting down.
TTTTCGGCCAAAATAGTTTTTTTTTTAATTTTAAATTAATATTATATAAAATAAGTAACAATTCTGGTTTATCTTTATTTCCAAAGAATCAACCATAAACGAAATTAAAGTTACACTGAAGACTACAAATAAAGGAAAATTTGTCAAACAAAAATTATTTTTTTGATTTAACTAAGGCAAAATGTTATACTATTTTATTTTTTATCATTTTTTCACACATATACATTTGTCAAACAAATATCGTATAATTATAAAAAATACAACTTACATCTTAATTTTTAACATATTCATGAAGAGCGTATTTTATCACACAATTGTATATAATACATTTTATAATTGAAAATATGGATATAATCATATTTAAATAAATATGAAAATTGTTAAGTTTAGTTATTGTAATAATTGTAAATTTTTAAAGAAAACTGTACTGCTCAAAAAAAGGACCGTAATTAGAACTATCAATAATATAGTAGATTATTAGAGATTATTAGATTATTATTATATAGAGGTAAGTATTTAAGATACATAAGCCAATTTTATATTTTAGTTTATATACTGTACCTATTATAGATATAATATATTATTTAGTTATTTACACCTTACACGTGAATATTATATCATACGTCATACGACATTGAATATTATTAGGTAGGTAACGATCATTCTGCCCATCTTAACATTATCAATTTATATAATTAGTAGGGAACGTATTTAAATGCAAATTACATTTTTCTCTGAATGTCTGAAAACATTGCTTTTCAAGCACAAAGTTCATTTCATACATCAAGGAATTAAAAAATGTAACCATTATTTTGCATTTTTCTACATTTTTGTTTATTTTAAAAAAATTTTAGTGCATTTTTATGTTTTCAAGTCATTTTTATACAGGAATTGATAAAATTCGCTAAAAATTAAGCAGCACCTGATTATACAGGGCGTCAGTGCTATTATGAAACATAAGGTTAACTGGTTAAAGTATAACGAATATATCTATCTAAATTGTATAAAGTATATTCATTTTTTGGAAATAATTTTCAGAGAAAAAAGAAGATAGGAGAACTAGAAGATACGAATAATACGAATAATTAATACCTAAGAATAAAAATGTATATAGGTAATTAAACAATTTTATCAATGATAAAAATATTTTAAGAGCATTTTTTAAGGCTTTTTTCTTGTTTTATAGAGCATTTAAATCCATTTCCTAGTAATTAGGTTAATTAGTAGGTATTTGATATAGGCACATAATTTATTTGCGTTAATTCCAAGAGCTAAGGTTTAGTAGTAGTAGCCAGTAGGCACGACCTATTTAAACACTGAAAATTATTTCCATAAAATTTGATGATAAATGATATGATCACATAAGTAGCCAGTGCCCAGTAGATACATACCTCTAAAACCACAGAATATAAAAGATATATAAGTACCTAACCAAACCACGAAAATCGAAATATCACTATCAATGCACAAATTGGAGAGGAGGGCGAAGCTTCTTTAATTTATCTGTTTTTTTTTATTTATTTTGAGAGCAACTCTAGTTATTTACTTATTTTTAATGTGAATAAATTACTATTGTTTAAATTTTATATAAATTTATTTTAATCGCCCTCGAGTGACCAATTGTTACTGGAATTGTTACCAAATCTTAAATTGTAATTTTTTGTTTTTACCGATTAGTTTGAAAAATTGGATTCAGTTCAATCATTTCAATCATTATCAAGTCTCAGTTTCCTTCTTCTATATTTTTAATTTGAGCACTGCAAGACTAAGGCATATACCTACTAATTACTATAATATATTTCTTATGGCCGATATATTTATTTTACTTGTATTTTAAATGACCTTGAGTTCCGAAAATATTTTTATTCAATTTTCACTTCCTACTACAGGTTTTTGTTTTTCATTGTGCGACATACAATTTATCAATGCTACATAGTTAATCTATTTAGTCTCGCCGAACAGAAAAAAAAATCACACGTAGACATACATAACATTATTTTGTTTTTAAAAAGAATAATAATATACATTATCTAATAGTGAATAGGCACTGGTCTGGAATTGATGAAAATATTTTAGGTATATAATCAGACGAAATGCCATTATTATTAATTATAATATGTATCTACATGGCTACATACATTTTTTTATTGATTCGATTAAAAATTTCGACAAACGTTATAAAATTTCTGTACGGCACACAAACATTAAAAATAAAGAAATATATTTTATAATAATGTTGTTGTTATGAAACAATATACCTAATAATGATTAATGGCTATTTAACAAAATTTACCTCTTGAATTTTGTAGCTCGTACGCCGCGTGATAGTACGATGTATTTCATTTTCATAGATTTCTTCAACGCTGCCCATTTTGAATCCGTTGAAAATGAACAATTCGTTTATTGTATAGCGAAAAATGCAATACAGCCACCGAAACGAAATATAGTAATACGAAGTCCGGACAAATACGTTATTCTCACTCGCGCACGCTGCGCTGCTGGTCGCTGGTGCGATAAGTTGATTTATAAATTGAACAATGTTTTTTCCGTGCTAAACGTCTTGATAGTTGGCCGATTCGATGGCGCATTGGGTAGCATGCGCGCAGTAAAAACTCCCAGTCCCTTTAGTTCTATATTTAGACCACTAGAAAAAAAAAATAAACGTGCCTGGGTGTAAAAATGAACACTCGATGTATTCTTCCTTTTCTTTCACTGACGCCATTTATTTATTTGATGTAGTTTTTCAACATAAGTTAGCATCTTGTTTTTCCACCCAAGTTTGTCCAATTTTCAAGGTTAAGGTCGCTAATCACATACCACCTATGTATACCCACGTCATTACATTATGCTTTATTCATTTAACATAATATATACATAGTCACATAGATAGAAGATTGATGTAATAATTTATTTGTGTTTATTTATTCCTTTTTTTTTTTTTAAGTAAATAAATAATTATTATATTAATCAGCAGATTAGAGACAATTATTAACATATTAACAATCTCAACGCACATGTTTTCATTTTACATAGTTTATAAATGTTTAACAGGCATAGAGTAATATGTCTAGTAAAAGGATCTCTAAAATATATCATTAAAAATATAATAATATAAATAATTTGATAATAATAATAATAATCATTAAATGTGTTTTAAAATAGGTACTTTATGCTACACAGTTATGAAGATTTGTTAGACACCCCAAATATAAAAATGTAAATATACATAATAATACGATATACACATTAATATTTTTGTGTATATAATAATATATAGCTTATCAATTATCACGATGGGCTAATAAAAATGCCATAAGTACATAAAGTAAAAATTCAAAAAGGAATTTTACAATAAATCATATACACAGGATTAGATATGGGTGTATACCGACCCAAATTAAAGGTTTGAAATAAATTAAACTATAATTATAATGATTGAATAAACATCAATCTTCATATTAATTATGTTAGAATATAGAATACAAAATGCTTAGAAAACTAAAAATTTAGTTTCGTATTTGAATTGTTAAAATATGAAGTATAAAAATTTTGAATTTTTCTTTGTAAAGCCCATTATGAAAATAATTTGAAAATGATTTATTAGCCATGCTTTTTTTTCCAATAAAAATTATTTAAACCCCATGTACATACATGTACTTTATATACATATATATAATTAAATTCCATTATAAAAATAATATTATTATAACTTGTATCACAACTATACTTGACTAAATTAAAATATATAAGTAATAATTGGTCTATTTTCAATGTACTTATGCTCTCTTCGCCTATGGAATTGTTTCCATATAATATTAAAAATATTTTTAACAGACAATAATATGATGATTATACATTTACACATAAATAAAAATTGATGTCGTTGGCTTAGGAATGTAGCTTTTGCATACATATATTATAAAAAATAGCCTAATTTTATTTTTTTTTATAAAAAAGTTGTACGATGCATTTGTGCAATGATATAATATTTAGGTATGTATTACAGTTGAGGAAGTGAGTTTTTATGATCTTGCAATTGAGACTGGAGTGTGGAGAGTTCAGACGGTCGGAAAACACCCTTTTCAGTGATTATTCCAGTTATCAGTCGAGCTGGTGTTACATCAAATGCTGGATTCCAACAAGTTACACCTGAAATTATTTAAATATAGTTCTTTTAAAAAATTAATAATTATTTTAATTAGTTAAAAATAGATATTTAAAAGATCTATAGAATTCTAAACTTAAGCAATTTTAATAATGCAGGTTTTTTTTTAGAAAACAATCAATCTAACAATGTTAGATTGTTTAACACATTTCATATTTTATAATTATCTGTTTTAATATGAATGTAAAATATGCTTTATAAAAAATCTTTCAATACACCAAAATTTATTATTGAAGATGGTATTTTAAATAATAATTAAGTATAATAAAATAAAATAAATTAATTGTAAAAACAAATTATATTGTAGATTTATAAATAAAAAAAAAATGTACACAATTAGATAGTTTGATATATCATTTATACACTTAGGAAAAATTAAACTGTATTTGGTTTCCATACCATTAAATGTACATAGAAGAATATATATATTTATGTCTATATCTCATTGTAAAAATAAAATAAAAATACCAGAAATATATAATTTAGTATAGTTACATTTGTTTTAACCATAAGGAGTACTGCGAACAATATTAATAGTAATTTAGTATGGTAAGTTATGAAGTTATTTGTTTCAGTTAATTTGGATTATTTATTCTAAGCTATAATTTATAATGAAAATTTATAAAGATAAAATTAAACGAATATTAAGAAAAAAATGTATGGTTACGAGTATACTGTCCACTGTATAGTACCAAATTTATATTGTCAACATCTACAGTGCTCTCCGTAGAAATATTAAATTTATAGTAAATAATAGGCACAGAAAATCAATTATACAGTTTAGTAATAACTATTTAGATAATATTTAATTAGATAATTTACTTTAAAGAAGAAATTTATTATAAATATTGCATAATAAAACTTCCAATCTCATCTATACACTACTATCTATATTTTTTTTTGGAAATAATTAAATAATTTTATTTTTCAAGCTTTACATATAATTTGTTGTATACCAGTGAATCGTGCTTACTAAGTATTTAATTTATAATTATTATCATCAATAATTAATTACAAATCACATTATTTTATTTAAATCATAAATATTAAAAATATTGATCAATGAAAATAATATAGAAACACTGTTTAAAAATATTTAAATATGAGAAATAATAATATATTATAAAATATATATTACTAAACAATGTTTATTATCCCCTATTACAAGCTTTGCTTATTGGGGAAGTGTCAATATTTAATGTTTTTAAAATTCAAATGTATTTATTGTTTTTATTGACAAATAAAATATTATTATTGTTATTTTTTTTTTTACCTGGAGAAGCTATTCTAATATTATTTATATGAGTCATTTCCACTTGAGGCCTCTCCTCAATTACTATATTATCACCAGTATTTACATTAAAATCAATTGAAGTTAATGGAGCAGCTACATAAAATGGAACTTCGTGATGCTTGGCAACTACAGCGATCTGTTGGAAAAATAAACAAGTTATAACTAATATTACTAAAAATTTAATTTTTGAATAATATTTTATTGAATATCAATAATTTGTATTTTAAACAATTAATTATATTATACTAACTTGATAGGTCCCAATTTTGTTAGCAGTATCTCCATTAGCTGCCACCCTATCAGCACCAACAACAACAGCATTTATCTGAGCAGTCTTCATTAAATAAGCAACAGTACTATCACAGACCAGAGTTGATGGTATCTTATCATGAACTAATTCATAGGCAGTTAATCTAGCGCCTTGATTGTAAGGCCTTGTTTCCGTGAAATAACAATTTTCTAAAAATAATTAAATAATGTTAAAATACATCTTGGTTTAATACGTAAACTTGTCAACTAATATTTGAATTAACAAGTCAAGACTTATAAAATGGTAATGGTACAATATATGAAATATAAAAAAATATTTTACCCAGTCTTGAAGCAGAGTGTAGACAACGTACAACACCTAATGCAGTACCAAAATATGCTGTAGCTAATGAACCAGTGTTGCAATGCGTTAAAATACGAACTTGTTCACCATCCGTAACATTGTTTAAAATTGCTTTAGCTCCAAATTCTCCTATTGATCTATTATCTGATATATCTTTTTCTAACATTGCTTCTATAGCTGCTACAAACCTAACAAATAAATTAATGTACTAAACAAAGATTGATAAGATAATTTATCATAACAGAAATTTACCTAGCTTGCATTTCTTGTGCAGAAATTGATTCATCATTATCCAAAGAGTTTATATAAGATATTAAATGATCTGCTGCCTGTTTCATATTTACAGCAGTAGGTCTAGCAGATATTAAATAATTTAGTTTACCCTCAACTTCTCGCCGAAGAGCCTTTTTTTTTTCAAACTCTTCTTTTGATATTTCTACAGCCAAACTTAAACATCCAACAATGGCAATGGCTGGAGCACCGCGTACCTACAAATAACAATAAATAAATTTAAAAAATCGCAAAAAAATATACGCAAATACACGTGGAATAGTTAATTTAAACAGGTAATTACAGTATTTGTGAATCATTAAGTTTTTTATTAATTATAACAAATACATACATTTTTTATCATTGATTATAATTAATATTAAATTGTAATATCCATACATAGATACATATACTTTATTGTTTCAAATCCGAATATAAATTGACAAATTGTATACAACTATACCCAGGTAGTATAGTTAAGATGACCAGACATGAGACAGCGCATGTATATTAATGTCTGATATAGCTCAACTGGTTTTATATTGGTTATACACACTCTGTATACAAGTAGCAACATTTAGGCATGCTTGAAAAAATTGTTTTAGCCACGCCCATTGTGCGCAACTGGTCTTCTTCTTATTCGGCCTAAGTATATAGGTACCTAATGTCTTTTTAATATTCTACAACTTTTTAATAATAAAGGTAAAATATCTATGTTGATCTATATATATAATATATATATATATAATTTTTTTTTTTATGTAGGAACCTAAACCATAAGTTGTAATTAAAATTGTATAATCGTATTATATTTATTCATTTTAATGTTATATGAGTAATTAAAATAACTCAATAAAGTCATAACAGATTTTTACAATAAGATGGATGAATACTTTGGAAAAGTTTAAGTTTTTTAATTTTTTATTTAATATAAAATATAAATGTTGATTTATTATTGCACTAATTAATTATATATTGTATCTATCTATATACCTACTAATTATATCTTTTACTTATGTTAAATCTTTTTTGTTTATCTTAAGTTATTTTATTTAGGTAGATAATTATGTAATGTTAATCTTCTTATGTTTAATCTTTAATGTACATTACCTTGGCCATATGACCAAATATATTTAACTAAATAACACTAAGCAATATATATTTAATGTATCATATAAATTAATATGATGTTTTACTTTTTAAGCACGTACCTAAAGATATCTAAAATATATGTAACATACGTTCTATAAGTAATTCATAAGGTTATTTAGTTTTCTTTGTTTAAATATTAAAGTTTTCATTAATAAGATAAGTGCAAATTGAGGTACAAATTAAATTATATTTTTATGATATTTATTATCATTTTTTATTAATCATAAAACATTAAATGTATTCAACATGTTAAAACATAAGATAAGAATGTAATTATATTGTATATTTATACATAATATTTGGTCAAATTTATTTTTTAAGCTTCTTATACAAAATACTAATTAAATTTTTATCTCATATGAATTAATCAAACATTGTACCATTATATTTAGAGTATAGATGGTATGGAAGATGGGGGAGATCTATGAGAAGATTTAATATACAAATTATTAGGTACCTATCAATTATAATGAACATTTACAATGTAATACATGTATATATAATTTGATAACTATATTTTATTTTTAAATATAACCAACTAATAATTCATAACTAAATACATAACATAATTATTCATGATGCACTTACTATATTAGTTAATGTTCTTAACATTATTCAAAAATATTAAATATAATATGATCAATATGTTTAACAAAAAATATGACTAGGGTGTGTTTGGGTAGAGCAATAACAACTATTAATTATATCAATTATTGATGGGTTTTTCTTTATTAATTTTAACTAATGCCTAGTTAATGTAATTAAATAAATGTTAGTTACCTATCTAATTTTTTTGACAAGTACTCAAATAAGTAAAGTTAATTTCTTACAAATATAATAAATATATACAATCTTTAAATAAGAACAATTGGTTGTACCAATTTAAGCCAATATAAATTAAACAACTAATAAATTACATTAGATAAAAAATAAAATAACCGAAAAATAACTTAATTAATAAATAAAGTGTAATTTAAAAAAATTGCTTATTAAATATTTTATGAACCTAATAATAAGCCTCAGTATAAAGAAAATATTTTTAAACCAAACTGGATTTAATTACCTAATGGCTCTTGTGTTCAATGTCCAAAGATGGGATGGAAATACAATCTAGTCACGCCACATGAAAAAATATTGGTAAAAAGTAAAAACTATTGCAATTTTGTTAAAGGAAAAGATTTTCAATTGTTCACCACTTATCTAATTGAAAGTATTTAATTAGACATATTGACAGATTTGTAAATTTATCTTTATAATGTTGTATACAAAAAAATATATACAATTTGTCTATGAAGAGGAGGGGTTGGATAGAAAAGAAGCTTGATATCAACAATTATTTTATTTATAAACCTAAAACAATAAATTATATAATTTACTTATAATGAGTTCCTAAATTCAACTGGTATCATTTAAAATCACTAATTTGTATTCAATTGTATGAATTATAACCTGTTGAGTATATAGTGACTAGGAAATCAGTAGGTACAATAGAGACAGTATATGATGTACTAACAGATTATAAATAGCAAGAGATAAAACAAAATTGTTTATCAAGTGCCTATGTATAGGCAGTACTGCCATAGGTTAGTATATTAATCTAAAGAATTTGCAGACATACAGTGCACTGACATTAGTAATGTATTATTAGAGTGACTAAAATGAGATATATTTGATGATTATAATATGGTAAATCATTACAAACTTTAGGGACTCGATCTACCCATAATAGTTTAATGTAAGCATCACCGTTAAAACTGATGAGCTTGTTGACATGGCGTTTGCCCACATGGTCGTCGGCGCACGTCTCTAACAATCCATCCTGTTAAGCGGGAAAGGGTGGAGGGGTTAAAGTTTCGAAACGTTTGCTGCACACCACGTACCTGCATTTTGTTGATGACCTTCCATCCGTCCTCGACGCCCAAAATGGGTATGTACTTGGACTCTTTGGGCAACAGCAGTTGATCGAGCACTTCCAACGTGCCGTTCTCATACTTGATGGCCTGCAGAGTCATCGTGACGGTAGGGTTGTCTGTCGCCGTCGAAGAACAACTACTGCGCGCCCGCCGCTGCTTGACGTCGACCGGTAGCTACGTAGCACCAGCGGCAGTTGTTTGCGCCGACTTAGCCGTGTCCGGCGGGTCGGATCGCGCGGTCGTTGTCGTCGTTGCCGGTCACGCGACGTCACACACGTTCAACACGTACATGAACACTCAACAGCTGCCGCCGTCAACACTACTACTACTACGACTATCAACTGCTCACACTATAATAGTACACCGTCTACTGGTACTACTACTACCACTACGCGTACGACCACTGACTGCCGTGCGATGATAGCGTCGCGATCGCCGGTGTGCGCGGTGGTCAACTGCTACTGCAGCAACGGTGGTGATCGTCGTGTCGGTCCGTTCGCTCGACAAATTGTGTTGACGTTTCGTCCGCGACGACAAGCGAGACGGCACTGTCACGGTGTGTCGGTGTTTCCGTCGGCTGGCCGGCGAGGTACGGTCGGTCCGATGTTCGTTTGTCTGTCGATTATTTCGTCATTTATCACCGACTGCGAACGATGGCGGAGGTGGCGGTCGGTGGTGTGCACTGTGTACGCACTACGCACACACAGCGGTAAGCCGCGCACGAGTGGTGTTCGGCGTTCGCAGTTCGCCGCCGTCCCGTTATCACCCGGCCGCTCGGATAGTCGGATTTCCCGACGCGGTATCGCGGCCACCGGCCAATGGGCTATGTGCGCGCGCTAATCATCCGTTCCCGTTGGCCCGGCCACCGGTCCGATAACAATGATGATGTAAATAATCCAAAGAATTGTGAAACGCCGTCACTCTCCTACGGCGGCGGTTATCACACGTAGCGGCGTTTTCTTATCAAACCACCGCCGACGACGATGGAGGTTGTTTTCACTTTTCGTTCAATTATTTTTTTTAGCTTCGGTACTTCGGTAGTCGCGTGACGTGTACAACGACTTACCGTGTTGTAGTTGTCGCGGTAGATGATATTTTTGTTGCACGCACACTCCGACTCGGAACGTATCCCGTTACGGACGGTCGTCATCACGGCGTCGGTGGGTGGGAATTATCGACATGGTCATGTCGCTCGACGAGCCCCCTCCCCTACCCCATGTGTTCCCTTTAGATTAAATCTAAAAACTATTCTAAAATCCACACGTTCAAGTACTCAGGTACTCAACTTTGACGCCGCCGGGACGACACACCTGTTGTTATTGTTGCCGAATGTTGACTGGTTGTCGTCGTCGTCGTGTATAGTAGTGTAAAGAGAAATTAAAGTGGTCGTCATCGTAGTCGTGTAATTTGGGTACTTATTCCGTTTACGCCGAACTGGTACAGTCGTACACACTACAGAAGTCGACCGGTACGTATACTAAGTGTTTTTCCCTGTCCCCCGTCTCCGCCAATACAACCCGTTTACGAAAACCACGTAATGTATAGCCAATGAACATAAATATAATATAACAGTATACCTAATACTATATAGTACACACTACACGTCCACTGGACCCCCTACTGATAAAATGTTAAATGTCTAGTGTACTGTTACCTACTGGCTACTACCTATCTAGGGGGCTATGTCAGCAAATACTTCATCTTTACATAAATGTTTTTTTTTTAATAGGTATTAATATGGTAGTAACAATTATTAAATAGCATGATAAAATATATTTTGTCATGTTAAATAGTATATGAAACAATAAAAGTATAGAACTCAACCCTTGCCCACGGAAATAAATATAACAGTCGTTACCAAGTTACATTATAGGTGTTTCCAAGAAAACTGAGACAACATAATATTGACAATTTTATATTCTTTAATTTAGTGAAAAAACAATTTATTTATCAATAGTAAAAAAATAAACTGTTAATATTATATTTATAACTTATATTATTTATGATTTTCATATTTCTTTTTAAATTTAGTTGATTATTTTTCTAAATGTATTTAACATTTCTGTAAAGTAGAGTGTTTATATGTTTTTAGATGATCAATTATGTTGGTGGAAATGTGAAAAAGACAAATAGTCTATACAATTTAATATTAGTTTTCTTTTCAAGTGGCTAAAATCATCTAAAAAATATATGAATAATAATTGTCATTTGTCAGTTTAATCCTTTAGAGCACAGGTTATGCTGGTATTTTCTCATAATACTATCTTCAGAGATTTGTTTCTAGGTTATTTATAATGTTATAAAAACTAAAAACATATTTCATACTTTCATCAGTTTATATTTGTGTTGTAAGATAAACTCTAAAGCAAGCTAAGGGAGGAGTTAATGCCCCTTCTCTCTTTCATAACGGGTGCCCTTGTTTAGAAAGGAAGGCACAATATATTTTATAGAATAATCCAAATTCAATATTATTGGATTTTAAACTAGATTCACTTATGGGTTCAAGATAAATTATATAATTTATGGTATTGGTTGTAAACAAGTTTTGGTAGTAGATATTGTGATTTACAATATTACTTACATGGATTCATTGAAGGTTTAGTATTTTTTTTTTTTTTATCAAGGATAGTTTACTTATAATCATAATTGTTCAAGTATAAATTTACAAAATTATTCATGATTTCAATAAATTTTGAAATTTGTGTTCATAGATTATAACTACTAAAAAAAATGGATTGGGAATCATTTTATGACACGCACCCTTCTCCTTCAAACTATGAATCTATTATAACTTCTGTAGAAAATTTTGTCTGCAGCCATGAAAACGAAAAAATGGTTTTGATAACTGTAAGTATAACTACTTACATAATATAATTATTAATAACACATATTATTTATGTCTCTAAAATGTAATAATAAATATGAGTTGAATTTTAAATAAAACAATAAAAGTAGTTACCTAAATAATGCATTATGCTAGTGACTAAACAAATATATAGATGTAATGTTCTCTATTCGATTAATTTGATTGATTGATATTTTGGTAATAAAACTAAGAACGTTTTGTTAATAAAATATTTGTCAGACTATAGGTATAGACTATAGATAATCAATTATTGATAAGTAATTACCTAAGTAACTTAACATGACACATGTTATTAGTTATGTAAATATCTAATTAGTTAATTAAAAAATATTAAATTAATAACTTATCTATAGTTTATATTTAATTATAACAGTATCCAAAGATGTATAGGTTACGTATAGTGGTACATTGCTAGAGTATAATACTTCGGGGAGGAGTGTTGATTAATTCAACGTATTAGTCCTATTTTTAAATAAATATCAATAATTAATGACATACTGGTATTGCTTACCAGTTATAATTTAATATAATGGTATAGTTATACTTAAATTATTCAATTTCTTCTACATTAGGATAATATTTTATAATGTCATGAAAATATGAAATTATATATTAATTATTTTGAAAGAAACAAACAATTTATGATCAATAGAATCAATAATGCACATAATGTATGTTACATTAGTTAGTTTTCACCCATTTAGTTTCTTGCTATAAAGAGTGGGAAATTAAATTGTATTATTACTCACATTTTTTAAATGTATTCTCTAAAAATGTATTTATTTAGAATAAATTAAAAAGGTTTTATGCTTTATGTACCAAAAATATATTTAGTTAGTTTTGATTTTCTGAAATAGCACTTGTTATGTTATAGGTGAAAATAAAAATGTCGCAATTTTAAGTTTAAATTAATGAGAAAGTAATTTTATTTGAGATATTAGCAATTAGCAATCAATATATTATAAAGGAATTTATTGTAATAACAAATTAAAAAAAAAATAATAATTAAATTCCTTTATATAGTCTGGAGGAACTACAGTCCCAATTGAACAAAATACTGTCCGCTTCGTTGATAATTTTAGTCTAGGAACTAGAGGTTCCGCTTCTGCTGAATACTTTCTTGATGCTGGATATGTTGTTATATTTCTTTATCGGTGAGTAAATTTATTAATTAGTTATTAGTTATTTTTGTATAAATCAGGTGTTGGAATCTTAATGAATTTTGGTTTTAGTTAGGTTCCTAGAAAAATAAAATACTTTTATTACAATTACGATACAATACCTATACAAATATGATATAGTTTTAAAAAAAACTAAAATTTTAGTTTTGTGTATTCAAAATTCAAAATTTCTTATGTAATTTATGCATAAATTAAAAAAAAAATCTTTATTATTAAAATTATTAACATGAAAAATTGAGTTTAATACATTAAAAATAATTCACTTTTGGTTTGTAAAATATTTAAATAATAGTTTTGGATTCAATATTTATTTTTAAAACTTGAAACAATAGTAAAGTAGATTAAAAATATGAAATTAATATATATATATATATGCATTAAATGGTTAGAATGTTTAATAATATTAATGGTAAATTAAGTTACTTAGTAATGTTGGTAATTATTGATTACTAATCAATAATTTGGTACATACGAGTCTATAACCAATTGGAATCTTAATATTTTTAAATTATCAAATTTTAGATTTGTTTTAAGATATTATTATTCAATTATGATTGATTTAATTTTTTTATTTTAAACAATTTCTATTCTACCTGTATCATACAAATTATAATAAATATTTCTCTATGCATTATTCATAAAAGTAAGAATAAGTACCTATATAACTTATAATATTATGTATATTGTATATGTATTTATATAGACTATAATATGACTATTAGTATTTTTGTTTTTTAGAAGTTTCTTTGAATATATATATAGAATTCGTTAAGTGCCTTTTGTAAAAGTAATGGCTATTGTGAATAAAATAAAATTGAATTATACTTGATGAAAGTATTATTGGCAATTATTAAAAATAAATAAATTTATAATAGACAGTCTCATTAAGCAATCACTTAATTCTAAAACTAAAATATCTATGTATAATATATTATTTTATTAATTATCTTAATTTTTAACTTAAATATAACCATTGATTTTATTCTATATTTAAATTTATTAAAAACCCAATGGTATTACATTGGTATAGATATTCTAGTCTATAGTTTTATACAATTATATTTTATTTTCTAGTTCTAATTCATTGGAGCCATTTGTTCGCCATTTCAACAAATCGCTATTAGATAAACTGGAGATTGTAGATGATAAATCAATTCAAGGTAAATATAAAATAATTGTTCATTGTATAGATTTTTTTTTTAATCATTAATAATTATAACTATTTCAGTAAAACAAAGTGAACTTGATACACTCTTGCCAATATTTAAGAAGTACAGAGATGCTAAAAATGCTAACAGAATCTTAACAGTTCCTTTTACTACTTTGATAGAGTATATGTGGTTACTGAGAGGTTCTTGCATGCTTATGGATACCAAGTATTCTTTACTATACTTAGCTGCTGCTGTTTCAGACTTTTATATACCGCCTAGTGAAATGGTATGTTGTTGTTTATTATGCTATTCCTTGAAATATTAAAAAGCATATTTCCATTAACAATATGCTTAAATTTGTATTTATTGTCATTTATATTTAATTATGCATTGGTACTTACAATATTTTATATTTTAATAACAACATTCCTCTTGTAGGCTGTACATAAAGTTCAATCTCATGATGGACCTCCAATGATTGCTTTACGATTGGTACCTAAAGTTTTATATGCTGTGACTCATATTTGGGCTCCAAATGCTTACATTATTTCATTCAAATTAGAGACTGATAATGGGATTTTAGAACAGAAAGCCAAAGGGGCTCTTACTAAGTACAAACATCAAGTGAGTTTAAATAATTACTTTATAATCAATATTAATTTATCTATTATTATGTCAAAGTTAATTATATAACATTCTAACATTTTACAATTTTTATAATTTTTTTAGCTTGTTATTGGGAACTTACTACATACAAGGAAACATAATGTCAAGATAATAGCTCAGAATGGTGTCATTGAAGATATTTTATTGACTCCGACAGATATTGAAAAAGGAATTGAGATTGAAGATTTAATAGTATCAAATGTCAAAGCTAAACATGACCAATTCTTTGAAAGTCAAAAATAATTAACAAATGTAATATATAATCAAAATTACAGTGGAACAGCAATTAGGAATTATGCTCCTTTTTCATTTTTCTTTAATTGAAAAATATTTATTACACTATGGTGTTTTTCAAACTTTTTAAGTGATGATCTCCCAAATTGTAATATTCTGTTTTGCTACTTTTAAAGCTTCAAGAATTTTTCATTTAATCATTTATGTAATAAGTAAAACATATTTTCTTTGTAGTTATTTTGTAGTTATTATATAAAATTTATCATGGTTGTTGTGTGTGTCTTTATAGGAATTGTTCAGGGATATTCCTACAATATTAAAAGTTTCTAGTATGAACGATATTAGTTGATTTTTAACGCAGTTCAATAGCTCTTATCTTAATATATAGATATATTTATTCCTTATATGTATTTAACTTAATATTTATTACTTACAATAGACAACATATTGCTAGGTACTTCTTTTCCTCCGATATTTTGCTTTCCTCTATCCTGCACCAACTCTCATTAATTTTACGTGCATACACATGCCTCACTGTAAGAAAGCATAACAAACTGTAATAATATCAATGTTATTTATTATGTTGGGAAAATCATCAAATTCAAAAACATTATTACAAAATGCCTGGCATTTTATAGTCAATTATTTTGTTAATATACAATTAAACCCACTGTGGTTTTTGTTTTCCTATGAAGATAACACAACAAATATCATGGTGTCTTATCCTGTTGTGTATTCAGGATGTTTTATTTGTTTATTATTAAAATTATATTTTTTTTCTTCTTTGAACTGTTGAAACAAAATTTGGTGTGTTTATTTGTCTTGTGTAATCTTTTGTTTTTGTATGTATTTTAAAATATTTTTGGGTATTATAATTAATTACTTAATAAAATAACAAGGATTATCATTATTTATTCAAATGGATGTAAATGTATATTCAATATTATATTACTATCTTTTACAATTGATAGTTGATACTAATATTGGTTAATATTGCTTTTATTTTATGGTGGAAAATTTATTATATAAAAAGATATATTTAATATCTTTCATACTTTATGTATTATGATATTGGGTTATTTATTAACTTTAGATCATAATGTACACATACACAATTATTGACGTCCGTGTAACTGCTGGTTGTCAACAATTTCTGTGTCACAGCTTATTTGCTTAATAATCAAATTATGACAATTGCATAATGCACAATGTTGAAAATAGTAAAATACTATGCTTGAATTATGAACAGAATGAACAGATAGTTCAATATTTTGCTTGATAAATATTAAATTAATGCCATCATACAATCACAGAATATTCATATTGTGTAAATGTGTAATGCATTTCTGAAATTGTTAGAGAGCATTTTGGTAAGAATTATAATTCAATAGCAATACTTGAAAATAGGTAAATACATAGGTAGACTTATATAGTATATCCTTTACCTATCCAGACAGTTAAGTAGGTATAGTAATTTCCAATTAATATCTATTTAAAAAAAAAATGAAAATTATAAAATAGATAGATATTAATTTAAGTCCTCTTCATTATATTTTATTTTACAAAGTTTTTAAATTTATAATTTTATAATTACACCATAAAATGTATAAAATATTTATTTTTTAATTTATCCACTGATTTTATATTAATACTCAACCTATTCTAAAAATCTTTATTGATGAGATTGAAATATAGATACGATGCACAGTTATGCAAATATGTAAAATAAACTATATTCACACGAGTGATTTCAGTGAGTGAGTAACCAGGTTTTATTAAAAAAATAAAAATATATATTCCTTCTAATGATACATTTATATTATCTACTTGTATTGAATTTATACAATTTGCATTTTTTTATTTTAATAATATTTTATATTTTATAAAAACAATGATTGGTCTAATTTTTGAAATTAAAATATTATTTAAAATTTAAAACAAATGTTCTCATATTTTAATTTAATCATGTTAATGTCTTTAAAATCCGCTGCTAATGTCGCTACTCAGTGATTGAATTATGTTTAGGAATGTGATTTCACAGCATGACATGTATAGGTATATAGTGAACTCGGCTGTAGCGACAGATTGCCGATTGGTGTTACCTATCTTATCAGTAGGTACCTCAATACTGGCGCCGAACCTATATATTATGTGAAGTGATCGCTTCACTACTTAAATGGGTAGGTGTAGGTATGTTCTAGGGATTAATGGGTTAACAAAATTAAATAAGTGTTATTTATATTACAATATTGATAATCGATAATGTGAAACACAGAAGTTAAAAATCCACACCTGTATGTATTTTCATTTCATACCTATTAGATATGGCTGAAAAGCTTAGGTGGGTGGATGGGACAAAAAATTATAGATTTTGCTTCATGAAAACGTCTAAGTTCGGTGCCATTGCAGTGCCTGATGAAAACCAGCTTCTAGCAGAATATATACGCAATAACCAATAACTTAAATAGATTTACAATGCACATTAATTCATTAATAGCCAATAGGTACTATTAGTAGAGTCTAGAGACTAGATTTACATGTTTCTACATTCAACATATTGTTACTGAGTACATGCATTCTTACGAGGGTAAAAATTGTGGACGATTCATTGAATACTGAGTTTAAAGGAAAACATTTTTTTGCATATTTTTGAATATTTTAAAATGATTATAAAATATAGAATATTTGCAGTTTTTTGGAGAATATAAAACCAGACCCTAGCTATTGGTCTAACCTAACCTATATTTTTTAAAATAACAATACATTATTTAGTATAAATCCAGTATCTATACGTATTATTGTTATATTGTATAAACAAGAAACAATGTTTTGTAGAGAGTACCTATCAACTTATAATTTTTTACCTACACTACTTTCTTTGTAAGTAAAAAATAAATCACACTTATATGCACAATATATTATGTATTTAATACATTTTTTGAAAAAAGAAAAAACTATATTATTTTTACTAGAAAAATTAACCTATTTGATTTCCGTCATGGAATCGCCGTTTTAGATTTCTAAATATAATAAGTTTAAACACATTATAATATATCCTAGTTACTGAAAATTATTAAAATATGAGTAGGTATTGTATTACAGATTTATACAAGCCAATATAAAAAAATTAGGTACCTACTAAAATTTAAGGTTACCCATCTGAAAAATCTTTTTAAATTGTAAACGGAATTACAGTTTATTCTGTTTTATTAAAATAGGTATATTTAGAAACCGGGGATTTAGAATGTTCGCAGAGTGAGATTTTCTAACTTGATTTTAATTTATACCATTATTTTTTAATATTTGAATTAAAATGTATTTTTGATATATAAACTATAAACATCTATTTATTGCTGCTGGCTACTAATATTGACAACTTACTAAAATATGTTTGTTATTGAAATGCATAATACACAAGCATAGTTTATTATAATAGTTTCATTAATCATTATTACAAAAGTATTTCGAATAACATATTCTGTTCTTGTTTTTTGTATCACTGAGTAGCGACTTAGTATCCGTTCACCAGCGATACCCTATCAAAAAACCGTTCTGACTGCATAGGACAATCAGTATTATTATTTATTCATAATATTGTTTTGCTCTTTTGCTTTTAAATTGTTACGTGGCGATCGCGTTTGAACGATTGATCATACCTTCAGCTCAAAGACCAATCCGTTTTTCATTCATCATCAATTCAGTTTGCAAACAGTCAACGAATTTGACACTATGGCATACAAATTGGTATCCGGTATAATCCAGCAGAGATTTTTCCACTCATCTCCGGCCATATTTGGTGCAAGCAAAGTAGCTATGAGCAAGTTTGACACCAATCCCCTGCCATACGAAACCCTAGAGAAGCGTATCAAAATTGTTGCCGATAGATTAGGAAAGCCATTGTCTTTGGCAGAAAAAGTGCTTTATTCTCATTTGGATGATCCTGTTAATCAAGATATCAAGCGTGGTGTATCTTACTTAAAATTAAGGCCGGATCGTGTGGCAATGCAAGATGCTACTGCTCAAATGGCTATGTTGCAGTTTATATCATCAGGTTTGCCAAAGGTTGCTGTTCCTTCCACGATTCACTGTGATCATTTAATTGAAGCTCAAGTAGGTGGAGTTGAGGACTTGAAAAGGGCTAAAGAAATGAATGAAGAAGTTTACAACTTTTTGAAAACCGCTGGAGCAAAATATGGAGTTGGATTTTGGCACCCAGGATCTGGAATTATTCATCAAATTATTCTGGAAAACTATGCTTTTCCTGGGTTATTGATGATTGGTACTGACTCCCATACACCTAATGGCGGTGGACTTGGTGGTTTGTGTATTGGAGTTGGCGGTGCAGACGCTGTTGATGTGATGGCTGATATTCCTTGGGAACTAAAATGTCCTAAAGTTATTGGTGTTCATTTAACAGGAAAGATGTCTGGTTGGACTACATCAAAGGATGTAATACTTAAAGTTGCAGATATTTTGACTGTCAAAGGAGGTACTGGTGCAATAATTGAATATCACGGACCTGGAGTAGATAACATATCATGCACAGGTATGGGTACCATCTGTAATATGGGTGCAGAAATTGGAGCTACTACTTCATTGTTCCCATTTAATCACCGAATGGCAGATTATTTAAAAGCTACATGTCGTGCTGATATCGCTGAAGAAGCAGCCAAGTACAGTAAGTCATTATTGACTCCTGATAATAGCAGTCATTATGACCAGTTAATTGAAATTGATTTGACAACACTGGAGCCTCATGTTAATGGACCCTTCACACCTGATCTTGCACATCCTATTTCAAAACTAGGAAACAATGCCAAGAAAAATGATTGGCCTGTGGAAATCAAAGTTGGTCTTATTGGAAGCTGCACTAATTCAAGTTATGAAGACATGTCGAGATGTGCTACAATTGCAAAAGAAGCCTTAGCTCACGGGCGTAAATCAAAAATTCCATTTAATGTTACTCCTGGTTCTGAACAAATTAGGGCAACAATTGAAAGAGATGGAATTGCACAAATATTGAGAGAATTTGGTGGTACTGTATTAGCTAATGCTTGCGGTCCATGTATTGGTCAATGGGATCGTAAAGATGTCAAAAAGGGTGAAAAGAACACCATTGTCAGTTCGTACAATAGAAACTTTACTGGACGTAATGATGCCAATGCAGCAACCCATGCCTTTGTCACCTCTCCAGAGCTAGTTACTGCTTTAGCCATTGAAGCGCGTTTGGACTTTGATCCCACAAAAGATTCAATCAAGGGAGCTGATGGTAAAGAATTTAAATTAAGTAATCCATTGGGTGATGAATTACCCGCAAAAGGATTTGATCCCGGTCAAGATACTTACCAAGCTCCACCTGCTGATGGATCAGCTGTGAGTGTGGTAGTAGACCCAAAATCCAATCGTCTCCAATTATTAGAACCATTTAAAGTTTGGGATGGAAAAGATTTGGAAGATCTTACAATACTTATTAAAGTGAAAGGAAAATGTACAACTGATCACATTTCTGCGGCCGGCCCATGGTTAAAATACCGAGGTCATTTGGACAATATATCAAATAACATGTTCTTAACGTAAGTTATTATAACTTTGTTCTTATCAAAATAGATAAAATACAATTATTTTATTTATTATTCTAGTGCAACCAATTCAGAAAATAATGAAATGAATAAGGTACAAAACCAATGTACTGGAGAATGGGGTGCAGTTCCGGACACAGCCAGAGCATACAAAGCTAAAGGTATATCGTGGGTAGTGTTTGGTGATGAAAACTATGGCGAAGGAAGTAGCAGAGAACATGCCGCTTTAGAACCACGTCATTTGGGAGGACACGCGATCATTGTCAAATCTTTTGCCCGTATTCATGAAACCAATTTGAAAAAACAAGGAGTATTAGCTTTGACATTTGCCGATAGTAAGGATTATGATAAAGTTCAACCAACTGATAAAGTGTCTTTGGTCGGACTTGATCAATTCACTCCTGGAGTACCATTAAAATGTATTTTGCGCCATACTGATGGGAGTTGTGACGAGATAACACTTACTCATACATTCAACGAACAACAAATCCAATGGTTTAAGTCCGGCAGTGCATTAAACCGAATGAAACAATTAGCTGCTGCATCTAAATAAAATATTTGTTGTGTTTTAACAAATTAAATAAATAATAAAATAATTGATATTAATTTATTTATTAAATACACACACATCGTTATAACTGAAAATATACATTTTTTAAAAACAACATAATACTAAGTATTATACACAGTATAACATACACAATCACATCTTCCAGTGTTACCACAATATTGATTGATTCATATTAGTTTGTATTATTTATTTATATTTAATAACTCATAGTTGATATTTTAAATTGAAACAAATAAATAATTGCATGTTTGTAATAACTGTTTTTAGGCAAAGAAATCATTAGATTTAGATCCATTGATAGGTACTATTGTTTATAGGTATTATATATAATTGCTTATAAATTAAATATGTCAATAAAAAAAAAACTGTCTCACGGTACCGTACCATCCAGCACTTCGGTTCGATGAAACCACAGGTCTCACAATGCTTGTATAACGGTCACTACGATTTTCGATTCACCTCACAGAGGTAGTCAACGCTTAATACAATCACGTCCGTGCGTTAGCGTGTAACGCAAAACGCAGATCACAAAATTGTCACCGTAACGTGCGCACTAGAGATACGAAATATTGAATATACGTGGAATATAATTAAAATACTTAAAATGGGTAACCAGTTTCGGTGTTTAGCAAACGATAAGACACGGCTATTCTTATTTCTATTCAAATCAAAACTTTAATTAGGTATGTAAAAGTATTATCATGCTGATTGCTGAAATAAATATGTTATTATTGAAATGTGAACAATTGATCTTTTCATTACAATTATTCAAAAACATAACTTGCTCTAACTTGGTCAATTTTTATTGAATTTTAATATTTTTATCTTTTTAAACTGTTTAAAAAATGTTTGTCAACAAAATGCCTATCTTAAAAATTTAAAATTCTTAAATGCATAAAAAATTTTTTTGATTATTTTTGAATTTTATGCCATTCAATCAGAATTTCTATACTTAGTACTTTAAAAAAAAAAAACCGCGTTTAAATATATTTATTTTCTATGGAGATATTAAGGGTGATACGGGACTTTTGGGACATATTGTATACAAAACTCACGATTAAAGATATACCCTAAGTATATTTAATATCTTATCAATTATTATTATTTGATTATCAATACAAGGGCCGTGGCGTGCTCCCTCGCTGAACAGAGTGTAGTATCTATCAATCTATGATACAAATTCGCCCCCTCCTTAAATGAGCTTCAGATCCGCTACATGAGTAATGTGTAATGTGTATTACCTTAAATAATCGTAATAATTATTATATAATAATTATGTAATACTCTCGTTTTTTTTTTATTTTGAATTTTTGAGTTTATTTGGTCGAGATATATTGTTAAAGTTTTACATATCAAGTTTAGAAATGTCGACGTATCTCATCGCAAACACAGAACAACAGATGTCAACGTATTTAATATAAAATACTATGCTTGAATCATGAACTAATCATAAAGATAGTTCAATATTTTGCTTGATTCTATGGAGATTTTAAGGGTGATACGGGACTTTTGGGACTTACTGTATACAAAACTCACGATTAAAGATATACTTAGGGTATATCTTTAATCGTGACAAAACTTAAAAATAATAATTATTATTATTATTATCTGCAGAACAAATCAATGATTAATGTGTAATGTGTATTACCTTAAATAATCGTAATAATTATTAAATAATAATTATGTAATACTCTAATTTTTTTTTTGAATTTTTGAGTCTATTTGGTCAAGATATATTGTTAAAGTTTTACATATTAATAGTTTAGAAATGTCGACGTATGTCATCGCAAACACAGCTGAACAACAGATATCAACGTATTTAATGTGAGAAGGCCTTTTTTTTTTATATTATTGGTGTTTATTGATAATTTACAATCTATACATTATATACAATAAGTAAATATGATAATTATAAAGTAATATAAAAATGGCTTTGAAAAAAAAACGTGTAGGAAAACTCGCTGTCAAGTCACTTAATACAATAATTTAAAAAATTTTATGAGTTCTATAAGTGTTTTTTATAGGTTAAAAAGATCTCTGCATGAGATGTATTGTAAAATATTTTGAGCGTAATAATTGGTCTATTCGACCTTAAAATGTTTAGAGCTCAATCGGTATATAAAATCGTACTTTTAGGCGCAATTAATAAACTGCCCCTATACGCCCTGTTCGATCCCATCGCGATAGATATTCGTCGCAATAATTATCGACGATTTAAAATAAGATAATATAGATATATAATAATAGATCGTATGATATCCGTATGTGGAGGTACCGATCGCCGCCGATAACAGACAAATAACACATATTTAAACAACATATTGTTTTTAACTTTAACGAATCGAATGCCACCGTATTGTATGTTGTACGTATTACCGAGTGTGTGGTCGAATCTCGAAAAATGTCAATAATTATTTTTGTACGGATCCATAATTGCCTAGAAAAACAAAATATGTATCTCGGCTGCTAAAAGTGCCGGCGCGATGGACTATATAGTTTACTGTGTACAGCGGTATGGCAACTATTGGTACGCACATGTTCGACGACGTGGTCCTTGTCGTAGTGATGACTGTGGTCTGTGAGTTATAATACCGACATATTGATAGCACACAGAAAGTGTACGGCGGCAACTCACTGTGGAATAAACATAATATCAGCAGTATCGAGTGTCGATACAGCTCATCCGGATTCCCGGTACAGTGTTAGTAAGCGACCAGATACCGTGACATATTACCGACAGGACGATAATTATTAAAAAGTATCAGTATCGGTATGTGTAGTCCAAGCATTTTATTAAAAACATTTATAATTATAATAATAATTATATTATTATTATATCTAACATTATTTTAACAAACAAATTACTAACCTCGGAAACATGCGGGTACACACAAACAAATAAGATAGCACACAGTATCTTCATTCTTCCGGTCATGCCTGGTGTGAATAAATTATTTTATAGAAAAAAAAAAATTAATAATTCGTTTACTTAATACATATTATTACATACGAAATACGATGTATATAATTACACTTGCTCATATCTATCCGATAATCTATATTATAATACCGCATCGTCGGACATGTCTGTGTCCGGTCGACGCCAATGCCCCGTGTGCTTGCATCACCTTATCGTCCTTATCCGGAAACTGAGTGCTGAGTCGGCGGCACCGCAGATGACGTTTTTATTCCGATCAACTCACCCGTACCGTCTCCGGCACGCCATTGGTTATTAAGTCGCCATCGCCGTCGTTGCGACACCTGGGCCGAGCTGTCACCCACGCACTGTACTACTGTAGTCTATAGGTACTTGCAGGTTCAGCAGCTGTCATCCGTCCCGTAATGTTAACGCTATCCTCCGCCGTACTGTCGCGATTCGTATCACGCCACCAAATATGCGACGAGCCTCAAGCGTGTGTCATACATGGTATTTTAATACGACACCGCCACACCGGTACTGACATAATTTTATCGTTATTATTTCATTACCACACGCAGCCAAAAAGTTTGCGCGACGGTAATACGGTAAAACAATATTACTATTATAGACAAACGATAAAACAATATTATTTATACGAATACTTATATATTTTAAACATAACTATTATATTTAAGTATTTAATAATAATTTAATATATTCTGCAGATATACATAATTAGTACGTTTTTTCCATTAGCTGAACAATGTTATACTTTTTATGTTTTTAAGTAGATTCTTGGGATATTTTTTAGATGTACCATTTATTAAAGCTGCATCAACTACCTACAACATAATTTAATTACTTTAATTACCAAGTTTTTTTAAAACATACCTAATATTATTGTTTTGTCTGTCATATATACTATCTCTAGATTTTACTTTAGTATATATATTCAAAAGTATTATAATATTGTAGCTTGTAGGTAAGTGACTATACCTGTAAATAAATCAAGGTGCCTAACATAAGATTATTATAAGCCATTTATTCAATTTTACGAATAACTTATTTTAATAAGTTGAGTATAAAAACCAAAAAAAATTGCCCGCGAAATCCTAATGCCAGTCGATTAAGAATTGATGGATGAACTACGTTACTCGCTGGCTTATAATAAACAACGCTGTACGGCTTAAACTGGGAAAAAAATCCTAGGGGTGGGACGTGGGAGTGTAGGACTAATGTCTCCATATAGTTAAAGCGTTCCATATATCATTTTATGTATAATTTCTAATACATATAGTATATGTAGGTAATGCATGGGCGGCTCCAGAGACTTGGTTAGGGGGGGAGGGGCTTATAATTTTAATTTTTCTTATTATTCTCTTGTCTTCTTGACATTTCCGTAACTTAAAAGAAATGTGTGCTACTACGCAATTAATCTTTTAAACATAATAAAATAATATCATACTATATTTTTATTAATTTATTATTATAGGTTCTTCATAATATAGATAGCAGGTACATTCCGTCATATCTTTATCTATATATACTTGTCAAGGGCGCCCGCAAAAATATAAGCCGGGGCCGGGGGGGAGGTAAGTCAAAAGTATAAATACTTAAGCCATGCAAGTATAGGTCATAAAACAATTAATATATAATATTAACTAAAAAAAACGGGGGGTCATGCCCGACATTCCCCCGGTACCCCCTCTACCGTCTGCGGGCACCATTGATACTTGCATGCACATGTTTATGATAGTTGATAGTATAATATGTTTTTGTTTATAATTTTCTTTTTTAAAAATATATATTATTTTTTAGAAATACGCGCTAGTGGGGCGCGGCCGCTAGGGTTTCCCCTGGAGCCACCCCTGATGTAATGTATAAAAGGTAATTGTGTAACATACTAACATACTCATCCCACTTTTAACCTTGAATAATGTTCAAATTTGTAATTTATTACGTGAAAAATTTAAATCACAAATATGAAATAATACTAAATTTTTAAGAATAGCTAATTTTTTATACAAATTTAATATTTTGAAAGAGTATTTTTTCTCATAGTAAAAGTTGTAAGTAGTGGTTGTCTTTTAATAAAATTATAGAAATCAACCAAATAAAAAATATTTATATCATAAAAGTTCTAATATTCATTAAAAATAATTTTACATGTACACGATTTAATTTACCTGTTGGCCGCTTGGCGGTAACTTATTATTTAAATAACTATAAATACGAGTACAGAATTTTTAATCATATTGATGTGTAGTTTGGTTATATAATTGCTGGAGCGTTCCGCCGTACCTTACGAATAATTTTTAAAACTTAAAGAGAACGACAAAGCGACGAAAGGACGGGGGCCATACGAGAACGTGCACTGACAGTATGCCGGTATGTCATCCACGCACATTCTCCGATCACCCGCGGCGCGACGAGTTTGCGGTCGTCGTGAGTTCGCGCGGTCACCGTAACTACGCGTTCGACACTCAGCGTAATTGTGCGGGCGCCCGGATCTTAGGTCATCACGCGGAGCGACGAATGACGGTGACGCGGTTGCTAGCGGTATCGACGCGAACACCGATTCCGCCCCGACGACGGTGATGATGAGCGATGACGACTCGTAACGTCGGCGGCGCAGACATAGTTCGCGGGGTGACTCGTTTATATAGATTTGTGAATACGGACTCGGCGGCGCCGCTGGATCCACGGAAACTCGACGTTTCAGCTGGTTCGGCGGCGTGTGACTATACAACGGTGGCTACCGGACGGAGACGCGGCCGACGAGGTGACTGCAACGAATCTACAGAGAGTATCAGTACTGCGGTGCAGTCCACTGCACTCTTTTTTCGCCACGCGACAATCTCGCCGGCCGAGTCGAGCCACCGTCGGTTCCGTAGCACCAGCCACTATACCGCGTCCGAGCCTATCGTCTTCTGCAATGGTCGACGTATCACGAGCCCGAGCAGACACGTTCGCGACACTCGTTAGCACGCAGGACCGTTCGTGAGAGGGCCTACAACTCGCGATATCTTGCACCAATTACGTCATCTCGTATCCCCCTCGGCGCTCCTATAGTTTATTATGCCGTCCTGCCCAATGTTTATATATACTTTTTCTAAACATTTTAATTATTTCGGCAACTTTTTTTCTGGTACTTGTTTTTTCTTATATGTATGTTTTGTTTTTTGTAATTTCTGAAATAAGCCACTTTGGCTTATTCACAGCAATATATACTTGATAGGTAATTAAGTAATTTAGTGACATAATTAAGAATTTGTCTTGGGGATAGGGGATTAAGTTTTTTTAAGTAGAAAACTGTAAACTTTATATCACTCAAAAAAAAATTAAACTCAAACTCTATTAAGAACACTATTATTTATAATATTTTATATTATAGTTAGATTACTATTAAATTATAAATATGTATTACAAAATATTAGTAAAATAAGGCTTTGGGGAGGATCTCATCCCCCCTCAATAACGCCCCTGCTATGAAATGTAATTAGATATTGAACTGTGTGTTATTAATTATCATAATACGAGTACCTATAACATATTAAGTTACCTAATAAATAAGTCTGTAATAATTTAGATATTCACTTCAAATGTATAGACCCATCATAGAGCCGGATTCATTCATGGGTTTTATTTCATGTGCAGATCCCAGATCTGCATCCATTCGAATGGTAATATTAATTATAAATTATAATTAATTTATTATACAGTATCAGACATCAGTACCGGTATTCATTTTATTAATTATTAAAAACAATAATAATAAATAAAAATAACAATAATAATTTATAATAATAATATTATAGTATTATATATATATATATATATATATATATATATATATATAGATAATATTATTATTTATTATAACAAACAAATAATTTATTAAATCAAAAACATGCGGGTATACACAAACAAAGATAGCGCACAGTCTCTTCCGTCCTTCCGATCAGGTATGTTGCCTGGTGTGAATGAATTATTAAATGAATTATTATTATATTAATTATTTTGTATATAATTACACTTGCTCATATCTATCCGATAATCTATATTATAATACCGCATTGTCAGACAATAATATGTCTGTGTCCGGTCGACGCTGATGCTCTGTATACTTGCAACTTGCATCACATCATTCACATCACCTTATTCGGAAACTGAGTGCTGAGTCGGCGGCACCGCAGATGACGTTTTTATTCT
This sequence comes from Rhopalosiphum padi, assembly GCF_020882245.1. Lineage (NCBI taxonomy): Eukaryota > Metazoa > Arthropoda > Insecta > Hemiptera > Aphididae > Rhopalosiphum > Rhopalosiphum padi. The sequence continues at coordinate 65,623,454 of NC_083598.1, read as the reverse complement.
GATCAACTCACCCGTACCGTTTCCGCTACGTCATTGATCATTAAATCACCATCACCGTCATTGCGACACCTGGGCCGCACTGTCACCCACGCACCGTACTTGGTTCTACTGCTGTCATCCGTCCAACCGTCCCGCCATGTTAACGCTATCCTCCGTCGCGTGCCGTACCGTCGCGATTCGAATCACGCCACCAAATATGCGACGAGCCTCAAGCGTGTGTCGCGTCCATACATGGTATTTTAATTTTTAATACGACACTGTCACACCGGCACTGACATAATTTTATCGTTATTATTTCATTATGATACGCAGTCAAAAAGTTCGCCCGGCGGTATAACAATTATCTGTTATCGACTAACGACAAGACAATAATATCATTTACACAAATAGGTACCTACTCAGAATACTTATATTTCTTTAACATACTATAATTCATACAGTATATATGTGTATATATGCAGTGTATCACTAAGTTTTGACAAATGAAATAACTTGTGTTCTAATCAATATTTTTTTCATAAAATTAATAGACGCTTGTACTAAACATGTAATATAAAAACTTTATTATTATATTAATAATAATAATATTATATTTATAATAATTACCTATATTAATAAAAATAGTTTTAACGTTTATTCCCGTAGTATATAATTTGAATAATCCGTTTGCGACTTATGAACGTTTAAATATTCGTTCAACTTTCTGTTATCGGGTATTTACTATTTAATCAAAACCAAAAGTAAAAACCAGTAGGTAGTCAAAACGAATACAGTAACTATATTCTTTATTATCTATGATCATTGATCTGTCTGTCCTATCGGCAATCGCCAATTGCCACGACAGCTTTATCTAAATTATACAATATATTATTATCAATATTCGGTTATGGTTATCGACTTATCGTTATAACTCCATACAAAAATTTCGTTTTGACTACGGATTTTTATTTTTGGTTTTGATTAAATACATAGTACCAGAAAGTTGAACCAATACTTTAACTTTCAAAAGTCGTAAATGGATTACTTAAATTAAATATTGTTAACGTTAAAACTATTTTTTTGGATATGTTTATAAATTGGTTATATTGTTTTTTTTCAAAATAAAAAAATTAATTTTACACATGTAATACAAGTGTCTATTAATTTAATAAAAATTTTTTTTTAAATATTGATTGGATCACAAGTTATTTTATTTATCAGAATTTTGTGATACACCCTATATATATATAAAAATTATATTATTATTATTGGTTTGTAAAATGGTAGAAAATGTTATCGATAAGTTTACAAAATAATTAAACTAGGTATTAAGAGGACGTTATACCCGCATGTGTTATCTCTGTCTTACTAATGTAGATCATACCAAATTTGCGTTCAGCAGAACACATAATTTTGTGATGTTAGCTTTAATATTAGAGTAAATTTACCTATCATCAAATTTAAAGGTAAGAATATTATCTAGAAATGTCATATTTTTTTATTGATATTATCATTTTAAAGTGAGTTATAGGCTTAAAGCCATGTAAAATATTACAACTTTAAAATATTCATAACTCACTTTAAAATGATAATATCAATAAAAGCATATGACATTTTCTAGATAAAATTTTTACCTTCAAATTTGATAATATGTAAATTTACTCTAATATTAAAGCTAACATCATAAAATGTGTTTTACTGAACAAAAATTTGTTATAATTTACATTAGTAAGACAGAGACAACACATACGGGTATAACATTCTCTTAAGGTAGTATTAGACCAATATGGCAATGTAAATAACATTTTATAATTTTACTTCACTGGTATAATTAGGTAAATAAATGGGTTTGTATTATTTTGTTTTTGTTTAAGTAACTTAGATAAGTTTAAATTTTCTGCCTTTCCAGTATATTTACACTTGGACCATCACTGTTATTTTTGAAAGAATTATACAAGTTCATAATAAATGTAAATATATAATAAAATAACTTGTTCAAAGTATTATAATATTGTACCAAACTACAAAATACTATTAAAATACAAAAATTTTAATATTACTGAATAATTATAATTATAATAACTTGTTGTCATCAAATACTAATGTTCATATTCATTCAATATTTAAATTGGTTTTTTAATTTCACATATTATGTTTTAAGATCTATTATAGTAAGGTACACCAATATTATTTATGTACACATTACTGACGTATGAACAAAAATTTACTTTCTTCTAATTTAATACTTACAGTAAATTATGAACTTTATTACTACTGTATTATTATTATTTATTCATTATTTATGATCAATATAAAAAAAAAAAACAAACAAAACAATCATACTAAATAAATTAAAACTAAGAATGATAACAGTCATAGGATTTCATCAAACTATTTAAGTTGATTATTTGAATTGTAAAAAAAAAACAATAAATTTTCATACCATAATATCACATTAACAATAAATATTTCAAAGAGAGATGTAAAAAAGGAACACAGTTGTAAAAAAAATATTGTAGTTAAAATTACTAATAATATTAATCTATAGACAAACATTGGGCACCTTCTTGATCAGGTACATTCTCCATATTATCAACATATGATATTCTGTAGACACTTATTGTGTGTTTATTATCATCAAATTTGCAACTCACATGATAGCCTCCGATTAAGAATGTATAAAATTGATTACTATAACGTTCACGGACATATACTGATCGAGGGTCTTCTTTCAATATGCTTACTATAGTTGCTTCAATATCATTAGTATCCAATGTGTCTAAAAATTCTCTTGCTCTCGGCGAGAACTCCACTGTTAGTTGTTGCATCAGTGGTTCAGTAATCCACAGAGGTACTCGCACCTATTTATTTTATAAAATTAATTAAGTTTACGAGTAACAGCGTACATAGTAATTAGTTTTAAATTAAAAACCACAATATTGTGTCATAAATTAATCCAAAACATTTATTGTGTATAATGTAATTTATAAAATAAGTATACAACAATATAAACATATATTAATAAAATATTATACCCTTGTATGAAGTGGAGAAAGAGGCATATCATATGTATCAGTTTCTTCTCCATCAGGTGCTTCTCGGTCAGTTGTCAATGGATCCAATAGTATTTGATGTGACCCATTATCAAATAATGAAACGTGTTGGTCAGATCTTAAGGAAGCTGGTGCATCATAATGAGGAATATATGGTTTGATATCAAGCACTGGAGTACCATCTATCATGTCCACACCAGAAAAATACACAGAATTTCCTAAAATTTAAAATACTATTAACTTTTAGAATTTTTAAGATTAAAACTAAAATAGTTAAAAGACACTATTATTTGAATAATTAAATATTAGAAGATGCAGTTGCTGAAAAATTTTTCATACCCATAATCAAAATGTATTCTTTTTATTTACAACAATAGGTCATGTATATTACTAACTTCTTTAAATTTAAAAAAGTAGTTATTCATAAACATTTTAAAAGTTACCTTCAACTTTATCAATTTGCACTAGAGACAAACCAATTGGTGAGGGTCGGTGTGGAGATCTAGTGCCAAGTACACCGGTTCGCAGTCCATTCAATCTAGGTGGTGATACTTTTGCATGGACATGAGTGGTTTCATTTTTATGAAAATGAAACAAAACCCTGAAATATAAATTATAATAATATAATATAATAATTAACATTTTATCCTGGCTAATAACATTAATTTTATTTAAATTACCACATATGAGAGAAATCCGAGAGACCTTCAAGAGCATGGTTAGGATTAGTGAATATAGAGTTTGATATTGTCAGACAAGCTTGGGCTAGTGGACAGAGACCGGGTTGTCGAGGAACACCTCTACGTTCTTTAAATTTTGTTTTTATCGTTCCAATAATGGATAGTTCTATTTTTCCAGAGCTACTGGATGTGCTTGGTTCGTTTGAAGCAGTTAAATCCTTTTCATTCAGCTGTTTTTTTAAAGACTCATTCTGTTTTCTAATGAAGAAAATAATAACAATTATTGTAAGTTTTATAGAAGAACACACATTATTACATACCTCAACGAATTAATTTGGGCTCTTGCAACAGATAACTGTTTCAAACTTTCAGTGATATCTGTGATATCGTCAACTGTTTCAGAACTGTAAGCAGATGCCATCCTATGTAACTAATATTTAATTAACTTTTCACAATTCTGAAAATGATAGTATAGCTTTAAAACACATTAACACTACAATAGTCTTCAAAATACAATCAGTTCATCAAAATGGATTTTGATATTTTCAGCAGTTAGCACTATCGAGCACAAACATTACTCAGTGACTGGTGACTGCCGACTGGACACTAGATAACTAGACCAAGTAGACTATAATAGTCTATAAGTCAATACTTCAGTAATAAAGGAAAATTATTTATTTGTTATAACATAGGTAAGTCAGAACATGTAACGTGTATACTCGATATACTTGTTTTAAATGTCTTGCTTACTATTAATCAATAATCGTTATGACCTATGACGTACGAAAGATGAGATATTCGTTATCACGAATTGAGTTTGTGATTACCGCGGTAGACATTTGGTATTGGGGGATAACATTCTGGAGTTTTGAGTATTGACCAGCCTTCAACAAGTTCAACATCAACAACAATCGTCTATCAGTAGTTTGGTACACGTGCATGACAGGATAGTGAGTTCTTACAATTTTGAATTTTTGCTTGAGAAAACAAATCAAAATACGCTATTAACGTGACGCGATATTCATAATTTCAATCTCGTAATTATCAGCACGATTTAAGATAATAGTGATAATACTATTTTAAATCATGTTCAATATAGTCATCGTTATTCTAAACAAAACTTTTAAAAAATCAATATACCTATAGATATTTTTGGTCTATTTAATATCACTTAACAGCGATCGCATACCGTTTGGCTTCATAAAATAGTTTAAAAAAAAATTTTTTTTATGGAACTTACAAGAAAGACTCAAAATTCAAATTTTTGATACCGGGTACCAGTGTTGCGTCACCCCAAGACACGATTCCCTTAAAAATGGTTTTCATGACTAATACTTGAAATGTTGACAAAATGTTATAATTATTTATTAACCAAATGTAACAAAAACACGAAGATTCTTGTCTCTTGAATTAACTTAAATATTATTAAATATAAAATGATCACGGTCACAAGTCTTAAGTAATTTAATTGTGACTAAGTGGGTTGGGTCTCAGACAAAAGAATTAAATTTGGGTACAAAATGAATGAATTTGTGTAAAATATTTAAAAAAAAAAATTGGTGGGTATAAATGGATATTCAGAGGTCAATTGAGAATCAAGTGTGAGTGGAACTTTAGAAGCTGTAAATTGTTATGATATTTAAATAATTTTTTTTTTTTTGTCAACAATAATTATAATAATAATGAAATAAACCTAGATATCTAAATATTTTTTTTTATGATAAATTGTATTTTCAATTTATAGGTGGAAATTTAAAAACGTTAATAGCTGAATGGAGTATATATTATGGGGAATTTTCTCAAATCTATAAAACTCATTTTAAAAACAAATCTACAATACAACATAGTATTTTATTGACATTAATTAATAGATATTCATGTAGCAAATAGGTAAGTACTAGGTAGGTCCAAAAAACCAATAATAAATCACATATGGGATAAATGGAATTACATTTTATATAGATTTCAATATTACGGGAATAATACGACATTAGTAAAGATTAAAGTTATGTAAATAAAATTGTATTAGAACGGAGCGATGAAAGTATTGATTTTATCTTAATGCGTTTTTTTGTGCGAGTAGGTACAAGTTATTGATATTATAATTATAATATATATATATAATATAAATCGATAAAATGCTTCTATTTTTAATAAATGTGGGTGGTTTTGGATCTAGTTTGTACTTCGGTGAGTTCAAATTTAAAAATTCCCAGTACTTATTTTAATAATCAGGAAAAATAAACAAAAAAGAAAATCAAAATTTTTTATCCATATATTTAACCATATGACATATTGTTACCTTACATTAGGGACTGGCATACTGTATGATGCATACATGGCTTGGATCTCAATGACCCGGGTCCTATAGAAAAGCGATACCATTGATTTTATAATATTTTATAAAATCAATGGCGATACTTAATTATTGTCTATACCAGTGGCCGGGAGCCTTTTCGTAGGAAAGAGTTTTTCAAAAAATTACAAAACCATGATGTCCAGGGGAGCCGCACAAGGTTTGGACAATCTTTTTTTTTTAGTTTTAGTTGTTAGTATAGATTATAGAATATTAGAATAAAGATAGTATTAATATTTCATAGAGAAATTGGTAGGTATTAAAAACATAACAATACGTCTTAAATTTAGAAAATATAGAAAAACCTTATTTTTTTAATTAATTATTATTATTATTAATTATTATTATTGTTTATACAAATTTAATATATTATTTAATTTAGAAATATTATCACTATAATAACGCAAGTAAAATATAATTTATATTTTACGATTCTCGATATATTGATGAATTTTCCAAAGAGCCACAGGTGGCAGGTTGCATGTTAAACAGCCGCAGGTTCCCAACTCCTGCAGGTCTATGCCTTTTTATTACTAATTACTAAATAAACTATTCGACTATATTGACATTCACGTTCAACACAATGCATGTAATAATTCAATAAATAGATAAAAGTTGTGATAATTACAAAAGAGCCTTAGCACAAAAATGACGTGTAAATGTGTATTAAATCGACCCTCGTTTGTGTTAAAATAACTACAGATTTCTATGTGTGATAGTTGATAATTCTTATAGTTTATATATCTACTGATGCTATATGCGTTATTGTTATGCGTAATTATATAATTTGTTACGCTTTTTGAACAATTCGTTGTGACTTAGGTTAGTCGGTTAGTGCTGTATAGTGAGTGATATATTTTAACTATTTCTTAATACATAATATGTATATGTATTATATAATACATAATATATAAGTGTTTAAACTGCAGGTCGATGCGATGGTGCTCATTATTTTACACAAAAAAGAGTTATGTTGAATATATATATTTTATAACGATATTATAAGTCGTTAATTAACAATTGATTTTAAATCAATGATTTATATATACTTATCAGCCACACAAAAAAAACACAATTTTTGTATAAACACATTTTAATTTCATAAATATTTAAACAATAATAAAAAACAAAACGCAAATCACATATTTACCGTTTTAAATGAAAAAATATCATTAATATGTTGAATAGAATAATTTTGATAAAAAAAAATTGATTCAAAACGTGTAAAAATTTTTTTTAAAAAACGTGGCTCAGTGGCATTTACACAACATATTATTATATATTTGAACAATGAAATAAATAAAAAATATACATTATACATTATTGAAAGTGCATATCTGCATTATTAAACACAATAATAATTTTAATAGCAAAGAAAAAAAAATTTAAATTAAAACTAAACGTACCTATCTATTAACAAATAAACAAAATTGACTTTAGAAAAAGCAAAAAGAAAAACACTAAATTTAAAAGATGTACATCAGAAAACACAATAAATGAGGTGGGTTCGTGATACGAGATGGCGAAATATACTCTCCGTATATTTTGCGCTGTTGGCGTCTTGCCGGCCGTATGTCTGCAACCAGTGTCCGCCCGCGAAGTCGCGTGCCACCGGATGCTGAAACTACGTTGTTTTCGCGGGTTCGACGGAGCTGACGTTCGTGTAATCTTAGCTCCAATTATCACTCGCCCCGTGCCAAAGTCTCTTCCAACGTCATAACGAGTCATTATCGTCGTATCGTCGCAGGTACCGTCGAGGCGGAACGATGTCCACGCCCACACAGGTACTGCAGTTAGCCGTCGTGTCGTCGTCTTCTGTCACTTTTTTAAGCAAAGCTAATATTTTTGTCTATTATTATTTTATTTTTTTATTATGTTTTTATTTTTAATATTTAATGACCTCGATTTTCATACAATAAAATCAAATCTGTATTCATCAACGCTATTTAACGGTTAAAGTGAGCAAAAACATAAATATTATTATGTATATGAAAGCAAGCGACAATCACGGTCGTTAGATTTTTCGCAAACGTGTCGGTTAGTTAAAAACGATAGAGGTTAGAGCCTTAGAGTTAGAGGTAAGTAGATAGCGCTTTCATTATCGTTCGGACACTTTACCGAAATACCGTTTATAAATCATCGCTTGCATGAATTATCCAAGCTGAGTAACGGCTTACAGTTTATGGATTGATCAAGTTAATTAAGATCGTAAACTCAGTTGGTTGTTGTCTGTATAAAGAAGTAATGTTGCTGATAGACCGTCATCTTTAGACACTTTTGTAGGACAGGGTGAAAATTAAAGATCAACAGTTTTTGCATATACTTTTAAATTGTTCATAAAAAACATATTCATTTTTGTATGTACCTATATGTTGTAATACCTATGTAGTCGTACCCACTACCCATCTACACATATTGTTTCCATCTTATTAACGTATAACATAATAAACTTTACGTTCAGAATAATCCATTTTACTTAATTATTTTCAATATTATAATGAATGGTCCTATTATGCAATTTAAAGGTAAGGTTATTATTATAAGAGCCAAATACCTAAGCTAAGCTCTTAAGTATTTTAAATATTAAAAAAAAATTACAATTTTAAAATGCTCATATATACCCCATCTACCAAATGATGCAATTAACAAATAAGAATCTCTCTATAGCCTTTAGGCTTTAATACCTATTGTATATGTGTAATATTAAATGTATATTTGTTAAAATGTAAATAATGTCTCATTTCAAAACTGTAACTTGGGTATCAGCTCGTAATGTATGTACAATTAAATAAAATATCAAAAATAAGCTTACATGGGGCCTTGAATAATATTGTTACCTTTAAATTTAATTATAGATCAAATTAAAAAAAAATAAATATTATTCTAAACGTAAAGTTTGTTATGTTATTATGCGTTAGTTGTAAAGAGATAACGTTAACGGTTACAACGTAGGGATAGATAGCTAGATAGGTAAACAATTTTAACCTCATAATAAGGCAGTGTTTTTTAAGCGTGCGTGTGTCATTAGAAGTATGAAAAAAATATGAAATTGCATTAAAGGATAGTTGAAAATATTATTCAGTTCTATAAAAATAAAATGTACCTATTCCAATTATTTCAATTCAAACTATTAATAAATTGACTAAACTTTATAGCTCGCCGTAGTAATAAACTAACGAAACAAAATTGATAATTTAAAAATGAACATTCTCAGAAATAAAATTCTACTAGAATCTATTAAAAATTATAGTCGTTCCATTTAAAAAAATTAAGTTGATTTTGCTGTTGGTACAAATACGAAGTTAAAAATTTAAAAATGTTGATAAAATTGACCGTTAAAAATAAAGAAATTTTTTTTTTCTTTTTTTAAAATACTATATTATTGACCACTATTCATTTATTATATAATTACCTACCTAACTGTTTAAAATTTACAAATTTCATTGTAAGACCAATAAAAGATAATTTATACTGATAACATCAATTCCATGCACATAATTTATATACTATGTGTTAGTGTTATACAAATATATATAATGTTAAGGGTGTTAATGATATTATAGTACCTATAGTTATCTAAAATAATATATTTTTACGTACAATTACATGTAAAACCTTTATTAAGAATTTATATCCTATACATTTCCTACATATATTTGTATGACTTAAAATACTAAGATACCTGATACATTAAGAATTTAACTGTTATAGCCTTACAGGTTACTGGGTGGTAGGGTTACTAGTAAGGTGGTTACACATCATTGGTGCCGGATAAGGTGTATGTATCGGATCACCGGATTTTTAAGATTTTCACCTGTCTACTCATAAGAAGAAAAGTGATACATTGATAACCGATTCATATTACCTATATTATGTATACGTACAATATCTATGCTATCACACTTTTATATTTTTGTTTCCTACTTTTTATTTACTGAGGGTTTTTACAACATAATAAAATCTCTTTTACAATTTGTATAGAAAATAAATGATTTACTTGTTAGTTGTTTATGATCTTAGCAGTAATTTAAAATACTTCAGAAGTAAATTTTATAATATACAGGTCACAGGATGTCTCTTGAGGATTTCCTCGTTTCGATATATCTACTGAAATAATGGAGATATAAAAATTCTGTTTTTTTAATAAGATTCACAGGAACAAAAACTACAAATATTTCATATTTTTATTTAATTATTTTCAAAAAATTTAAAGGAAGCCATTTTGTAGAGTTAATTTTTCTGAAAATATTGATGTTTCAATATTTTAATTTTACTAATCTCCTGGTTTTTTATATTTTTTCTAGTTTCGAAAAAACTGAATTATTTAATACGATAGTAATAATATTATATTGTATCAAACATGTGGCTTGCATGATATTATGCGGCCGGCGAACGCTTTTTCTCTAAACTAGAAAAATATTAAAAATCATGAAATTAATGAAGTTAAAATATTGAAATGCTAATATTTTCAGAAAAATAGACTCTACAAAATGGCTATTTTCCATTTTTTTTTTAAATAATTTAATAAAAAATATATTTTTAACTTTTTTACCAAAACATTAAAATAAATTAAAATATGAAATATTTGGAGTTCTTGTCCACGTGAATCTTATTAAATTACTATAGGGACTAGATTTTATTTTGTACTATTATTCATTATTTGGGTATAATTATTTAAAATCAATAAAAAAGAGAAATTAGGAAACCATTCTGTTCGCTATGCTATTCAGTATCTAGTAGGTGAGGAATTTACCTCATTATTGAGTACCTAAGTGACTGTAATGTATGTATTCAATTTGTATACAATGATAAATCATTGCATATGAAAAAATACTTTGAGCGAACAGCATCGCCTATTAGCCTATATTAATAAATAATAAGTAATAAGTACCTATATATTTTATGATGTCTTTATACTGTCACTCGGTATTTTATTTTACAGATATTAGATGACATTAACAAATACCAATAGGCTGAATTAATTTTTGCCAAAAATAATATTCTTTTATAATATCATTAAGATTTAATTATAATAATAGCATTGAGTATAGATAGTACTATCTATACTTAATGATAATAGTATATTAGTATATATTTATATAATTTATTATTGTTATAAAGTATTAACTTTTAAGTCAATACTGACTTACCATAAAACGGTGCATAAGAATAACCAATAGGTTTGTGATATAATTAATAGCATATAATAAAATAGCAATAGCATAAAATTAATCCAAATGTTTTAAAAATATGATTATTGTGTATATACTATATATTAAAATGTAACATATGATGTGTAATAATTTCAAATCTCGACGAAAAATATTATTTAATTACAATAAAATAACTAGAATTGTTATTCTTCGTTTAAATATTTAATTTCGTCCAAATTTAAATTTACGTCTACAAAAAAAATTGTTAATCTAATTTTTAGACTTTTTGCTTCCAGTAGGAACCTTTCGGGGAACCTTTTATTAAATTTTCAATTTTTTTAATCTAGTGGAATTTTGCAAAGTTAATATCGTCGTCAATGCTTTCGTTTCTTTACTGTTGTTTATTGGGACAGTTAATCACATATCAGGTCTAGGAAAATTGTTTGTCGAAAGAAAAAATTGAATACCTATAGTTTAAATTATTATTATTATACGTTAAAATAAAGTCGAGAGAAGATTTAAAGATTATATGAGACGGTGTGATGAATAATGAGGTAACCTATTAATTTTCAACCGCCTTAATGCAATATATAGTGTTACTCAATATAGGTAGTTAATGTACTTATTGTGTAGGTTTATTATTGTAATACGCTAATACATTATTTTCGTATATATTTTATATAACCTATTAGTGAGATTTTTTTGATAGTTCGTCAAACCAATCTGGGTCTACACGTCAATAAATATCATGTATCTAATATTATTATATAACGATATATATGTATACTTATTAGTACCAAATTATACACCATGAGACATGAATATACAACACACGTAGCTAGGTATATCTATTATCTTTTTACATCGTAATATTATATTATTTTAGGTACCTAGTGAAATAGAAAACGTTTAATTTTACATTTGACATTATGCTGTTCATTGACCATGACTACTCCTTTATTATAATACAGGATTCGTTAAGCAGTTAGACGGTTCAACAGATGAGTAAGTACCTACTAAGTACCTACATTTGCGTTGAAGTGTGAAATAATCTAAACCACATTAAAGATCGTGTTTCTACACGCAATTGTATACATTCATTTCATATAAAATAATGTTTATTACGATTGATATTTTAATATTTTAATTATAGCACAGTGTTTAAAATACCTATTTATTGAAATTAAACACTGACATAACATTCAAGAATTAGTACCTAGGGGCTAGAGCAGTACCAGCTATTTATTATACTTTTATTTATAGTATTTGCGCTGTATTATGTGTATGATGTTAAATAATTTGAATTCTTCGGTTACCAATTACTATATGGACGCAAAATTGAAATTTTATAAAAAAAAACAAAAAAAATACCTTAAAAAATACGACTATATATTACAAAATATTAAAATATTATTTTAATAATTATTTTAAACATAATAATGTTAAATAAAAAATTATCAAACAAAAATCTATTCGTATTATTTAAATTAATGTAATTTGGGTTTATTAAAATTGATACAAGTCATAAATAAAACAGCTTAAATAAATATTAATTATATTATAGACAATATACTTGTATAGTGGTGCAACCAAAGGGGTGTTTTGAAACAATGACCGTTGAATAATATTTGGGGTACCTTATATCACACGCCACTGGCGTCCTAGTTGTGCCACTATACTCGTATATAATGTCATTCACCAAGCATGTTCATCACAATTTTTTCATATAATAATAAATGTATTCAAATTCTTATTTTAAAAATTTTTAAATATACTTAAATAGGTATCATATTTTCAAATTGTTGAGATGTTTTTGTAATACTCAATTAAGAAGGGTTCTGCACCAATACAAACTTCTATTTTTCAAATAAGAAAGCCCCTTTTTTCGATCTAGGACAAATGGTCATAGCTAACCGTTTAAACGTGGCCGTTTGGATGTAGAGACAATTGGACGTCAAAAGAAAAAATATATAAATCAGTAATATTATCATAAGTCAAAATTAATATAAAGTATTTAAATATATAAATTTTTCATTATATAAAATATTAAAATTAAAAATATATCTAAAACAAATGTTTTATTATAATAGGTACGCCAACAATTAAAATACAATATCAAAAAAGTTATTATAGTAGTTTCTAATTCAAAATTTGAACAAGTATAGTTTCTCATTTATTAAAATGTATATAATTAAACCTTTAAAAATGGTTTTACAAAAATAAGCATCTTAGAAACTAAACTTTTTCTCAACGTCAATAATTGCAAAATAGTACGGGGGATATAAAGATATAAGGATATATAACATATAAAATAATTTGCATAACATTGATAGACTATTTATAGTAAATAAAATATGCAAATTGCGCAAATAAATACCACACGATATTTATTTTACCTATCATTATACTGCAATAGGATTCAACATTTTTTTATTAGATAAGATAATATTTCATCCTTGGGCTTTCCTTTTATGTAATAGCATTTTTTATTTTAGAAACTTCTTACTATTATATAGTATAAATGGAATTGTTAAATCAATATTTATATTATTAATTTATAATAGCCAATAGGTATCTAATAGTATTATTATTTATAGTTATACCCTTATAGGTATTAATAATAATATTATATTTATAATTATTAATAGTAATAATAATAAAAATGTAATGCAAAAAATAATACAATAAATAAGTACAAATAAATTAAAATAAAATAGTAGCGAATTCATTTTATAATCAATATAAGGAAAATGGCGAAAAAAATTAACAAAGCATTTTACGGATATGCGATGTCCATTTATGACGTTGATCATATTCTCGATAAATTCAAAAAGCTACCCATTATTACATTTGCATACATCAACGGCACGAGTAATATGATAATATTATTATACTTCTTATTTACAACAAATTAAAATTATTTTTCTATGGAGATATTTATATATCATTATCATTATTATTATTATCGATATACATTTTTATTTTGTATCAATGGCAAATATAATACACCAGTAAAATTAATCGTTTGGTAAGCTGTTTGAATTATTGTTGTTGAAATATGTCTTAACCAAAGTATGTTTTTTATGAACTTGTGAAGTGCTTCAGAAAATCAAAAACATATTATAGTTTAAACCTAGCCTTAAGGTCATAACTCATAATTATTACATATCATAATGTTTGTTTGTGTGTATATGTGTTTGTGGGTGGTTCTAACATTTGGCACATAAAGTATAGGGGTATCTCTATAACCGAATATGTGCATCTCCAAGCAATAAATTTTTGAATTTATTAATGTACAAGTTCATTTATATATATCTGTATAAATTAATATGCGAATATTGTTTTCTATTTTGCCATTGATAATTAATGGATAATGGTGTCAAAATGTTTTAACTCATACTTCTTAGTTTCCAATTGAAATCGGAATACGTCTGGTATAATAATTTAAATTAAGTGAATGTGTTATCGTAGTTTCCAGCCCGAGTATCGTGTAAAGTGTATATACCTAGGTACACATTACACATACTGGCTAATTGAATGTTAAATATATATATAAATATTATCGATATATATATCCGTTCCTTGTTGCTCGAGAATATGACTAAACGAGACGTTTGTAATAGTATTTTCTGTGTATAAATGGAACAAAGCTGTTTAACCCTCTGTATAGATTAAAAATATAGTTTTATGTACGAGCAGAGTCAATGCCAACAAAATCAACGACGAAAACTCTTTTCATTATAGTTTTATACCTTGTACATACAGAGTTGAACAATTTGACCGTTAAAAAAAAACTACTAAATTAATTACATACCTATAATATGCAGTAATATAAATGTGTAACGACGAAAATTCTTTTAAAATAAATTTGATCGTTCTCCCATGACCACAGGTTGTATCTAATAATAATAATAATAATAATAAAAAGGGGTGTACACTAAACCGTTGATCAGGGTCGACGCTTATTATATTATTACGTTGTCAGACACCTGTGTGCATATCTATATAGTATGTATTATATGTATGTGCGCGCCGGTCAACAGGTAAAACGGTTGTACACGCATGTGTGTACGGTAAAATATATATTTATATATATACTATACTATATATATATACATTAGATATATAGACGTATAGTAATGTATATATAGTATATAGTAGTCCGTCCCCCCACGCCAGACGATGCAGCGGTGTCAGTATCTTTACGGTCGTTGCCGGCAACGATAGTGGAAACGCGGCTCCGGCTATAATATAACGTTGTTGCGCGCCGCCGTCGCGTGTAACAGGTGGACAGTTCGGTGTTCATACACATCGGCGAGGATCCCGGTGGTTGTGTCGAGTTGATTTTTTTCTAGTTTAGTTCGTTTTCTGCTCGCGTTTAATTTATCATTGTCGGAAAATTTAGCAAAACCGTAAAATACCCGAGAAGAAGTAAACAATATATACTATATATTATAGTGCGAGAGCGAAAATCGTCGGGAGTGCAAACGATTCGCGTTGGATATTTCAAATTTGGCTTTGCCGGTGGTTATGTTCTTGAACTGGATTACCGATCAATCCAAAACTGGAGGGTAGCCACATAGACAAAGGTGAGTCATCCGTAATAATTTTAAAACACACGTACCTAAATAAGTACACCGTCGTATAAGCATAATATTATTATATAAATCAATGAAGGCTGATCATGTTTACCGATACTGTCTCCTCGACATATAGGGACGGCGCGTATCTTATATGTATATTTACAATATTATATTATTGTCCGGATGTGTCTATACATATATGTATACCTTTTATATGCTGTAATAAACATCCAACGGGTATAAATCGTTTCCAGTTATCTGGTGCGCACATCTTCAGAGCAGTCATTATTTCCGTTCTATAGAATAACTAATAACATATATAATATATAATATATACATTTTGTACCTCAGTCCTGTGTTTCTGCAAATAAAATGAGCTCCTTGCAAGTTAGTGCCGTATGTAATGAATTACATGTCCAGATACAGTTCTCGTTAAATATTATTACACAGAATTCCATTGCGCATAAAAAACAGTATAGGTAGCTACGTGATTTGGTCACAAATTATAGCGGCAAACCAGTATTTTCTGAGTTGTGCAACTTACTTTTATTATACTATCTCAATATTAAGGTTGACTTTTATTTACATGTTTTTATCACCGTATAATGTCGTATGGCGTATGCTATAAGTAGAAGATTTACATTTTGTATCATAATTTAAATTATATATTATATTGTTACCATTTAATATGTAAGACGTACATCGATCGAATATTATAATCTGCATTTTAGTATTTTACCGCTACCTATTCTATATATGTTACAATGTTTATGTTTGGGGGTTTTAAAATAAATTGAAATATTCAATCTTTTGACTCATTAATTTGTTTTATTTCATGAACAATGCTCTTTTGTTAGTGACCAATGCCAACAGTCAGCATGCGCTCGTGTTTAATATTCTCGTCTGTTGCTGCATTCGTCAGCGATGAATATTGAACAGTTTCTGAGTGTGGAGCTATATGGTTTTACGATTATTCACACCATAAATCTTTGAAACACTCTCAACGCGTGTCCAGGGTTCACAAAACCCTGTAGAGAACATTGTTCGTAGACAATATAAATGTAACCCTTTTCCTTGGCCAGTATCGTCTTTGCAAGCGTAGTAAACGGACAATTCTTTTTATGACGTGGACATAGGTTGTTTGTTACTTTGTTCCTTTGTTAAAAGGTATCTACATAAATTTTGTGAAAAAGGTATGTTAACAAGAATATATATTTTATTTTTATATTAAATTGATTTTATAACAATACTTTTTATTGGTTAACTCATAGTTCATCGACTTACTATATCATTTTTATATGTAAACTATTTAAATTATAGATATAATACGTTAGATATATTTAATATATTTAATACGTTTAGATTAATACGTTAGGTACTTGGTATAAAAAGTATACACTTGTACAAAACTATATTTGTTTCATTATTATATATTAAAATAATATAATTTACAATATGTGATTCAGGTGCTTCATTCAATACAATAAGTAAATAAGATAATTTTTAATATAATAAATAATAATATGAGGGAAATACCATATAGTGATAAATTCCAAAACGAACAACAGTATTTTGAAAAAACAATTGTAATCTTTATAGGTATATTTTATTATTATTAATTATTATTTATATTTATATTGTTTAATAATAATATAATATAGGTACAGATATAACATTTAATATGTAGCACCCCGACCCCCGAACATTGATCAATTACAATTTACAATTGTAGTCGAGTCCTATTATTTCGTGTATCTATAGTATTTATATTTCAATTGGTTAGTTAAGTATAAAATATATAATACATTGTGTAGTATTTATCAACACAATTATTTGTACCGTCCTCGAGCTACTGCATATACAAATAAATAATAATTTATATACGAGCCTTCTTTTTATCAATATTAAATTCATTTAAAATGTATGGTCACTTTCAATTCAAATCAATTAAATGTTCATAATATTCAATGTGTTCGTAGATTATATTTCGTATTTTTAAAGTAATTTATTAGAATAATTAAAAGTTATTTTAATTATTTAAAACATAAATTATATTATAAATGTATATAGGTCATATATATTTCATCACAGTTTAAAAAAATATAAATTGTTTAAACAGAAACAATGAAAAATCAACTGTTTTATACATTTAAGTTCAAGTATTCGACAATAGATTTATTAGATTTAAAATTTGTATAATTGATTAAACTTACATATTTATTTTATACTGATGTATAATTTAAATAGATCACTTATATATTATAATAATCTATGTAAAAAAATACTATAAAAATAAAACACATTCATAATAATTACCAATTTTATAATTTTGGAAATAATATGATTTTTATACTAATATTTATCCATATATTAACTATTAAATTATAGGTTTGTATATTGACTATCATCTGTAAAAATCATCTTAAAATTAGGTAGGTACTAGTGTATGGATTATTTTAAAATAATCCTAAAAAATAAAATAGTATTATTTATAATCAATGGTCCTATGTACTAATATGGTTATTGGTTAGTACACGCTTTTTACTCTAAACATTATAATTATACAATAATATTTAAATGTTATTTATTTCTGGTCAAACTAAATTTACAATTACGCTTGATTATAAATAAAACCAATTTTAATGACTAGTACACCCACGTAACAACGCCAAAATATATAACTTTCACCTTTCGTTCGATTTTTTTATCATCAACAAAATTGTTTATCTCAAAAATCTTCATAGATGCAGTAATATTATTCCCTCGTTCATACCCAAAATAGTAAAACGCCTTCGTGCAACTAGCTTTCGAAATTCTGCCAATTTTTAATTGTGTTCCCATATAACATGTTATTGTTCTCCGTTCCGAAGTCTCAATACATCGTGTAATATAGACTGTTGCACAATTTCTATAAGCCTCATCAAATGTACAAGTTTTTCACGGGATTGTAATTACAGCTATTAGATATCTGGCACTCTCATCGTGAACAGATGTTGTACCTTGTACCTCTATCCCTAGACCAGCAATTAACATTTTCTTTTTCAAAAAACATATTTTAAAAGTTGCGTGACCGTCGATCATAATGTAAAAAGAGAATGTTCATAATAACTACACTGACTGGCGTCTGTGAAATAAAAATAATGTTTAATCTATAATTTAATGCACTTCAAAATCTATTGGACCACCATATCATAATATTATATACTTACTATAGTTTGTTTAACTCAACGCATACCTAATTTAATTTAAGAATATTATACCAAATATAACTGACTATAATTATTTTAAAGTTTTAAACGTACGATTATAATATCTATAAATTTAAATTATTAATTTGTGATTTACAATTGACTAATAAAGTAATAAATAACAGATTTTTATCTGTGATTATCAAATAGGAAGTAACCCGCATATAACTTACTTTCTATGAGAAATAATTGTTCAAATTAAATTATTCCACAATTTCTGTAGGTCATTATGCTGTTTCTGTATCCTCAAATTTTAATTGAAACATTTATAGCAGTAAATAAAACGACTTGAAATATCGTAGCTGATAGCCCACTACAGGACAATCTGTATTACACCGTAAAATGTATTATAGTATAATAAGTATGGTACGGTTTTTACATAAATTATAATAATATATACAAGTAGGTAGTACTCATAAAATTAAACATTTCAACACAAACGTATAATACAACTATAAACCTATTTGTTTATAATGTTAATAAAATTAAATTTATTTTTGTGCTCTACCAAGCTGTGTAGGCTGAAAAATAATTTTATTATTTTTGCCAATTATAAAAACCATTTAAAACCGTTTCTAGTCCAAATTCTAACTGATAATCATATTCGAAGATACCCATGAGTTTTAAATTAAAGAAAAACCTAAACTAGTTTAAAAAATGTTTCCTTATTGAAGGCTAAAACTATTATTATTTAAAAAATAGTCACGACACAAAGAAACACGCATAGCTTTTAAAGATTTTTTATGCATATTTCTTTATAAGATATTTATGTAAAAATATTTTTAAACGTAGACTTAATTTGATCAACCTCAAAGAGAATCTTATGTTTTTTGAGTTAATTGCGCAAGCAAATATATACTTTTACATATGTAATTAGAGGTATAATTATTGTTTAGTAGGTATCTAACCTATTGATTTTGTTTTTAATGGAAATCATAAATAAATTGATCGCTAAGAAATTCCTGGTACCTACTATGTACAGCTATATTGTGTACGCGTTTAATATCGAAAAAACTGTTTGAATCTTATTAAAATGATGGAAATGCTTTCACGTATTATAATAAGTTGTACGTACATATTGTATTATGTAGGTAGGTACATACGTTTTTTTCTTTTTTTTGTAAACCCGATTTACACTTGTCATTAAATCATAATAACAACGCGTTTTCGTCCACGGTTAATCCGAGCGACGTTCCCGATCATACTCGATGCTATCAATAATAAGTATATTTTTAAAATCGATCTGCTCCCATAAAGTACGTATCTATACGTCGTCGTAGGTACATGGGAGAAAGGTGCCCGACGGTGGTGCGGTATTGTGCGTGTTTTGATGAATTTCACTTCTCGACTAGCATACAATGCGATTTATCATATCGGACATGTGTGTAATCAAACTACAATAAAAAATCATATGTATGTGTGCGTATGTGCGGTGGTAATGGAAATATAAAAAAGTGACGGTGGGGAAGAAACGCCTCGAGCGAACCGAATGAGAGAGACAGCGGTGGCGGCCGCTAAGGTATTTGCTCACCTTGAAACAACTACAGAATAACCAATTCCTACTCTGCTTCCACACCTTATCCTTTTTGTGAACATGCACCATAATATATAATAATATATGTCTATATGTGTGTATGTATACAATATATATATAGATGTACATATATATAATCGTTAAATAACAGTTAAACAGACCTTGTTTTGATCAAACAAATATATATATGTATATATGCATATACGACTGCAGGTGGCTGACCGGACGGTTGGCACACCTGTAACACGAATTATATTTTTTATTATTATTTTATATTGTTCTTTATGAAGTAAAAAATAATATATATGTATATTTATTATATATATATATATATATATATATATATATCGTTCCGGAAGTCGAGGGGTTACGTGTACAATAGATAATTAGACGTCTGCCGGCGGGTTTTCTCAAGCCGTTGAGAATCCGTAATCACCCCACCGTCGTTTGAAACATGGTGTCAGTTTTTTCAAACATTAGAACAGGTGGTTTTTTTCGCAATGAATCTTAATTTAAATGTATAGGGAGAATTTTATGTATTAAAAAATACAATCAGCTGTACTATTGTACAAGTACAACTATACATGCTGCTGTGTATTTGTTAAAATATAATGTAATTTTTTTACTATGAAACCATCACAGAAATAGAGCACTACTGGGGTAATCTGCAAGGGGGTAAACTCCAAGTCCGGAACCTCTCCTTTTCCCTCCTTGGATAGGTTGAATAAATGTAAAAAAAAAATAGATTGATTTGAATTTTTTCCATGAATATTTTAATATTTATAAATTATAACACAAAGTTACTGGTATTATGACTATACGATGTGCAATCAATTATATTATATTGAAATCTAAATTTCTAACATTTCTATATGACAAAAACATCGATGTAACATTCTAAATGAATATCTAGAAGACTATTACAGAATCCTTTTTTTGTTCCATTTATTGATTCTATTGTCCAACGACAAGCTAAACAATCAATTCAATAATCCCCCCAAAATATAATAGTATTTATCGGTTTTTCTTTTCAAATGGACCTTCATATTTTTGTCGATTATTATTCTTGTAAATATGTGATACTTAAAGGTAATAGGTATGACAAAGTAGTAACATAAGTTGCTTTATAGCATTTATGTATTTGAATACAAATAATATTAAACCAAGAACGTATTGGACGCATTAGATAAATATAATAAATATTTGTTTCCAAATATCTACACGTTATTGCACATATATTTGTTATTCCAGTTATATCTTGTAAAAAAAGAAAGATAATTTTCATTCAAAATCTTGAATTTTGTATGAGTATATTATAACATGTAGGTATTAAATATTACTTTTATATATTTTATACATGAACATGGTGTTTTTTTTTTTGTAATATTCATTAGTTATATTTATTTTGCATTTTTTTATTTAGTTGTACTACGAAAGAATGTATAGCGTTTCATACTTGGATCTTCCCCTTAAATAAATTCTAATTGGGCCACTGTAGAGCACTAAATATCAGATAATTTAAATAAAGATTGAACTAAAATGGAATAACAAGTGTGTATAAATGATATGATAATAATACATTTACGTTCCGAATACAAAAAAAAGTAGGCAGGTATAGGTAACGTTTCGACTTTCGACACATCATCGTGGTTTCGATCAACAAGGCATGTCTAATTTATCGTAATATCGTATAATATACAATAGCACTGTGGACTCTAGCACTGTTGTACGTGATCGCGATGTATATTTGTACAGAACCGTTTTAATGATACGTTTTTGTGGTATGTTATAACTTATATTATATACGCTAACGCCATTCATCGATTGATGTATTCTTGTCAATCGCCGATGTACGTATTGATAATAATTTATAACAAATCGTTTGTGTGTATTTCCACGCGAAGAGGAAATACTACCCCACTCTCGAATGCCGACACAGTACATAATACTACTGCAGTACATCATTATAATATTGTAGTCGGCAATGGTGCAGTAAGTACCTTCGTCCAATTGAATATCGTAATGTTTATTATAATACTAGACCGTTAACGTTCAGAATGGTTTTAGTAATAATATAATATTATTATAAAAATATAATGTATGCATGATATTCAACAGGTGTGCATACATGCATGCTGTGTAGTTCTGGGCTGCAAGAAAGCTCTATATATAAGCCCTCCTCCGGATTTCTGGTTCCGTGAGTTCCCATAATATTTTATACATAACACTGCAACGTATATTAGCGTGTGGAACTAATGAACTTCCGCTAAAAATCCTTACGTTTGTTCCGACAAATCCGTCATGCACCGTTTCATACACATATCTATACGGGCTTGTGGTTTGTTTATTATTAACAGTAGGTATATTTGTCTGACGTGATTTTTGTTTAAACGTTTATAGAATAATTATTCTTCTTCTTTTTCTAAGAGTGAAAGAGAGAGAGAGGGACCGGTACCGGTTGCATTATAAACGGTTTTCTGTGGAAACCCTATGTATCTATGTATGAATAACAGTTTTTTTTAACAATCACCAATACGTAAGCAGGTGGTTTTTTAAGGCCAAGCCAATTAACAACGATCCAATTTGAACGGCTGTTGTATGGAATTCTAATTTTTTTTCTCGGCGTTGTTTTAATTTCTTGCATAAGGCGTTGGGTCACAAAATATATTTTTTTAAATAAGACTAGGATTAAAAAAGGATAGGCCTGTAAGAGATTGCTTGGATTTTGCTGAATCCTTTCTTGACGGATGTGCATAATTAAATCGGTCTCGCAACAGTGATAACAAGAATACTGCACTATTAAATTTGTACACACAGCACGGGCCACTTATTCCGTTGTATATTATGTTAAAACCCGTGGTCTGTGACATAAGATATCATATGCTACACACTACAGCTCTACTAGTCGATCCGTACGCTCGTCCGCCCTACGATGTGCACTTGTGCTAACCCGTCTGCCGCAGCCGCCCGGTCAGGTCCAAGTAGGACTACGGTCCGACAAGTGAAACGGCTAAGTCGGGACCGGAAGTCAGTTTCCGATCCCTTGCTGGAAACCCTTTTATACCCACCATGTACAAAACATTACTTTTATTCAGAGTTCAGATTTGATACTAACGTCGACCTGTATTTTAAATATGTGTTCATAGGGGTTACAGGACTGACCAAGCCGGTGCCTCCACCAAAACCGGCGAAGAGTCCACAGAATTATCAACAAGCACCTGGGCCACCACCGTATAGGATGCCTCCGTATCCATTGTACAACGAGTCGACGCCTTTGCCCGGGTCTAGTAACAAGATCCATACACATTCCAGTAAATTTCCGGTGAGTCAAACAATATACCTTAATTTTAAAACGAACGGTTTATTTTTTTTTTGCCATGGGAATACATACATAATGCGTGGGAATTTTTCCCAGGCTGTTTGGGGAAAGTTGTAGTGCAATATCATTGCGTATGATTGGTGAGAGATTAGGACATGAGAACGTTGACGTGACCAAGATAAAGTATTATTGATATGCGAGTATAAAATTTCGTAAAAAGTTACGTGTCAAGTGAATAGTCTTTAAATGCATATATACTATTTAGGAATTTATAAGTGACAAAAGTGCTTAGGTCATTTGTGCGGTGTTTCCGTGTTTGTTTGATGTACAAATAAAATTTCCAAGAACGTGTCAAAAAAAAAGAATGCATTACAAATATAGTAAACGTTAATAAGCTGAACAGACTTGACGCATTTGTTACGTTAGAATGTTTTAAAAGCAGAACAACCAATTAAAAAACAGTAACGATCAAGGTTGACATACTTCGTTTTATATATTATTATAAAAAAAAAAAATGATCTTGTTTTTAATTATAAAAGAAAATCTATTGTAGGCAATTAAATCTTAAAATGAAAACTAAATGCAGGTATACTTTTCAGATTGAAAGGGAGGTAGTCCTGAGTAATGTGGACAAGAATTTAAAAATACCTATTTTAAATGAGTACAAAAAAAGACCAAAATCTGTTGCACCTGATACACCAAATGTACAAATTGCATGGTCGGAGCAATCTTCGAACGTAGTATGTTGACTAAAATTAATTAAAAATTTTAATGATAGAAATTAAAAAATCAATATTTATTTTAGAACAATGTTCCTCAAAATAATCATCAATATCATACACCTCATCATTATACTATGATTAAGGATAATGTAAATCAACAGTATGTTTATAAGGTAAGCATGACATTTAACATTTAACTTAAAAATTTGAGAATAATATTATTTTGATAATAATTTTCTTTAGGCTGAACCTATAAAGCCTTTGGATCCTCCAACAGAATTATCTCCGATATTCAGAGACGACTCTAATGGATTTCCACAGTAAGATTAAATTGTGTAAACAATAATATTGCTTATTTATTATTATTAACAACAAATTATTTAATTATTTTATAGACGTGTTGATACTTATATAGCTGGACCATCGCATTCTACGCCTGAAGATCCTAATAACTCAAAGAAATTTTCATCTCGCATTAAAGATATGATAACAACAAGATTTTCAAAGTCTAAAAATGAACAAGTATCAGAGACAAACTTGAATAACGCAGAAGTACCAATGCCAACTCCTGTGAAGTTAGACGATCCGGCATTGAGCCCCCACAGTCAACTAATTCAGCATGGGGTGTATTTAGCAGTTAATAATCAAATGCAAAATTTAGCCATATCCGTGCCTAATCAAAACGTATATCAAACACCTGACCAATGTAGAACAAATCCTGGTCCATCGAGGACGTATGATAGGCCACATACAATACAGACTAATAGAGTAATTGACATGAGAAAACCAGATCCTTCGACGTATAGCGACGTTAACAGAAATAATTACGAAGTCAGAGTCCAGTCTAACTATGGACAGATCAACCAAAGTCCTTTATATGTTAAAAAAAGACTTTCAGTTCCTACACAACCACAAGATTGTTTTAAAACACCTTTGCCGGTTAAATGTCAAGATACGCCGGTGCCTTTTTCGAGATCAAAATCAAACGATAATCTTGTTGAGCAGACCGGTCAAACCAATGTGCAATATTCAAGCGACAGGTATCTTGCTCGAAAAATTTCTAAACGGGACGATTTCAAGTCCCAACCGAGTTCATTAGATGACGTTGATAAATTGGAAGAACAAAGGGCTGCGAGTGGTCCAATTAGCGGGGCTAGCTCAGATGGGAGATTGGGGAGTGGAGGGCAATCTGATTCTGGACGTGGTAGTACCGTATATAGTAGTGGCAAAGCTCAAAATTCTGCAACTAGTCCTGAATCATCTTCCGAATTACAAACAAATCAAGGTACGCAAGTGAATATATTTTTATCTATACTGTATAATTATTATATAATATATACCATAATAATACGATTTTATTGAATTTTAAAGACAATTTTTATATTCAATCGGTTTCACTATGAAATAAGTCTATATATGTTTAATATTTATTTAAGTAGAATAATAATATTACTACGTATGTAGTATATTTTTAAGCTATATAGAACAAAACATTTTTTTGTATTTTAATTGTTATGGAATTTTTTTATAAAATGATATTATAATCTATTTCTAAATGAATGTATAGAATTTAACCACTTATCAAAAAGTTTAATGTTTTACAGGTAAAAAAGGTCAAAGCGAATGGATGGATTATGTAGATACTGAGTTACGACAAATTCTCGATCCATCTAAAGTCAGTGTGCCATCAACATTAAGCGATAGTGTATCTTCTGTAACTCCACCATTACCACCACTGTCTCCTGATGGATCATCTGATGATATGCAAACACCAGTGCATAAACTGTAAGATTTATTATTAATTTATTTTTTAAATTTATTCACTATCATTTTGTCATTTACAGCCGAACTGAGTACTCAGTAAAATCTAGAGGCCAAAGTTCAAACCAAAGAACACCTTGGTCAAACAGGGCACCAAAAGAAAAATCACATAGACAAACAAGTACTAATAAGAGACCAGATTTAAAAAGAATACTACAATGTAAGAACTTGATAATAATAATATCATTAATATCAAAATATTATAGTTAATAAAATATAAATTAAAATTACTATAGCAAGCAGTGTTGGTGATATGGACTCAATGTTTGACGAAGAAGCAAGCAGTGACGACGAAACCGTTAACAGTGACGTACGCACAATACGAAAACAGTTAGAAGGATTGGAAACTATGTACTCAGAGGTACGTAATTTAATATTAATTTTCCACCCTATTCGATATTAAAACCACGAACCACGTGTACAGGTACTCAAATTACTCGGGGTTCGTAAATCTGGTGGTGGTCCTAGATATCAACCGTCTGACCCTAGAGTTAACCGACGACGAATGTATGGTAGTATGTCTTCAATTCCGTCATCGGTTAGCAGTAGACCTTATCGTGAGAGACACCGAAGGTCCACAGACGATCGGAAGAAATCTGTTAAGGATATTAAAGTAAGTTTTGGATATTAAACTTAAAAAATATTATATAAATAAGAATTACATTATATTATTATAACAACGATACATACGTATAAGAATATGCAAATAGAAAAATATAATGTAAATAGTTGTTTGTATTTTTTTTAACGTATTTATAAAATGTATTAACATACAAATTATAATGGACCAATAATCTTATACAAATAATTGAATATTAAAAATAATCATTTTCAGGGTATTAATAAACGTTTCCAACGTTTGGAATCTCACGTAGTCACCCTGGCGAGAAGTGTTGCACACCTTTCGTCTGAAATGAGGACTCAACATCTCATGATTCAAGAAATGGAAGTTATCCGAAATGAACTTTCCGCATTGCGAACACAGACAAACATGTTGTCTATACGTTCACATTCTGTTCCTCGAGTCCTTCAATCTCTCTGTCCGGAACAGACAAACTCGAGTCCGAATAAAGTAAAGAAGTTAACTAAGTTTTTTGGCGATGAACCTCCACTATTAAGACTGTTTCTCAAAAAATTAGGATATGAGGTAATATATTATAGTCTATATATGTATTGTTATTATTATTATTAAATTATATTATTCATTAAAATCGTATCAAATCATCTTTTCTAAAATAATCCCATTGAAACACAATAATTTATGACGATAAAATCATAAATACATTTTTATTATAATTAGTTTTTGGAATAATATGTTTTATTATCATCAAAAAGCAAAAACATTTAGTTAACTATTGGTTGTTTTACCACTTTCAGAAATACGCGTCGGCATTCGAGAAAGAAAAAATTGGCTTGGTGGAATTGCCATACATGAGTGAGGAAAGGATGCATAAACTCGGTGTACCCATGGGACCGAGGTTAAGAATAATGCAAGAAGCTCAATTAGGTTTCCCTGGGATGCACGAGAATACATTAGCTATCGTGTGAACATTGTTTGCGGCACAACTGAACGTTGGCCGATTAAAAGTATAATAATATTATGTTATGTCATTAAGTGTTACATGTATATATAATGATATGGACAAATTTTTATTAAAATATATTCGCATAAAATATTGTTTGAATATTATTAAACATATTTTATTTTATTGTTTTATGACATTCACTCTATTGTACCTATATTTTATTGGTCGTCTGATGCATTTTTTACTATTAATAGGTAGATATATTATATACATCTACTAATATTAATACCAATATACACGTACGCACACAACTTTAAATAATCAAATTATATCAAACAGACAATATTATTTGTAAACGCTCAAGTTATAATATATTTAATTATGTTTAAGCAACAAAGTCAAAAATTAGGTGACCCCGTAATTTATAGGATTATATTACAACATTTTTAAAAACTGAAGGGTTATTCGTATTACACGATTTGTAAAATTAAATTTGTACTTATAATTTCGGAATCGTTTGTTATAACATGAATACAATATTATAATCTATAACTATGAATTCGTATACTTACATCAAAATATTCTCAGCATTGTTCTGCAGATTATAACCATCGGCTATTGCTTAAGAACCGAAGACGGTTGGGGCAATAACCTTTATCGAAGCGTTGTTTATTTAATAAATTATATGTTTAGACATTTAAATATTATCTGGTTCGTAAAAACATACATACATGTATATATGGTATATAATACATCGTGGCCGTGTTGAATTCGAATGGAAAATAAATATAAACAATACGAGTGGCTTAAATGTTTTTCTAAATTAACATGAAGACGGTACGGGAAAACATATGTGTAAAGGTAAACATGTCGGTTTTTATCTTAAACGAACGTGGTAAACTGCAAGGTGAGGTCGCAAGGGAGTACGTTTGATCTGAAATGTGTGGGCCGAAAATAAAGTTATTTATCGGTCATCTGGTGCAATGTGTTAATTATAAATATTACGTATTATTCGTCATATTATAATAATATGATGTTAAACAATAGTAGTAAATTTGTAGTGGTTGGAATTTTTCTAATTGTGATTATATTATATATTTATATCTTTATTGGTTTTCATTTTTCCGAGTAAAAACTGAAGTTTGAATTTTTATTTTATTATTATTATTTAAAAAAAATATTTAGATTAAAATATTAAATAAATATTCAGTCATATTTGCTGGTGTTAATCTACCAAAACAATAATATAACGTTATTTTACTCTTTGGTTTCTATAAATATAAAAAAACTAGTACTTACATATAATTTAAACTAATGAGAAAATAGTTTTACTATCAATTTATATACTACTTTAAAATTTAATATATCTAAAGTAAAATTAAGAATTGTTTTCTACAAGACAGAGAAACGAAGTATAAAATGTTGTGATTTGTTGAAATATCATAAAAATAGTTTATGCATTTAGCATTTAAATTTTATACGGGTTTTGAGTTTTTATAGTATGTAAACAATTTTTTTTATACTTTATACACAAACTTCAGTTAATACTCATCAGTTGTCAGTGGATCTTTTTTTATATATGTTTTGATATTTTATAATTTTCAATTCATTTTTTATGATATTTAATATGATATTATAAAGCATAATATTTATATACTTATACGTTTAAAGGTAAGTACTAAAACTAAACAATCAAACCATTCTGCAAATAATTAATATTTACCTTTTTCAAAATAACAATTTTAAATGTTAAATAGTTAATTCACGTTTAATCCACATAAACCACAATGGAATCGGAATTTAAAATATTTTGTTAATAAATTATAATAACTCATCATTAATAATTGTAACTACCTAAGGACAGGTACCTATAATATTTTATTAATTATCCAAATAAATATTGAAATATACCACATTATGTTTGCTGAATACAGCAAATTGAACAAAAATTATAATAAATTACCTCATTGTTATACTACGAAGGTGAAACATTATTTCAATAAATTACATCCAATATTGTAGTAAACACTCTTTTGTGATACCATAACTCTCACTATCATCAGAAATCTGTTTTCAACAAAACATAGAAAAATATATTTTATCTATTATAGACCCGATACTCGTTAGTGAGATATTTTAATTTTACGCTATAATTTTTATTTGAAATTTAGAATTTTAGCATACTATAGTAAATATACATATTATTATGTACATATTTACTATCGGATGTCGTCTATCACCGTTCAGTGTCATATTTTATTATAAGTGATTATAAGTCTAATATTATATAACTAATTAGTTATTACTTATTACCAACATCATATAGTAACATAGTTAATAGTAGTTACTTAGTAATTATAAGATGTCTTATTTTTAACTACTATAAGGACATTGCCATAAATCATAATATTGAATATTGATATTTTATAAATAAACATTTATTATTATCTGTTTAAATTAGAATAGATAAATTAAAAAAAAAAATTAAATAAAACAGTATAAACTACGTCATGTTAAATGCACTCAATTAATTTTTAAAGTTGATATTTATTTTTAAAGTATTTTTATTATAATATATAAATTATAAAAGACAACTTTAGTAGCTGTAATGATCGTAAATTGCAAGTACCTAAAGTACTTAATATAGTTTAAGATCAAAATTAAAAATAAACCTGGATATTTGCTTATTAGTAGTTATACAAGTTTTGAAGTACCTATATATATTGTATATAAATATTTAATATATATTTAAAATTATATATATATTATTTTGTACTATAGTTGTCAATGTTGTCATCTATAATCTAGATTATAGGTACCTAAGACACTGTTTTTTTAAATGAAACTCAAACACGTTAGGGATTTCCTGTGTTTATAATATAGAATTATTAAATAATATTAAATATATTTATATGATTAAAATGATTTACAATATTGTGCTGAAATGCAAAAAATTATAAAATTAATGTATTTTCTATATACTAAACACGTAACTAAATGGCTAAATTCATAATTTATGAAAAAAGACTACATTATTTGTTACAATAAACACGTCATTTATTTAAAAAAAAAAAAAAAATTATGCGTGATTCTTACAGAAAATTAACATTAATAGTTAATTGATTTGTTTTCTTAACAGCTATAATATTCTATACTATTAAGAAAATAATTTTACTACCGAATATCACTTAGTTTATATTTAAGTATCACATACAATTTTGTATAGAAAAAACTGGCGTTTAGACTTAATAATATATGATATGCCTATATTAGCTACGGATTTATCACATTTCTGAAAGTTACAAATTATTGAATTCATAAAATATGTTTATAAATCATTGCCGATCTGAACAGCAACAGGAATGGTTGACACGGTTAATTAATCAAATACTCATGGGCTCTTGTCTACAGGCGTGACGAATTTAATTTCGCGCGTCACCTTTACAACCTGTGGCGTTAGAGGCTTGTGAACCGGCTGTGGAAATTCGTCTCCCGCCGATGGCAGACTCGGACAACTCAATCTGTCGTGGAAAAAACGGAAAAAACACAGTAATTAAAAATGATATCATTGTGATGTAAAAATAAATCTTCAGATGCAGCCAACGTCTGGACCCAAACGGATTTTAAGCCTGGAGGAACATGTCATTTTTTTATTATAATTATTATTATTATGTTATTAACTTTGTCTAGAAATTTAATTATCCGATTTTATATAGATTTAAATAATAACTACTAATACATTTTTAAGCTTTTCACTTGTATTCATAATACTTATATATATTATAATATATAATACCAGTAATAACTGAAATATAATAATATTTAATAATCAAATAATTATGCATAAAATACAACGACGTTGTTGTTTGAAAACCCGTATTTATACGGTTATGTATAATTAAACGGTAATGTAATTGTGTAATCACTGTAATAAATACACCACCAGAGCAATTAATCAGAACAGACTGACGATTAGAGACTAGTGAATCCTGGTCGAGTGGGTATCGGTATGTATAATGTATATATATATATATATATATATCTTCATTCGGCGGTCATATCTTAATTAAATAAAGTAATTAAACTGATGATGGTCAGCAGTCGTGGTCGAACTACGATCAATCGTTACATACATTTTTATCTATCTTATATGTTTTATAATCACCGCCATAATACGTCCATATTGTTTTCAGTTGTAGGTACAGCACGTTTCTGTGCGTACATCCACGTCATTTACGATTGATACGGCAATTATATTATATATAAATTATATATTTAATTTTTTTAAATTTACTATAGAACAATTATTATAAGTTTATTTCGAATATTGTGTAGTCTGCAAATAATACTTAGGTATACATTTTTGTTTTATTTTATACTATTAGTTATTATGTAGTTACAATTTACAAGTTTAAAACCTATATTGTAAGTTTATTTTTCACTGATTTATATAACTTAAAATATTTATATTATATATTATTAAATGACGTGTAACTTTCTACCATTTATACGCAATCATTGTAAAAAATTAAATATATTAATATATCGTGATCAATGTTGTTTTATATATATACGTGTTATTAATTAATATTACGAATTATAATAAACTGTTTTGAAACAAAGAAATATGGCAAGTAGCATTAGAGAAATCGAAACGGACGACATCATATGTACGAAGATTCCTAACAAAATATCTGTAGTTATTTGTAAGTTATTTTTGTCGAATACATATATATTATATGTGTACAATAATAAACTGCGTATAATAGTTTCACATATTTATGACAAAAACTGGCAATCACATTTTGTGAAATTTAATTAAACTGCGGTGTTGAAGTTGAATTTGTGTAACCATATATAACCAATTATAAATATTATTCAGGAATAATTTGTTATTCTAGTGAACTTTTTATTTTTAGATATTTATATCGGCATAGACGATAATTAATTGCTAACTGTAACCAGTTATACAATTATTTGAACAATTTTAAATATTTAAAACATGCTTTTTCAAATTCTATAGATTGAATATCTCCTGAGTCTGGGTGCTTTCAAATACAATGAACCTAGATAGCTAGATAACCATTTCCTCGGTAATTGACCCTGTGATTACTGCTTATTTAGATTCACATAGTTGAATAATTTTACAATTAAATTTTTATATTAATTTTTAATGTATATATGTGATTGACAGGGATGTTTTGCATCTAACGCCGACACGTCATTGTAACGCTTATGACGTTTGCGTATTTACGTGCTTTAAATCGACTGCTGATCAAATCAAGATTGCGTAATATTATATCAAAATATCAATATTCAATAAATATAAATACATTATGTTCTCTTATTCTCGTGCATGATGCTTACCTCTTGTGGGACCAATAATCTTCGGGAACGTTCAAGTACTGTTCGGGCTTGTGTTCAACTGGAAAACACGCCACGGCCAGGTTATCGTTCGGAACCGACAGAGATCGAATAGATCCGAACGGTTCGTCCGGAAATAGAGTGTTTCCGCTGTACAGTTCTTTACAAGCACTGGAAATACATCAAAGGAGAAAAAATAATAAAATAAGAACACACACAAAACACAAAATAAGAATTCAGCCAGATCAGATTGGTATTCTTTATATGATTTGAATAATGTTAACATTTTTTTTACGATGTTTATTAAAATGTATCCCATCATAAACTATAAAAATAACCTAACCTCAAATTCAATCAAAACTTTAACAAACGTTAAGCTTTTTTGTTAACGCGGAGGGAAAATTTGAGTATTAATAACGCGTATGGTTTGACCCCATTAATTTCACTACGGATTGACTATTTGAACTAGTTGAGTTATAAATTTATAATACATAAATGTAATGTGATTTTAGCGGTCATTATTTTGTTACGGAAATAGTTGTATTATAAATTTATAAATATTTCAGTATAACACCCACCCGTGCGCGGAATCTGTGAATATCAAAAATGGTTTTGGCGTCGGACAAGTGGACACTGGACTCGGGCTTCTGGTGTTGCTCCCGTGCGCACCGTTGTGCGGACATTGCGGCGGCAAGTCTTCGATGGCCAACGTTTCCTGTGAGTCTCCTTTCGATCGATTTAAACAATTACACGTCCACGGGTCTTCGGAAATGTTTTCCGTAGAAACTGTAAAACCAACACCGTTTAGATATAGCAGGCGAGATATAAGTAATGTGGATCCGGGGAGTAGGCAATAATGCAATATACAGAACTAACCTAACAATTTCCTCTTATATATGGTGATTTAACGAAAAAAAAGATATAATAGCTAAGACATAGATATACAAACGCGTTTATTTTATATTAAATTATATTCATCGTACATACCTAATAGATAAAATTATATACCAAACTACCAAATGTTTGATTTTTTAACCATGGTCGCATAGTATTTTTTTTTAATTTAATTGTGTGTTTATTAAAATTCAGAATTTTTTAAATGTCTTATAAATATCGCGGTTTTGAGTATTTAGATTTTTCGTTACACACTCACAAGAGAATTTCCTCGGATCGGGACCAGGACTGATTGGAAAGAAGTCACCGTGGACGGGACAGTGAAATCCAACCCGAGTTTGCCGGAAGCGGGCTTTCGTGCTGATTGTCCGAAGCACAGCTGTTGCGATGAACATTACGATCGATACGACCAGACATATAGGTCCCAATAATCGTCCGTTGTTCGATGACGTATAGAACTTGCGTTTCGAGTCGTCTTCGCCATTTCCAGTTACCCAGCCGTAAGATATAACTATGTTCACAAATTATATTTTATCAGTACAAGACATAAGCACAATGCAATATACACACAGCTAGTGTTACAATTTATTATCGACAAACCATTAACTCTAAATTTATTAATGATAATAATTATTAACAATAAATTGTGTTGACAGAAAATAAATCGATGGCCCTAAATTGCCTATACAGAGCGCCGTCTTGAACATATACAAAATGACAATAAAATGAAATAATATAATATAATTTTATTTTACGATACAAATCATTTTAATATATTATAAATTAACAACACTACCCTTGCTTTTTATAAGTATATACGAGCATCAGTGAAAAACAATTATGTTAAAATTAAATTAAAAAATTTAATTGTGAGTGAGTCCATTCAAAATGTGTATCTTTTATAGTTGCGCAAGTCTATGCGATATTAAGTATTGTATATTTGTATTACTAAGATACATAGTTAAATTGTTTTGTTTTTATTGAAATTTTAACTACGGTTGTTGATTTTGATTAGCCGTTTATGGACCATTTATTTCCATTGCTATGCTTCTGATTTGTTATTAACATACAAACGACGATATCTATAACCTATTATTTCAGGTTTGCATTGACGAACAATTTCTTAAAAAGTTTTAGAAACTTAATTTTTAGATAGTTTATAATAATTTATTTTTTAAAAAAGGTAGGCAAGAGTGTACCACTCTGCTGAACGATAGGCATCGAGTAGATCACTATTATGGGCGTGTTAAATTTGAATTCAATGATAGGTATTTCATTGTATACGAAAAACGATTCACACCATCACACCATATCAAATCAAAAAAGCATCACTCAACATCAGGCTCCACAAATTAAGACCACTACTCCGATCCAAAATTTCTATAAACAACAAAACACTAATTTATAAACAATTACTACGTCAATATGACCTATGGAATCCAACTTTGGGGTACATTAAAAAATTCAAACCTAACCAAACTTCAAGCTTTTCAGAACAATGTATTTTTGTGTCCTTTCTAATGCTCCTTGGTACGTCAACATACCAATGCCCAACATCATCCACACTTGCTTCCTATCACTACAAGACATTTCATAGTAACTGCTTTAATCACTCAAAACCCCTCATATCAAAACTATCTGCTCGCACATTACCTGACAAACCCATCCGTCAAGGACCGTCTCAAACGTAGATAGTCACGTATTTATTAAATAACACTTATAGGATTTAAAATTTTACTATTATCTTAAAAACTATTCATTTAAATTATAATTGAAAGTAGTGTCGATAGACACTCATCCTTTCATCACGTTTTCATGTCTAGTATATTGTATTTTATATTATTCACTTATTGTATTACCCTGTGTATACAGTTTGTAAATATCTTTTATAAATAATAATAATAATAAAAAAGTATATTTCATGTTATATTTTATAATTTTACCATATTATTATATTATTGTTATTAACTTTTGAGTCAATACCATCTTACCGTCAAACAGTGTAAATAAATTCATTGTATATATAAGAAGGTACGATGTAATAATTAATTTACATATTTTTAATTTTCATTCCATATAATTAATATACGTAAGTTTTAAGGTAACCATGGTTACAAAATAATTATTTTAATAATAATATTGAACTTTTTACCCCCAAAGTACCAACTAAATTTACTTTCCCACCGGAAAAGTTGCTGAAGTTGAAAATCAAAGCATTTTTATTGCCTTAAAACGTGTCCCCTGACACAAAAAAAAACATATATCATTGTAAAATCAATACATTCCTCGCACCATTCAGAATTTAAAATATTATATTGTATACAAATATATTTTATAATATGTCAGAATTATTTACAAAAAGAATATTTCAAGCTATATATAATATTATAAACGTGTATAATAACATTATTATGATACGAGTTATGTTACGTATTATGCCTGTGTAATTATAAAATATAATATTATATAAGTTATTAACAATTATCAGAATTATTGCAATTATTATAATACTTATATTTTTGTTTAGTTATCACTTGACCAGTTAAACAAAATCGATGTGCGTTTTATTAATTTTTTTATATTTTAATGAATCATAGTTTTTCAAAGACTTGACAGTCTGAGTAGTTCAAACAAAATTTTAATTTTAAATGAATGAATATTTTATACAGATTTAATTGTATTTATGAATAGATTGAAAAAAACATTCGAAGAAATGGAAAATGATCTTACAGATTGAGTAGATTAACCCTTTAATAGCGACAAGTGTATGTTGTTGATGAACTACACCAGTGGTTCACCGCTCCGCGATAAAATAAGAATGCCGTATTGTATTAAGAAAAAATCTATTTTTGATGCTGCTTTTAAACTTTAAACCTTGTTTAGACATATATAATGATCAGTATCCTACTTAACAAGTCATCTGGTGACCCGTGACAGCAAAAAAGTTGAGAACGACTGAACTACATCGCGCGCTTGTCGTATACGCTCTTCTAACCCCTATATTCGACTCATTTAAATGTGGTAAAGTAAATTCGTTGATAAAACGCAACGTCTCCGTCGTTAACGACGGACAATATAATCGTCGACCGTTGCCGACCGGGAAATGGCGGTCTAGCCGACGTGTTTATGATAATATCGTATCGTCACTATACGCGATCGTAAAAATTCGACGAGCGATTATATCGAGGAATAAAAAACGCGTATAAAAACGAGGTACGCACAAGCACAGCGTTCTGCGATTAAACGTAAACGCATATTTTTTTCCGAGAAATCGCAGCCGACAACGATCGCGCTGATTTCGACCAGCTATACCGCTGCCACACTTCCTCCTATATATTATGTAGTATAACCACAGCGGCGGCATTCGCGCGTCATACCTGTGAGCACTATGCCGACGACCAGGAACAGCGTGCCGAAGACGGGCAATGCGATCTGACAGTTGGACCGGACCGTTACGCCCCACACGGTGACGCCGTCGTCGACTTTCTTCACGGCCGACGACGACGAGTGCAACGTGCGTCTGGTGGCCGGCGGACAAGTCGTCGCGCCGATCGGTCGTAGCTGGTCGTCGCCGGACGTCATCCGACCGGCAGCGGTTGACGGCGGTGAATGATCGCTGAAACTAGATCGA
The DNA here is from genome assembly GCF_020882245.1 of Rhopalosiphum padi. Taxonomy (NCBI): domain Eukaryota; kingdom Metazoa; phylum Arthropoda; class Insecta; order Hemiptera; family Aphididae; genus Rhopalosiphum; species Rhopalosiphum padi. The sequence continues at coordinate 65,585,591 of NC_083598.1, read as the reverse complement.
GTACGTCATGCAGTAGTAGTAGTAGTAGTAGTAATAATAATAAATTAAAAAAACGATAAAAAAAAAACAATATTGCAATGTAAAAAAATACGCGCGTGTGGGCAGTCGATGGCACTAGATTGTATTTTAAACATCGCGTGGGTCGATATTACAGGTATATTCCGCCGTATATATACATGATTAACGAACGAACAGTACACACACACACACACACATCGCCCTAGTGACCAGTCCACGAAATATGCACACAAGGTGATTCTTTTACCACAGTCGTTTTCTCGGTAATTGTCATGTGTACTTATTCGAAAACGTATATTGGTTGAGCGTATTTTTTTTATTTTTTTTTTTTTTGTTCACATAATTCATATTCATCAGGTACAAAAATGTGGAAATATTTCCTATACTGTTATTGATCGCTGTAATTTTTTTTTATACAACATGCATTATTTATATTATTTTTAACATATACCAATGGTATGAAACCATATTATTATTATCCTTAAACAGAGTATTTCTTTAAGGATTTCAATTCGGTATATAAATCGAAATCGTCAACAAATGATACCTATTATACAAGTATTCACAGTTTTAACGAGTTCAAGAATCTCGTGTTAGCTTCAATTTGTGTAAAAAAAATATTTTGAGAAACACATATTTTTACCGAAAAAAAAATACTATTGGGTTATAATTAGAAATCACCCTGTATACAGAGTGTCAATATTTGATTGAGAGTAGGTGTATACTTAGTATGTGTATAGGCTAAGTCAGGTTAACCGTGTATAAATAGTAAAAATAATAATATATTAAATGTATAGAACGATGATTTTCAATAAACTTGTCTTTAACATATTCTTTAGTCATCACCGATGTATTTATAAGATTAAAAGCTAAAATGTCTATATCTATTTATATATAATGTTATAATAGTTAATAATAGCCTTAATACAACAACGCCCATATAACAATAATGATACTTTTCGTTTTTTGCGCCGTTTGATCTTTAATACATTTTGCGCTTAAACGGTCATTTAATTATATTATTCAAATTTACTGATTAAAAGGTGAAATTTCTGCATATCATACAAAATAAACGTAATAATGACATAATATTAACTTTTAAAAATAAAATTTCTTTCAAAAGTTTCAAACGGTGTACGTTAAAAGTACAATGCTGAATTCTAGACAATTAATTCGAAATGATTGTATCATATTATTACCATCATAGAGACTATACCCACAAAAACTAAATTACAATGTATATACCTAGCTTATAAGTTATAACATTATACATTATACATTTTTGAGTTAAAAAAATGTAATGTTATTGACACATTGTTATATCGTTTAATTATAATTAATAATATCCTAAATGTCCTATATTAGATGACTTTTTATACAAAAATGTCGATAAATAAATTTTTTTTTTTTGCAATTCTGTGTTTTGATATTGCGTAAATTTTATATGCCTATAGGATGTTTTTTTTTATTTGTTAAATTATAAAGCTTATTACAGTAAGTTTTCTGTTTGGTATAAGTGTTATAGCGTTATGTCATAACTGTTATTACACTATACTGTTTCTATACTGTATTATGTCATAGTTATTTGTTGAAAAGCCGATCGGCGCGACTTTGATTTTTATTAAAAAAAACTTTATTGTTACCATCTTATTAGCATTATTATTATTGTCTAGATATCGCCAGTAGTCCAATATGATTTTTTAATAAGCGCTACATTTTCATAATAATAATAAATATTTAGGCCATGTAGGGGGGAAGTTTTGAATATTTTATTTAATGGCGTTTGAAATGACTTTGATTTAATCAATTTAATATAATAAACACGTATAGTCCTAACTCAAAATTCCGAGTGGAATTCTTGGTTTTCTAACAATGTGTTTTTCTATAGGAAGGTATAGACTCGTACATATTAATTTTTTATTTGTGTTTGCAAGACACTTTATATAGTAGAATAGTAGAAATAATGATTCCGTTCTTTAACATTGAGCTAGTTTCGGCTAGAATATTGGATATTTTTTGTATTTTAGAGAGGTAATTTAAATTTTTCAAAGTACCTACTTTTTAATAATAATGGGAAAAACAAAATACAAATTTTGAAAATGTAATGATTATGTTTATTGTTATAAATATTAGCCATTAAGGTGATTTGAAAAGTTGAAATAATTGGGAAATTTTTGATAAAAGCATATAACTTATTATAATGCTAAATAAAGGAAATACAATTCTGACTTCATAACAATATTTTTTAGAATGTTTCGTTAAGTTTCATTCTTTTAAAAAATTTGAACATTTATCTTTTATCAACGCGTACTAAAAAGAGCAGGGCAGTGAACACACGGGACAGTTCCTTAAGTTCTTAAAGTATTTTTAATTAAACAAAGAAAGACTAAATTTATAAAAAAAAAACGGTCATTTAAAAATAAATGGTTTAAAAAAATGTAGAATTGTTTTTCAAGTATAGAATAAATTTATAAAAATCAGTAAAAATATAGATTTTACACTTTTATTCAAAAATATATTACTATAGAGTTTCAAGCGATCTTTCACAAAGGATTTAATAAAAAACGGTTTTTCCAAGTCATCCAAAATCTAGTGGCTTGGAACAAGCATTTTTTAATTTTTTTTTTCTCAATCTATTCCTTGAAGGTGTAAAACACCACGAATGACGAAATTTGCTTAAAGAATTGAATTATATCATTATTGAATCAGTAAAAGTTCAAGGCCATAACTGAAAAAAATTTCGTGGGGGTGGGGTCCAACATTTTTTTTATAGTAGATATTGAAATTTTAGTCAATAAACTATATTCACCACTAAAATATTTCTACTTTTAAAAATTTCAGGGGAGGGGAGGTCCCCCAAGTTATGACCTTAGTAAGAGTAGTCATATGATCAAAATTGTTTCAAGTCACCCGGTAGTTTAAAATATCAGTTTTTAAATAATATATTTTGTTTTTTATTATTATTCAAATACTAACAATCAGAATAATTATAGACTTGAAATATTCACCAAGTATTTCATTCATTATTTTTTGTACATCATACAACTTTTTTTTATCATAGTATAGGATACAATTTTATATTTGTGGGTGAAAAACTTAAAAATGTACTACAATGTCTACAATGTTCTTCATAAATAAATCTTTCAGACATCATACATTAAAATAAATACATCACAAATATATATGTATTCATGTTTAAAATTTATTTTATAATCCTTTTAAATTCAAATTTTGAAGATATTTATTTTAATATCAACTATGTAAAAATTGCATTTAAAAAAAATAAATTATATTTTTCGTGTTTCATATAGGTATAAACTTCAAAGTACAAAAGAATTACAATTTTTTCAAACACTTTAAAATTTAGCATCTTATAAATTATAATATACATTTCAAGAAAAAAATAATTGAAAATATGCACATGGGTAATTCAATAATAAGCCGAGTTTATTCTAAAATATATTTTGATTTAATAGTCATTAGTCTATGTATAATAAATTAAAATATGTTAGCTAAAACCTATTCAAATATTCATTATTTGTTAAAAACATTTAAGACTTTAATGAAATAAGTACTTATATGTTATACCTATACGGCTATACCTTATAATATATTATTTTTATTTAAGTATAACAAGAATTTGTAGTTGAATACATTTGCCATGCAATTTTAATAAAGTTTGTATTGTGAGCATGTGGGGTTAAGGGCTCTCTATGTATCAGAACTAATAAAACATGTGAGTAGTGCAGCTAAAATATTGTTATCTCGTTGGCAAAAAAAGTATGCACTGCATATGGTTTGAATGTAAAAATAATTGACTTCATTAAAATAATAGTTTTTAAAACATAATTTAGTGGGTGTCTAGTTAAATGTGGAATATAAAAACATAAAATAATTTAATTCCTAAATAAGAATATAATTAAATAAATAAATATACATATACATTTGGTAACAACTTTAGATTTGATAATACAGAAATTATTAAAACAATGTTTTTAATAACCAAGTGTAAATGTTTAATACATTTAAATTGAATTAATTTAATCTATAAAAAAAAATATAGCAGAATTATATACATTTTTTAGAGCTTTTTACCAATCTCAGTTAGGCACATTAAGTTTTTTAATACTATATACAGATAAATAACAAGTGTTTCAACTAGCTAACGAATTGCATAAAAAAAAAATATAACAACATATATCGTGCTTGGATGAATTTATAAATGGTTATATGGTTTAATTATAAAATAAATAACAATATAATGAATTAGAAGAATGCCTACTTAAAATTTGTTTCAGTGATTCTTTAGCAGCATTCACAGTTTTAAGTAGACTATTCTCAACAATATTGGAATGACCTAGTATTAAATTAACATAAAAATGACTGTTTAGGTACACAATGATGAATAAAATGGATAAATAATTGACTTAAATAATGATGATATGTAAAGGCTGCAACCGGCTTATTCTATACTTTGTATGCTGTGTAAAATATTTTTCCACGTTTGTAGCCCCTGTAAAATACAAGAATAATATTTAAATAAATATAGTTTAACATATATTTAGTAACATTAAACATATTCCATATAATATATTATATATTATACAGTATAATTAGTATAAAATATTTAAATTTTTTTGGACCATATCTGCATCACATAAGTTTACAAAAAAAGTTTGATTTTACAAATAAAGTTATTTTGACCAGCAAGTTTAGTTATATTCTGTATGTTACATCACAACTAGTCTAACCACTGAATAATGTAAAAGTTACTTAATTATGTTCAAACATGCCTACAGTTGTATTAAATATTAACAAACTATAATCAATACATGGTTCACAGTGGAAAAATATTGTCATTTTTTAGTTTATATAAAATCTAATTTTAATAAATAGAAAAGTAAATGGTAACCATGATAAATATTATAACTAGATACTTAATGGTAATATTATATTATATTTAAATTATAAATTAACTAAAATAATATACAAACCTTTTGAGCATACTTAGTTTGGAATGCTACATAATCTTTAAGAATTTTCATAAGATCTGAGTCTTTTTGTCTCTCAAATTCTTTATAGTTTTCTAATGATTTATCAACAAACTCACTAAAATAAAATTTAACATTATTATTAATTTTTTTTTAAATTATTAGTTAGTTATTAACCTTGATATTAATTATGTTAATTTAAATTCTTTTATTAATTTTTAAAATTATATAATAGACTAAATATTGAATGAATAATCTGTTAATGCATGTTAAGAAGATATTGTCATGATAAGACATGTAGTATAATACTCAATACTTGGATCAACACTACCCTTTACATATTATAATAATAGATGATTAAACATAACTAAACAAACCAGAATTTTATTTGTGAATGTATCACATTTTCTTAAAATAATACATAAAAAAAATTAATTATTTGCATTTTATATTTAACTAAGAAAAGATACTAACTAAACAAGAACACTAATATTTTAGTTTCAAATTAATGTTAAATTGTATAATTAAATTGAATTGATCAAATAAACATTATTAAAACAATAAATAAATCTAAATAATATATGATAATTACTGTTATATGAGTTATATGTATAATTATGTTCAGTAGATAATAATTTAACAATAAAAAAGTTTAATTGTTGATGATGCTTCTACATGATAAAAAATATTGTTAAATAATATTAAAGTATCTATATACAATTTAAATTGTGTTTTTAGTAGTATTACTTACGAATAATTTGCTTTGGCTTCTATCTTCTTATTTTCATAAGCTTCAATAGCTGCTGTATCACGTTCAGCTGCGGCTGCAGTATAACCAAAGAGTCTGGACATTATTCCACTAGTTTCTAAAACAAAATTATAAATTAATAGCATAATATACATTTATTTATTGTTTAGTATTTATTATCAAAAATGTAATTAAACATTACTATACACCAAAAATATTTATATGTTATATTTAGGTATATAATAGCATTGATTTTAAATACTAGTATTTATAATCCATGATATTAGTTTTTTTCATTTGAAACAGTTAGGAAGAATTATTGAACGGTTATCACTACAATTTATAAATATCCTCTAAAGTGCTATTAACCTAGTGTTTTAAAGATGATTATTCATAGTAATAATACTGTTTAAGATATATTAAAATTAACTGATCTTGTCGATATATGAAACTTATATTTTTAGCAACCATGCACGCTTTATAAGCAGTAGATAAACCTCTAATGTTGGCACCTTGAAAACACGATTATAAATACACACACATAGAATATTTATTCTATAAGATTTTAATAATTTAGTAAATATTACTACATTGTATATATTAATTAAACAAAATAAATAATTTAAAATTACCTTTATTATTTGACATATTATTTAACTGGTTTAAGTTGTAATTTAGTGAATCATGATTTTTGACAAAAGTGTGCAGAGAGTTTGTAAAAGCCAGGTACCTAAAAAAATAAATATTATATTAAAAATATGGCAATAACAATATACAGTAACTTAAATTGTAACGCATTGAATAAGAAATCAATATTGTATAAAAAAACAGAAGTATTTACTTCAAACTTGAGTTATTTGAAATATAAAATTATAACAATTTATTATATACTACAATATATTTTTAGAGGTAATAAAAAATATAAATATTATTTACTCTTTTAATTGGTCCATAATAACTTCCTCATCTTCCAATGCTGGACTAATAGCTGACGCAATCGAGTCCATATAGTGACCGGTTCTCTGGATAAAAAAAATATTTATATTAGTGTTGATAGCAAAAATATTTAATAATTTTTTTCACATTATATATTATAGAGTGATAAGCAGATATGACGTATACCTCATTAAATAAAAACATATATTTAAATCTCAATACATAAAATAGTGAAAAAAAATACTGATTAGTAGGAATTATAATAAAAAGGAAAAATTATACATTTTTATTGTTAAGTAATCAAATTAATGTTGTAAAATAATTTTTTTTTATAAATTTATCTTATATTAACATTTAACCCAAAATAGATATAATCGTAATGTGTAAAAAAAAGTAAAATTATCTACTTTATAGTATATTGCAAATATGTAATAAATATTATGTTATTTATATATGTATATTATTAATCAGTTATCACAAGCATTTCTAGTATTACTATTTAGATTCAATTTAAATATGTAGTACATAACACAATTTAGTACTTTAAAAGTTAAAATTCCACAAGAATGCCTACTCTTAAAACAAAAAAACCAATTACAACTTACAAGATATATGGAAAAAATGGAGCCAGTAACTATTTTTCCTTTTTATTAATGATACTAGTAAGATATTTGCTTTTTACTTGTTTTTAAATTTATATAATTATATGTTTAATATGTTCTATAAATTATTTATTTTATTCCTTGTATATTTAAATATACTGTAATTGTATTTTATCGCAGGTAATTAGATTTTATTTTTGTCAAAGATAATTATTATCAGTCCCAAGAAAAGATTTCTAATTATTTACATAAGTATTATATTAAATTTAATCGATTAAAATGAATTGAATTTAATATGAAATATGAATGTACATGATTATACAGTAATACCTGAACTGCATCACCAATATCATTGTCTACAGCACTGAGTTCACTGAAAATTCTACCATAGTGTAAATGAATCATATCTACATTGTAGAGTCGCTCTGCTTGTTTTGCTCGATATGTTAATATCTTATTTATAGAACCCTAAAAAACAAATTATTTATAAAACATAAATGAATTAATAAAATTCACATTTTGTATAAGGTCTACCTGTAATTTATTGCTATATGTTTTAATTGCTTCAAATCGATTATCTGAATTTCTACCCCTTAATGATGCATTCATTGTTTTAATTGTAAGCTCTGTATCTTTTAAGATGTCTGAAATTGTATTCATAAAAAAATTGTTATTTTAGAAAAGGTAGTCTTTTTTTAATATTTTGATTCTTTATTAAATTTTACATAATAAATAATTTCAATTATCTATTTCATATTTTTTGTGATAAATATTTTTGACTCACTGTTATGTTGTTTTGATAAATCTATCCAATTATCACATTCGCCTAAAAATTTAAGAAAACACTCGTCATAACCTATTTCAGGATGGCTAGCTATTCTCTTGAGAAAACTCTCTAGTCCTGCACGTCTTCTATCAACAAAATCTGGATCCATAGTATCAGAGACAGCTTCACTGTTCCACATGAAAGATTGTTTCTTTTCTGGCAGTGGTGGTATGACAACCCAAGGATATTTATCTCCCAAGTGGTTGTGAAGTGTCACAAAGTCAGTATATCGCCGGGTTGCCAATGACAACTTTTGCATTCCTTTTGCTTCAGCCCATGTTTCACTGTCGATTCTTCATTCACAAGGGTAAGGAGTTATTTTATTTGTGATAAGTAGTAATAAGCAATAATAAAAAGGTTTAAGAATATTTTATTCATGTACGTTACTTTGTTTCAATGATGTATACAGTATAGTATTCCTTAAGGCTCAACGCTGAATTCATACGCTTGTCAGCTTCTGTGATACTAATACTTGCATGATCGATCAACGTCTATGCACAGAAACCAAAAAAATGTACATATATTAACTTAAACCAAATTCTCTGATACAAATAAAAGCAAAACATTAAAGTGCCTACAGATACATACTTGAGATTCTGTAGAGTTATCCATAGGTGATCGAAATCGTTCAGTCGTTTTTTCAAATAAGATAATTAGTTAGTTTTATTTTCAAGCTGATTTTGGAAGTAAAAAAAATAATACGAATATGAAAAATATAAGTTCTAATAAGTAGGTAATAACTAATATTACAATAATAATAATTGGAAGGATAGTTAAATTATCCAATCGATCTGTTTATCTGATAAGAAAATTACTGTAGATAACTGAGAATGATCGTTGCCCAAAAAGTGTGTCAAGGCCGTTTGAATAAATAGAAAGCTGTTGGCTATTCGAGACGACTATAGACGAGTTATAGTCGACTTGAATTGTGTTAATCGAATTCTCGAATGTAACTCATTATATTTTATGATTACTATGATTTGTATAATTTGTATTATATAGATCGTAATGCGGACACGAGCATAGTCGAACGTCAACGTCGTATTTGAAATCATTTAATTTTGACATTTGACAGTATTATTTCTCCGAGTCCATCATTAATAATCGTAAATTACAATAGTTACGACATTATACAAAGTATTGAATACGAACTTTAGCTGGCAATACCCACACATAGTTCACACTAATTTGTATTGACGCCGTGGCCGCACCCATCATGCAATATTATTTGTACACGGGGACACGAGGACATGGGGTCCATTTTTTAGTAATCATTAAATGTTTTTTGTACACAATAATAATTATTGCTATTATTCCTAATACAGTAATACCCGAGAACGTTTATGTATTAATGTACAATTTTGTTCACGTGTGGATCATGGTTCACTGTGATTACACTTCTATTACTATAATCGTATATAAATCGTATAATGAATATCCTAGTCGTCCGCTATAATGGGTTATAAATTAAAATTAGTGCTCAAATTGGAGGGGGTGCACATGGGGGACAGAGCTCCTCTTCTATTTTTTTTTTTTTTTTTGCGTAACCCAACTATATTTTGTTCACTGGAACGGGACAAACTTATGTCCAAAAATTTGTTATTAAAATGTGGATTTCAATTTACGTCAATCATAAAACGAATTTTATAATTTTTAATATAAAAAATATTAATTATTAATTTTTTTTATCATTTAGTATTATATTGAATAAATAAATTATGTACGTTTATTATTATTTTATTTTCTGTAAGGTTGATGAAGGGTTGTGAGGGAAAGCCCCCGCGGGTCTGTGTTAAATTGTTAAATAATTGTACACTTGAAACGCAGTTTTAAAATTGTTAGATTGAGCTCCTCTACTTAATTTTTTACAATTCGATCAAGAAATTACTATATAATAGGTATTAAAACCGAGCATAATGTTATAATATGTTATTGGCTGCAATGTGTTAATTACAGACATTATATGAAAATCCTAAATTGCTTAGGATATCGACGATGACGATATCGTTCTAGAATCTCATCATGTACTATATGGCAATTTGGCTATTAAATTTTAATGTCATTTAAAATATTGCTTCTGGTCATTCTATGCAATTCCTAGAATTAGTATACTAATACTATTTACTTAATCCTTCACTACTAAATTTCTTTGTCATATTGTTATTTGAGACCTTATGACTTATCGAGTATAAAAACTTTAATAAAGCTAAAGCCTATGGTCTATCCCTAGTTTCCGAACAATTATAGTATTATATTTTTTTTAAACCATTTTACTATTTAGATTTTAAGTTGAGCTTGAGCTACGAATGTATTGATTTTACATTAACCATTGACATAAGTTTTTTTGTTTTCATAATCACTTTTTAAGATAGTAAAGATTCGATTTAAATTTTTAGATCGGTTTCTGGTAGCTATAATTGAATCTATAGTAAGTTGTCAATATTGTTACTTTGGACTTTGAAGGATAAAAGTAAAAATTTCTCAGTATTTTAAAAATTAAGAGAAAAACGGGAAATTTCACTCAAAAACACAATATTTGCAAAATCGATTTTTTTTTTTTTGTGTGATTCTAAAACGAATAACCACGTGGCAGTCGTGGTACGTAGGTACTTAAAATGTTCACCTCAAATGTTTATATTAATATTTTTAGATTCTGAACGAAGTGAGGAATGTATTGATTTTACAATGATGTATATTTTTTATTTATTTTTTATTTTTGTGTTTGTCATCACGATTTGGAGTAGAAGTAATGCTTTGATTTTTAACTTCAGTCCCTCTTTGAAAAGAAAAATTCATCTAGTTGGTACTTTGGGGGGGTCAAAAGTAAAAAATTTCCAGTAGTTTTCAAAAGCGTCAGGAAAAACCCTAAAAAAGTAACGAAAAACGAGAATTTTTATGCATAATCAGTTTTTGACAAAATCGATTTTTTTATTTTGCTGTAACTCAAAAACAAATCATTTATTATAAATACTTGAAATTTTCACCAAATGTTTATATTAATGTTTTCTATTTACGATTCAATTTTTAAAATATTTTGACCTTTTTAAGCTATTTATAGATAATCGAAATTGTCGATTTTTCTAAGTTTTTTTTTTGAAATGTCTATAAAAAAAATTGTCTATCCAAAAAATCTTTAAAATTTAATACAAGGTTTATTATAAGTTGTACTTATTGTAGTAAAAAAAAAAAATCAAAAATCGTTAGTCACAATTTTTGTTTATAAACATTAAAAATTCAAATGTTTACAAAATCGCGAAAGATTGCAAGGATTTTTGAAGTTGAAAATTCATAAAAATTTTTTGATTTATTATATCTAAGATTAAAAAAACCAATACAAGGTTCTCCATAACTTTTTCTTCAAATAACAGTAAAAAAAAACTCCAGCGTCAATATAGAAAAAACTTATGAACATACCAATATAAAATTTATTTTTTTACGAAATTGAATAAAATAACGGTATTTTACAATTTAAATATAGTTAATAATATAATATATCCTACTAATTATCCTAATGATCTCCTTTCAGAATCGTTTTTCGTACCTATACTATGATACCTGTCATTGTATTCAAATTTAACACATCCATTATAGCGACTTACGGGGAGTATCTCTACTATACGTCTATACAGCAGAGCAAGTGGTCCACTTTTTTTTTTATTATACCTAATTAAACTATTTAAAATTTTTATATAGACATTTTAATTTGAAATTCATTTTCTATAAATTATGCCGATAACATTTTTTCGGTTGGTCAAAAAGCTTAGAAATGTAAAACAAAGTTCCTTTTAATAAGTTGTTCATTTATTATTATTGTTTATTAATTACAAAAATCAAAACTACATCGTCACGATATTTTTTGTGAGTGATCGGGCCATAAAGGAAGAATTTGCAAATAATTTTGTAGTAAAAATTTTATTGAATTATTGTCTTATTAAAAAGTTAAAAGTCAATGGAAAACGTTAAATTTGTATGGATAAGAATTGAAAGTGTAATTTACGTAAGGTTTCTCATAAATGATTCAATACTTTAATGTTTAACCATAGAATAGTCAATAGATAAATCTATTCTGTTCTTTGACCAAAAAATCTTAAAAATATATAAACACAGTTATTTTTATAGATACCTATATTAATGTCAAGTTTGGACTTTGGAGTTTAATACCTTGTACTAAATTTTTAAGCTTTAGCTATTAAAAATATATAACTACATGTCTACATAGTAGGTACATGGTAGTAACTAGTAAAGTACACACATAATAGCCAATAGGTATTTTGAAAATTGTTGATATTATTCGATATATTCCGTGATGGTATCAAAATTTAGTTATCAATAATCACCTATCACCTATCACTTATCATTTATTAAGTATTCATAATTCATATCAACAGACAACAAGTAATCGTATCACTATAGAGATCCCCTAGGTGGTTATCTTAATTCGTGATTATTATTTATTATGTATAGAGTATTATGAGCTCGTTGGGCTCTATAGTTATTAGTTAACTGTTTACCTTTACTCTTCAGTTCTTCACTTTCTAGCCTTAATCTTTACAGTTTATTTATTAAATATCGCTCGTAAATTTATTTGAATCATCAATTAATACAACCACATTTAACATATCTTGACCATAACAGTGATACATTTTATTTATTTATATTTCTCTTGTGCCTATAATAGTTACAAAGAGGTAAAAGACTACGAATTCTAGGAATTCACATAGCTCTAATTTTCATGATATTTTGTAAAGCCTTATAGGACATAGGTAAACATCCTGATAATATTTGTATTTGGGAATATTGTATTTACTACTTTGTTGTCTCAAAATTACGGTTCATTATTTTTTTAGGGTATTAAGTGTATATGAAGTGATGGATGTATTACGTCCAAAAATATTGAACATTGATGGTCGACAGTATCGTTTAAATACTGCTGATTGTTGTCCAAATGAGTATGATGAACCCGAAACAGACAAGGCCGAAACACAAATGCACAATATTGGAACATCTGAAAGACTGCCGTCTTATGTTGAAAGAGATGGTGAGATTTTATGGATTGGGGACTAGGGGATTAGATATTTAATAATTTTATTAGTATTTTTGAAAACAGAATACGAGCATTAGGTGCATTGTTTTTGATTTTAAACTCTCAATTTTCAATAGGCACTATTATATGAACAAGAGGTTTTTATAGATAAACCATCAGCTCATATTTATTCTTCATAATGTATGTCTATAAAAAATGTATTATATTCTTATAGATATCGAAGAAGAAGAATCTGATGATTTAAATATTTACATGGAAGGTGATCGATGTGTATTGAAACTAGAAGCTCCAAAGTAAGTTATTGTTTAACAAGTTTATAATAATTTATAGCAGAATTATTAAGTATTAATGATTTTAAATTAATGATATTTTTTTTATTTTAGTATATTTTATGGTTTGATCATTGGTAGAAATCGAGAAAATCTCAAAAATCTTGAATATCAAACAAGAACTAGAATTAAAATTCCTAATACGAGAGAAAATAATATAATAAGTAAGTTTTTTTTTTTTTAATTCGTAAGTATAAACTATAAAGTAAGATTTAAGAATCATGTTAGAAATAAAAAGTCATAGGTATAATGATACATTTTCGTTAAAATAGAGTAAATATTAAAATTAAATTGAAATTTTAATTTTATACTCTCAATTTTTTCACACTAGGTATGTAATTGATAATTTATTTAAATATTAACTTTTCACAATTCTTTGAATTGTATTATTTAATATAATATGCTCAATATCAATTAAGATATTATTTTAAATCTTGATATTTTTCAATTTTTAGCTATAAAAGGAGAACAAAGGGCACATGTTATTGCTGCTAAATCAAAAATTGATGCAATTATAAAGAGAGGTCGATTCAAACAGAGTATGACTCATTTTGTGTCCTTGCCAATGGTCAACTCAATAGTGATTGATAACTACTTAGCTTTCAAGGTACCTAAATTAATAAAGTTTGTAGTTTTATTGTTGAGTTTAATATTAAATATTTGTATTTTAAATAATTTTGTATATAATAGAAAATGGTTCTTGATGAATGTGGCCAATGCCATGGTGTTAATGAACTTTTATTTCAAGATCAATTTAAACTTCATTTAACAATTACCTGTTTTGTGCTATGTAATGCAGCAGAAATAAAAAGAGCTATCAAATTAATGGAACAATGTGAAAATACTATAATAAGGTACAAAATTAAAATAATATAATGCATATGATTATCTATACTACATGAATATAAAATTATTGACCTTAAAATTATTCCTTAGGCCTATGAATTTGAAATCCTTGGATGTATTAGTTTCTGGATTAGATTATATGAATGATGATCCATCAGAAGTGAATGTTTTATATGCCAAAGTGGAAAGCCCTAAAATTCAAATGTTGGCAGATAAAATACAAACATTCTTCCAAGATTGTGGTAAATAGAATAAATAATCTTTTCTTAATTCATGTCAGAAACACATTTTTATTGTTTATAATTTTTTTGTTAAATTTTTAGACTTGGCATTACAACCCAGAAATAATCATGTAAAACTACATATAACTTTGATGAATTCCGGATTCTATGATTATCAAGTTAGTGTTAATGGAGGTTCTGGCAAAAACACTCATCTTACATTTGATGCTAGAAAAATAATTGAAGTAAGATTGACAAAATAAATGTATAGAAATTTCTATAAATAATCCACTTGAATTAGATTAGTTATTTTCTTTAATAATTTAGTAATAATATCTATTAATAAACTCAACAAACAATTAAAGTATATGTCAGTTTTAAATTTTAATATTGTTTATATCATATTTTTTTGCAGAAATTTAATGATTATACATTTGGAACTGTACAGCTATCAGATATTCATCTGACCCAACGCCATACAACTGATTCAAATGGGTATTACAAATCATCATTTGTACTAAAACTTTAACCATCTAGGAATTTATCTTATATTTACTGAGATTTTAGAAAAATACTCAAATTATTTATTTAGATACAGAATAAAATGTTCAAAAAATATTTTTGAACTTAAAATTTAAAGACTTAACAAATATTTTGTGATTTGTAAAATTGTAACCTTAAATTGTATATTTTATAAAAATCTTCAGGAATAGTATTAGTATTAAACAAACAAACTATTGTTTTAAACTTATATGCCATGATTGAATTAAAGAGAAGAGCAGACGCAATAGAAAAAAAAATGTATGTTCTATATTTTGAGATTAGCTAAAATTTTTTCAAGTTGTGGATGCCCTGAACGAATGCCCTGAATAAATAACTTGTAATTATGGTTGTGTTGTAACATTGTAGTTTTATCTATTAATTAATAATTCCCAAATTATTCTAATGCTTAGACATATTAGAATTTTTATCATGTTTTTTTGTTTAGAAAACTTAAATTTCACATTGGGCAATTTTGTGTTATTCGTGGTAGGCATATCTTATTTTTATCTATCATACTAGATGTGTTAGAACTTCTATCAATTACAAAATCTAATATTGTAGAATTTAATGAATTCTATCAAATTTTTAAGTGATGAGCATCACAGGTCTGGTGTCTAAAAGTAATATTATAAATCAATATTTATAACTATCCCAAATTGAGTTTTAAGTGCATTGTTTTATCATCATATCATTGAATATACATATTTATGTATAATATTGTATGTGATATAGCTATAAAATATATAATGAAAAATTTGAGTTTTAATGTTAATGGATATTATATTTTTCCCTTGATAACGTTTAGTAGGTATAATCTATTCTTGCAGGTAAGGTTATGAAAAGTGGTTACATAATCTATTTAAAATAGATTTAAGGTAGATAAGTACTAGGTAGGGTAGATCTATATTTTTTTGAAAATGCATTTAAAATACAAAAAATACAATATACTTATTAATTTTATTAAAAAATATACAGTGTTAACTATTGACAATAATTTATAGTTTTTAGTAATATAAATAAATATTCTATACAATATAAAATGCTAGAGTTTTATTTTTAAATTTTTAAGGTGCAAGGGAAAATATTGTCAATATATTAAAGTTTATATAAAATTGATGTATTAGTAGTAAATACATTTTTAACAAAGTACTTATCAAATATTAAAATAGTAAATAAAATTTTAGTTTAAAAGTGGTATCTAAAATCAATACAACATAAAAGTGAAACATTATTCAATTTTATCAATAATTTAATTTAGCATAGGTACCTATAATATTACTATAAATTATTTATAATGATTCATAAGTATTCATGGAGGAACTTATACAAAATACTATTGAATGATTACAGTTTGCCTAATAGAAACTAGCAAGTAATATGTATGTAGTATTGTAGCTACTTATATAGCTATATTGTTAAAAATCACAATATTATAATATAATATGTTATACATTATCTCATGTTACTTTTTAAAAGAAAAATATAAACATACCTATCTTAAATGAAAAATACAAAATATAATTTTAAAACTTACTTAATAACTACCTATACTAAATGTAAAATTAATGCCACTTTGCCAATCTTGCTCAGAAGAAGGTACTTAATGTTTATTATTTTATATAGATATTACTTTTTATGGTTGTTTGACCAAAAATGAAAACAACATATTTTTGACACAAAAATATGCTTTCTATTAAAGAAAGATTTTAGTTCTTAGAATATTATAGTTAAGTAATATTTACAAATCAAAGCTAGAATGACTTAATAATTAATTAGTCTAATCTAATAAATGATAATACCTATATCAATTAAGTAGTAATTTTATAGTTTTGGTTGATATATACAGTCAAATAATATAATGAATTACATTTTGAAAATGTTTATTTAGTATTAATAGAATAACTGAAATACGTACCTATTACTGTTAGTATTTTGGCATAATACCCAAGAAAATATATTTTAAAGAACAAGGTGTATTATATTGAAGTTAATGAATTTATTATGTGATCAAGGGATGATCAATCGTTGGCTCGAGGAGCTACACTCTGGTTTTTTTGCCAAAAATATGTAAAAAATTAAGTTTTAATATATTTTTTTTTTAAATTACGAATTGCAATGAAACCCAAACTTTCATGAACATAACAGATGTTCATAAAAATGGGTTAACTGTGCCAAAAACACGAGTTTATCTGTAAAATATTGGCATTTGACCAAAGGGTTATACTAAATTATGCACTTTGTTGTTTCAATGACATGTGATTACGATAAGATTATTTAGGTATTTAAAAAGTTATATGTATTTATATATATATATATTCACTACATTTGATGTTGTAGTGACTGGTGATTGGTCCATACTGTTCATTATAAGTCCAAAGTATTTGATAATTTTTGGCTACTTACTAGGAAGTAGGAAATATTTGTATCTTGCATTAGCAATATTATAATTTGTAAGTAGTTACCTAATACTAGTCTTTTGTTGTTTAGTACCTATCTAGGTACCTATTCACTTTAGGTATTCACTTATTCGGTAATAAATATAAATTTTAAATTTACTATTACGATGATAATATCTATCAACGCACTATTTGTTTACTCTCTTTGACTCACACGCGACATAGCAAATTTGCATTCAGCAAAATCTATTTTGTACGGTACTAGGTACTAGGTAGGTACTCGTAACTCATTTTGATATATCGTAAATAAGCCAACGTTAAAACACAAATAATATTCTTGACTTTAAGTTTAATAATAGGTCAATTCACTTTAATATTAAAGCTAATAACAATGTTGTTTTGCTGAACGCAAATTTGCTATACCTGCAAGAGGTATAGGTACCTATACAACGCTAAAACAGTAAAACAAATAGTGTGCTAGCTGGCATCCTCAATTAGTAAAAAATTATATAATGGTTAAGGACTAATTACCTATAGTTGGATGGAAGTACTAGGTAGGTATATAGATTATACGTTACACAATACAAGTATATATTTTAGAAGAGTTGGAACTTAGGGATTCAAATTAATTGTAAAAATTAGAAACCCAATGTTACTCTAATATTTTCTAATGTTCTATCCTATCCGGCTATCTATCTTTCACCTAAACCTTGGTAAATATTAAATATTAGGTTTAGAATAAGTAATACCTAATAATTAACTATGTATAATATAGACATTAATATTATGATACTTATTCTACGATGTTATGGATAGATGTCAAGGTGGCAGACGTAAACAAAATACAAGTACGAATTTAGATAGAACTATATCTGTTAGGAATATTAGAATTTAGGTTGAAATAGATCTTTATATAGTAAGAGTGAGTATGACTAGTAAGAGTACCTGGCCCTAACAGAATTTAAGTTTGTGGATAGAAATTATAGGAGGTAGGTACATAAGTAATGATAGTATACCTAGTGATGTATCGAGATATGAGGTTGGTGTTTGTGAATATAGGTGAATTTGTATATTTAAAATTTAGATATAATAAAGTGAATAATATTTTATGAATTTTTAATTTGATATTTTTGTTGTTGTTTCCGGGAAAATGCACTATAAAGTTCAATTAAGTACAACATTTAAATTGTGGAGGAACGCGGAGGAGGGGACAAAGACTCAACAAAAAAATCATTTACACGTTTCCATTCCAGTTGTATCGCAATCAATAAGACCTTTAAATATTTAGGTACACATGTTTTATTTCCACACTTTAGCATCCCCCTTCTATTTTTCCCAATTTAAGCACTGATTAGGTATATAAATTCTAAAAACGTTTAAAGTAAACAGGTAATTAGCTATACAGTTATTTTATTTTTCCTCTGCACTTTGCAGTGGCGAGACAATTAAACGTGAATACCTACATAATATTTAAAAATCAGATTTATTTGATATTGTAATTTTTGTATGTCATCACTTCATCAGTTAATTAAAATTTAATTAAGTATAATATATGCATACAAAATTGGCTTATCATAATCTTCCTATTAAATTTTCAACGTGTTTGCGATTCTATTCATTTGCACGTAATTAAATGTATACAATTTCAGAACGAAGTAATTTTCATGTTACTATTTATTATCATTTTATTAACTAAGCTTTTATTGTTTAGCTCTAGAATAGACAGTCAAATAAAGACTTAAATGTATGAATTATTATTTCGAGGTATTATTAAAGTGTATTTTTTTAAATTGTATAATTTAAAGCAGAAAATAGGTATTATATGTTAATAAACAATTATATAGGTATTATATAAATATATATATTTTACGGGGTATTATGTCTATTATTTAACACAATTTGTAAAAATTCTGAAAAAAACTGATTCAAGGTTTTTAAACACAAGTTTAAATATCTTATTATTTTTACGTCCTGTTGTTTATTTACAAATTAATATTTTGTGAATTTATTTAGTTTTCTACGTACACTCAAGCGTATTATACAGGTACAAGGTCACCAAATTCTTTTTAAATTGTACATGGAACTTTGAAACATTAGTTTATTGTTCAAATGTGTTTAGAATGTAATGTCACAATAAATACAAAATTTGACTAGATATAAAATATAAATATTATTGATACTGTTGGTTATCGCACATTTTATTAGAGGCTGATCGTTCCGCATAATATAATTATTAGTATAATTATTACGCGATACGTGCCATTTCCAGCTATTCTCGTCTTCTGAGTGGGATCCCAACAGAGGATAAAAAAAAAAGAATAGCAATAGCCATAAAATCGATTACGAAACGCAGACCAGGACGAAAACGCAATAATAATAATAATAATAATAATAATAATAATAGTAATAATAATAATGAAAACCGTTTGCGATAATAAACCGACGGTATTGCGTATAGGTATACTGCAAACGCGCGCATTTTAAATATCTTTAAACAACGTTTGGTTTGTTATTTTTTCCGCACGCGACTCTCGTATATATTATATTATTATGTATTTTGGCACGTGTCCCGAGCCCGACCCGTAAGTTGCTCGCGACCCGCGATAGCCGCGTAGTTCGCGAGCCCGTCCATCATTCGCGCAGTGAATTGTGCCGGACCATTGTACGACGACGAAGGCGACGCGGCGGCTGTGATCACCGTAATCGTCGGCTGACACGTAAATTGTAATCGCGAACTGTGCACGTCGTTCCTACAACGGTCCAATCGTATTAGTGATCGATCGCAGTCGTTATTTCCGGTTGCCCGTCCTCCATATCCGGACCATCGCCGCTACCTCACGGCTGCCGCTGCGGGTTGCAGATCAGCCGCCCACGCGTGCCATATAGCCGTAAACACTGTACATACATATATATATAAATAATATATTATACGCACGCGTGACAGCGATATATAGGTACGGTCGGCGCCGCACATCATGACATATTATTATTTATTATTATTGACTCATTGCGGTGGCACGCGAGTCCATGCTCTAAAAATTGGCCGAATACGCGTGCGCCATGTACATATAATGATCAATTATTGTGTTTAAAAAACATGAAATATATTTAACGGAAACCTCGGAAAATGCGATATAATAATATGTCATGTACACTGTACAGGATGGTTCACCAAGCTCGCTGGCCCCTTTAACCCCAACAATATAGTTATTCGAAATCTGATTTTTGTAATGATTAAATATACTCATTGAGATCAATCATATTTTAAAATTCTTGAGATTTTTCGTGTTACTAAAGGCGTGTCCTGTGAAAATACAGTCGATACAGATTTCTGTTTTTTAGAACTGAGAACCCACTTTTCTGCTGTAAATTATCTAATGGATAATTTATCTGTAAGTGTTTTCATATCAGAATCAAAATTCAATCGAGTAGGTTTTGAGTTATTTAACTTTGCGTAGATATTAAGAATAATGGTATAGGTTCATGGTATTTAGGAAGATATGGGGGTTATGGTGTTTTAAAAATTTTAGTAATTGATATTAATCTATCGACATACTTTTAAAAATGATCCAAGAATAATAAATACTAGATCCAATATCACATTTATTTTATATTTTTGTAAAATTAATATTGAAAACTATTATCCTTAGTATAAACATTTAATTAATTGATGAAATACCTACTAGTTTGAATTTTATGTCAGGCACATCAACATTTAAAAAAAAAATTCTCCTTTTTTTTGAGAAAAAGAATCTCCATAGGACGCTTCTTTAGTAGCAGAAAAAATATCAATAATTTGAAAATAAATTTTTGGAAATATTTAAAAATAAAAAAAAATAAAAAAAAATCAGAATTGAATAAATTCGTTATTAAAAAAAAAATTGAGGTGAACATGCTTGGTGAATCACTTTGTGTATAATATCATTAAAGACCGGATTTAATTACACTAAATATATGTCAACTTTTCAATGAAAAATATCTAAAAGTCACATGATAAAATCATAAAATAATAATAATTGCACTAAAAAGACACACGATAAATTACTGAATAAAAGTTCGGATTTTAAATCAAAATTAGTTGTACACATTTCTAAATTAAAATTGTATTGTCAGTCACTTAAAATATGTGAATGTATATAAAGCAAAAGTGCGTTTGATGTTTAAACTTGTAATTTGCATAAATTCGAAATTGGTTCTCTAATTAGATAAATTAACATCTAGTTATAACTTCACGATAAAATTGAATAGTCTTACATAATATTTTATTTTTTTCTGAGATGTACATAGGCATACATTAATCTATTTTTTATTATTTTTCCACGAGAATCTGAAATATTCAAGAAAATATTTTCAAATTTACTGATTATATTTATGCCGGGCTGCATACACAGTCATTGTAAACATTTAATGAATTAATACAATAAGCTATAATGATCTCTTAAACGTGATTTAGTTGCCATAGATCGGTCCATTCAATTTTAGACAACCATTAAGTACTTTTGTACTTTTTTTTTGGAACCCGGCATTAGACTATTAAGTACCTAATTGGCGGTTTGGTTCTTCTTGTATTAAATACAACACACGAAGGCTCACAATTTAATCATATATCTAGTTATTTTTACAATGAATTATTAGAAATAATATAATAATTTATACATTTTTTTAAACATAATTATTTACTGAGCCATCTGTTACAAAGCTGAACAATTTATAAGCTTAGTTAAAAAGAAATAATGATAAATAATAACATGAAAATAATTGAGAGAGGCTCGAGGCCTCCCTCCCAATGGAATTACTTCGTCATGAAATTGTATACGCACTTATAAACTATATCACCATATAAAATTGCAAAAATAGAAAAACTACTATACTTAAGTCAAATTCGTGTACATCCATATTTGATCAGAATCGAATTAACAGATGAAAAAATAAAATACAACATAAAATAAATCTGGTCTTTAAATATCGCAATCAATATAATATTGTCTTGCTGCTATAGAGGCTTTTGAATAATATACTTTTTAGTAACGCACACTTAATACTCGTTTTAGCTGTTAGGAAAACCCATTCGCCACCCAATACTAAGGGTGTGCTGGTATTGGAATGGGTTCATATTATTTACAATTGGTATTATATAATACATTAGACAGTCTATTTAGAGCCGTATTATATATGTGCTATATCAGCAGATTTAGATTGTCATAACTCATAGGTATGAATATAACCATAATTTATTTACGATTCAAATTTAAAAGATGTTAATATTATTTATTTAACTTCGAGTTGTAGGTATTTCCTTGAGCATGGAGAGTTATTATTATTATTATAATTTATGATTTAAAAAATAAACGTCGACGAATTTTCACAATACAGACATTGCACATCTAAATAACATAGTAACGGTCGCGTGTCGGGAAGGCGGATTTGAGGGTGTACCAACCAACCAATCCCGAAATGCTATACGAAACATTTTTTACTTATTTATTTTTTTTAACATTCGTAATTTATTTTGCTTATGATAAAACCATTTACGAGTACAAACTTTTAAAACATTTTTTGTGCCTGTAAATTATGATATACGAAATATATAATATTTTAATCTCCAATCGTGGTACCTATTGAAAGTTAGCCCAAGATCGTACCATAGCTTATTATAACACATTACGTCGTGTTTTAGGCGATGATGTGGTTAAGTCTGAATCGCTAATCGGACATGATGTCTTGAAAACGTTACGTAGGTACGCGTTTCGATCGAATTATAATCACATACACTTAGGATATCGACGATATCGTCGATATCGGAACAACTGTTTTTGAATTTTAACTATGCAGTATAGTATCGATCGTCTGTTATTGCCGTTATAGTGTAGTATAATTGCACTTTAGAAAATGTAGGTTGTAGTCGTGAATTTGGAACGGTAATCGTCATATTATCCCCTGCAAGAGAGCAGATAAAAACGAACATTATTTACACTATTTATTAAAACAGTGCGACTTGCGAGTTGCGATCGTATGTAAATTTCAAAATCCGTTGATGGAAAAGTTTTTCGGCATTACCTTCGGTATTATTATATAGAATCGCTCTGTATATATACGCCTACGCCGCGGCATCATGTGTATACCTAACAATGTTTACCGTGTACACGTTATAGCGTTTCGCGTTTGATATTTTTTGGCGTCTGTGTAATAATAAATATATATAATATTATCACCATCGCCGCATATAAATTGCGATTCGCGCGGCTCGCAAAAACAATGACGTACATATCATTACATTTTACCTAACCGCACGTTCGTCGGCGGTACCTGTACAGCGTACCTATGCCTATGTACCTACACGTCAAATATATTATATTATTATATGTTCTGGACGGCGGAGGTGTACACACACTGCACAGCTGCGAGCAAACAGGCATACACACACTAACACACACGTGCATGCTGTATATATTCATTAAGCGTCGCCATCATAACATAAGCTGTATGTCCCGCTGCAGCAGCACTCTTTAATAATATTATATTATTGTTGTTACAATAATATGAATTATTATATTATATTCAATTTATGTAACGCGCCTGCAGTACCTATAATACGTCGTACAAACATCACGCGTGTCCTATAAATCGTTTATGATATATAGTAACATTCGATTTACGTTTATATTTATGTTGTACCTACAGCAGTTGCATTAGTGACTACTGACTAGCTACGACTGGCCACAGGACGCGGTGACCGGTGCAATCTTAGTCATGGGTTCCAAAAAGCCGAGCACGTGGTCCGTGACGCTCAAGAGAGACGGCAAGTGTCAACCGTGGGGCATTCGGTTGGCCGGTGGAGCGGATCTCAACACGCCACTGATCATAACAAAGGTATGTCATAAAGTACCTAAAACATGAAACCATTTCCGGATAAAGAGTATTATGCTTACAAATCATAGCGATCAGTTCTCTTTTAAACGTTGCTTGTTATTGATGCCTGATATTCTGACAGGCGAGGATGATGGCGTGATTTTTAAAACCAAAAAATATGTATTAATATCGTGGCGCTGTACTGCTGTTTATCGAAGATTCGTTTATTATTTTATTCTAACTGTTCATATATGTTTAGTTAACTATTTTCTATACTATTTAATTTTGGTTCTGCTGCTCGTCAAAATAAAGATGAGTTATTTGAGTCCTGATGGCCAGGGAGCGATTATATTTTTAATAATTCTACAATTCTTCAAAGCTTAGGACTGTTATATTATAGTATTTACAACTATATAAAAATAGAATTGTTATTAGTTAATTTTTTTAAGAATAAACAGATATCACATCCCCCTATAGTTTTCACAATGTTTTTAGTCACAATAGGTAAAAATATTTACTATACATATTTTCAGTCTCCTTTCAAAAAAGATACACCCCAAATTATGCTTATGTGTATAATTGTTTTCCACCTATATTTTCATGACAAAATATAAGGTCATCAAAAAATTCTTCACACAAATAACGCGCCGACGAATCCTTCGACTGTTATAATTGTCGTTATCATATTAGTAATCATTGAAAACATAATTTATTTTTTTAGTAGGTACAGCTAGTACTCCGATAGATTTTAGGTATTTTTACTGAAATCTTTGTACATATCATAGATTACTACTGTTGTATTATACACATAGGCTAACTTAGGGGTAAGCACAGAGGTTATATTCTTGTGGTCAGCTTTAGGCAATATGGTTTATACTTGAATTTCATCAGTATTCAATAGGTATATAATAATTTAGCCTCGTTAGTGTTTGCAGTAATTATTAATATCGCTACTCGTTGTAGTTAGGTATTTAGATTTTTTAAAGTTCGATTATTATTTACTAATTACCTTTAATAGACCACGAAATTTTAATTATTTTCTGATAATGGGTGTTACTTACAGTTCAAATCATTTTGAATGTATAAACTATATTATTATATAGGTACCTATATATTATAGATAAAAGGTGATTTTTTAAAAGTTTATTTTCTATAAAAGTATGAATGTTTTTTAAAATATTCTTTTACACATAATGTGAAGATATTATCGTTTTTTTTTTAACTAATTATTGTATTATTTATAAGTATTAAAAGTTTTATGCGCGGAATGGAATATTACATTAGCATAGCTGCTAAGCCTCATAGCCCATAAGAAAATTTAAAATGTTGAGCCAACATTCATTCAGCTAATCTAAATATTCTAAAATATACGTCTTATAAGTTGTAATTAATTAAATATCTGTTTGAAATTCGATATTTTTATGTTGAAATTCTCAGAAAAATATTCTGTTTCGACTTTCGGAATATAAAATTGAAAATGTATGTATAATATAAGTTATTAAAAAAAGTAAAACTTTAAAAATAATGACGATAAAAATATGTATAAATTGTTATTTTGTTATGACTTTAAATTATCTAAAACAAATATTTCAAAAACCTTGTTTTTTAGAAAAAAAATTAGTGTTTATCTTTAAACGAATCACCTTGTATAATATATTATGTTAAACGTTAAACAGTTATAGTTACATGTTTACATTAACTTTTTTTTATTCCATATAGTCGTACACATATGGGTATACCACCTATTATAAGATGTAATAAAGTAAAAAATATATATTTTAATATATTCTGTTATCATTATTCACTATGCATTTTTAAACCTAGACACTCTAAGCTACACGGAAAAAAACAAATTAAAACGTTTAATGTATTTGAGCCAAAACTTATAACTTCAGAATTTTCAGTCGTCTTATTTTTAATACTCCGTAACAGAAGATGTCTATACTTGCCAAAATTTAACCATTTAAAAATACATATGCGAGTTTTAATGATATTAGGCTGAAGTCATTAATTTAATCGTTGAAATAGAAACGTGTACAAAGATGTGATCTTTATGACGTTATCAATGCATTTTTATATGGTGCAAAATTAATTTTTGGTACTTAAAATAATATTTAAATTTATGATTAATATAGTTTCATTTAAAAATAAAAAAAGACAAATAATATTCTGATTTTGATTGTGTACAATTAAATATAATTATAACTCTTAGAACATTATCATATGTTTGTGAGAAAGGTTTTGTAATAGTCATGTATTTTTTTAATGAACTATTTTATCGCAGGTACCATTTAATTATGTTTATTTACTTAAAATTATAGACATAGTAAAAATCTTGGCTATGACAGAAAAATGTCATTGTAATTTGTCTCGTATAGTGTTGTATCAAGTTACAAATAACTGTTGAAAAGATAATTACACATATTTTAATATTTTAGCCGTTGATCTATTGTATAATTATAATACTGCTACACATCCAATGGCGGGTCCGATGAGAGGACAAAGTGAGTCTCTCGCAACACACAGACCTCATTGTCCTCTTAATACTAGATTTTATTTAATCAGGAATCATGTTGACTTCAGATTTTCTCCACAATCAATTTTATCTTCAAGCGATAAATTCTTAAGTTAAAAGTAAAAAGTTTTGAGAGAGTGTTTGCCTTACACATTTCATACTCGTTATTGATAGTACTATGGTTATATACTTATGGCGTGAAGTTTTCTATTATATATTTATTATAATAACAATAAACATAATATTAACGGTTATAATATATTAATGATTTGTACAACGTTTATGACACGATATTTTTGTAATAATGGACAAAAATAGATGGTTTTATTTCAACCATGGTGGGAGTTGGTTAAAAACGAGCTTAACAATATATTGTAGGTCATTCAGTCATTGGGTACATATTATTATACTATTACGTTACTTCCGTAAACCTCACACATATAATAATTTAGTAAAAATATGTATAATATAATGTAAATTGTAGCTACCTACAAGTATATAAATATTTAACTATACTATACTACCTATATATATATATACATAGATCCGACAGCGCGTCCAGTTTACCTCGTTTTACCGTTAATTACTACATGTGTATTATATACCTTTCTCGTTCTAAATGCATGTGGTGTACAATCAATATAGGCTAAGTAAATGTCTCGGCAGGTATAATGTTTGCGTGTCTG
Organism: Rhopalosiphum padi; assembly: GCF_020882245.1. Lineage (NCBI taxonomy): Eukaryota > Metazoa > Arthropoda > Insecta > Hemiptera > Aphididae > Rhopalosiphum > Rhopalosiphum padi. The sequence goes on along the minus strand of NC_083598.1, from coordinate 65,558,041 downwards.
TTGAACGACAGCGACTTCAGGGAGCAGTCAGCACAAAGGCATATGAACATATGGGTTGCAGTACAGTTTTAATATATTATATAGGTACAAAATATTTGGTCACATTATATTATGTACCTATGAAACGTTGAACTTTAGTTTACTTAACACATACACACACACACAATTCTGGCATATACAGTGTATATACGGTCGCACGTGTCGAACATTAGTCATATAATCAGTATATATATAAAAGAGCAAACAAATTGTTTAATCGTGTCTTTTGGTTTTGGCGTATTATATGTACGACATACAATTGTTATTATTATACAACAACAGTATTAAGAGACAAATTCTCTCGAAAATGTTCATAATTTTATTGTCATGCGCTTGTTTTATGTTTAGGTCTACGCCAGATCACCCAGTGAAAGTAGCCTGAGAGTCGGTGACATCATACGGAAGATTGAAGTATACGACGCTCGTGACTTGAGACATTTGGACGCGCAAAATTTGTTCGGCAACGCCGACCAGTCGATAACATTAGTTATACAAAGGTATTGTAATAATTAATATATTAAAATATATACGATCGGACATTAATAAACTAGATTGTTAACCGCTACGGTGCTAGGTTTTACTGCTTATATGTTATTGAAATTAATGAAACCGTCATCTGTCAACATGTTTATGGGTATTAGAGTATTGTCAATTACAAGTTTGTATATATGTAAATAAATATTTATATTAATATTATAAAGTTCAAATGTTTGTAAGTTTGAATACGCTAATCTCAGAAACTACCGGACTAGGATGATGTTTTATAAATTTGACATGAATTTCGTTTTAGATCACAAAAATCGAATAATTTTTTTGTTTATATTATTTAGTTGTAAATGGTTACAGAAATAAAATTGGTATAGAATAGCGATAGCCAACAAATGTTGTTGAAATTTTTTTTTAAATAAAAAAAATAATATTTAATCTATTGTTGGTTATTAAAATTGTAATAACAAAATGTAATGTCCTTATTATCCTTATGTATGTATGTTTAAACGAGTAGCTTATAAAATTAAATGATTGTCGAACAATTTAGACAAAACTTTCAAAGATTGTTTTTAGAAATACCAGGAAAGCTTAGAGAGTATTTTTAAATATGTTAAAAAATATATAAAGTGATATATCTAATGGTCCATAGTTTGATTGCTCATATACATATCTAGTATTAATGTATTATACATAAGTTATGTATTTAAATATTTGTTGTTGATAATAGGCAATAGTTCAGATTGGCCAAGATGTTCTGTGATATAAGATTTATAATTCCCACAAAAATGGTGGATGTTGACTTCACCTGTTAACAGTTACCGTTGTGTTTATATCATCTGTGTAGTTCATATACTTACACAACAATAATATGAATCAGATGATACTTATTAGCTATTTGTCACGACCGTGTCTCCTCGGCCCGTTTTTTTTTTATATTTTTTACACGGACGTTTAAATCGTAACGTCATTAATCATTACAATATTATAATATATCATATCGCAGGGACGCTCCTCAGTTCAACGGCAGCAGCAGCAACAGCAGCCCGATCCCGGTGACCAATAACCATCAATTCAACCACCAGCAGCACGTCACTGCGCGACCAATCGGCAACGGTCTGTACGGTTACGAGCGGTCCGCCCAGTCGCCCGTCAACAATTTCTGCCGCTTCCCGCCGTCGCTGGTCGACAGCGCGTCCCCACACGACTGGGACGAGTCGCACGACCCCGTGGCGCTCGACCAACAGGTGAGGTCGATGTTCTCTGTGTACTGTAGAGTAGAATATAAATTGTTATGATTTTATTAATAACCTAAGTCGATGCTTGAATCTTCTCGAATGCGATGTGTACACCGTACACGATTCACGGAACTAAAATTTCTTAGACTTAAGCGGAAGGGTGGTTAGTTGGATCATTATGCAGGATTAGGAATTGTGTAAGAGAAAATTGATCGTCTTAAAAAAATCTTTACCTGTATAATTTCATAGTTTTTTTTCACGTGAATATGTATAATACACTTATACTTACCTATTAAGAGTAGGATAGACAGCGGCTAACGTATAATCTTGGTTTAAGTTAATTAATCATTGTTATTGCATGTATTTATCCTATTGATGTATTTTTATATATTTAAAAAGGTCTCCTCGCCCGGAAGCATTCACCAACAATCCAAATTTTTCCATACCTATTATCACGAGGACTGCCCCAAGTAGAATAATTTCCACAATTTAATTATAATTTATTTTGCATCACATAATATATTTGATAAATTTGAATTTTATTTGATAAAATTATACAGAATATGAACCCAATCTCAGTCTATAACTTTTAGAGACCTAATTACTAAGTACTTACCTAATCACTGACCTAGAGTGTCTATGACAATATTGTCAATATTATTATTTACTATAGCCTAAAAGCATACCTACTGTTTTAAACATATGATATAATGTAATAAGGCATAACCTACTAGAGCAGTTCAGCTCAAATATAAATTTAAAACTCTAAATTATTGCGAAAGAGTGAAAGAGAGTCAGATAGATGGAGTGCGAATAATAGAAAGAGGTAGCAGCGTGGAGACTGTGTAAACACCGCCGATAAAACACACATTTGACGTACCACGAATGACGAAAGTTATTTTAGAGTGACGAAAACATGTTTCAAGGTAAAAATTAAAAATTAAATTCACAAAACCGTTTAATAACATAATATACATTCCGGGTGTTGTCCGCGAATATTATAGAGGGAGGAGTTGACAGTACAAAAATAGCCTGGCTTTTAATTTGCAGGGATAATTTCACGTTTCATAAAATTACATGTTCCCCATCATCATAACATTTTATGATATATATTCAAGGTGATTCTTTAAAGGTGAACATTCATTTTCTTGATAAGTATTAGATAATGTTTTTGGAAACTTTTTTAAATAATTAACTAGTCTTTAAAAAATCAATTTTTTTGAAAAAACCTTCAATAAAAGTTTTGATATTTTTTATTGGTATATAATTCTTTGAACTATAAGTTTTAATTTTTTTTTAATGACACTATGATAGTATATATTTATATTTTTTCTAATTAAAGCAGACTATTTTTATATTTGAAACGAGTAGTTAGTTATAGGCACTATTCAAAAAAGTAAAAACAACTTAAAATATGAAAAATAAAATAATATTTCAAAAATTTTGTCTTTAATAAGTTAAAATAATATGCAAAAAATATTTCCAAAAACATTTATATATTTTTCGATATAATGTGTAATCATGTGATCATACTGTATATAAAACTCACGCTTCCATTGCTGTTAAAATTTACCGTTGCAGTTGACATGAATAATAATTGATTTTTAATGATTTACTCGGGTGTAGCATTAGTACTGTATTATTAGCAGATAAAAGTTGCTTCGATTCATACAGACGACTTCTTCACGATATCATCCCAGAATATAATAGGTATTTTTTCTTTTAATTTTTTAATTTTTATTTGATCATTTTTGTCGACGAATATTTGTTAAAAGTTACTAAGCTTAATAATGGTTTTTGAGTTTAATTACCCTGTAAAATAAACACGTACCGACGTACCTATCAATGTGTAACTAGAGGTAAACGGTAAAATTATTTCCTAATTTATTGTACATTCTGATATTGGTTTAAGCCATTTTGTCATGGTAAAATTGTGTTTGAAAAACAACCATTTACCATTTTTATACCTACTATAATACTTTCGTTATAATATTCGATTTTTTTAATATCGAATAATAATTACAATTTATGAGTTGGTATAATTTTCTACGTTGGAAATTTATTGCTTTAAACGTCAAAAAAAAATCCCTAGCCAAATGTCAATAAAGTCAATATTTTAGTATTCATAAGATAATTATTAATGTTATTATATAGGTATTTAAAAATATTTCAAGATGAAATTTTCTTGTCGTTATATGTCCTTAAAGTAGGTACAAGATACAATTATCTCGATGGTCGAAATACCTAAGTATAAATATTAAATTAAATTCATTACATAATTGTATTTTGTATTTATTTATTTAGTTATACAATAAATTACTGAAATTTATCAAGTCTATAAAAACAATATTAGCTGACAAGAAAAAATATTGATATTTATATGACCAGTATTGGCAGTATTGTGTTTTACATATTTTATAATCACTTAACTTCATGGTTGGTATTCAATATTGATATTTTGAAAAATAACAATGGTAATAAATAATTTTTTGTCGTTAAACAAAATATAAATAAGCTGTGGAGTTTTAAAAAAAATACATTATATTAGAATTTGTAATTTTATTTTGGCACGTACATAGTTAAAGGTCGTTTAAGCAGTTAGCACACATCTAAAAATATCTTTTTAGTTTTATTTTTTGTTAACTTAATAATAAACCGTTTGTATATTAATCGGTATGACATTTTAATCAAAACCCTTTAGTACCTATTTTTTCATACAATTTGAATTACTTCCTTGAATTTTTTTTTATTATATACCAAATAACCGTTCTTACTATTGTAATTTAGCAGAATTTTGTTGTACATGCGGTGTATCACTACACAGTTTTCGTATGGAACTTTTGTTGTCAACATATAATATAATGTGACCTACTGGCAATTATTGGCGAGTTGTAAAACGATTTAAACACAATTGAAATAATTGGCAACGAACAAAAGTCCTGTGATATGTTACGTCATCAATTATACAGTCTAGTAATTTGTTATCGTTCAATAAAACTATCTTAGGATTAATCTCGAGATATACGTCATGATATTTGAGATAGATCGTGTCGGGGTATCTATACTTCATAAAAAAAAAAAAATATGAACAAAATCGCTACAGTGGATATTTCAAAACATAATCAAGTGACTCTTGGCTAAACCTCATTTACGATGCGATTTGATATTTTGATAGGTAATACGACTGTGTTATATTATAAATTATAATTTATGATTTACTGTAAATGGATTTATTTACGAATAGTGTTTTCATTTCGAATTAATAATAATATTGTATAGGTACCTAATATCTGCGTATTGGTTTACGGTTGATAATTGAAATTCCCCAAAAATACGTATTATATTATGTAGATTATCATCGAAAACGATAATTTCTATGATTTTTTTATGTTAATGAATACTCACTTTTGACGTTTCTTCGAGATCGAGTAACGCGGTTTCTCCTCGTTTCGAAGATCAAACGGAAATAAAAATCGTGTTTTGAACGTATTGTGCAACGAATGTCTAATCGTGACACCACGCGCCGGTTGTCCGGCGATATCTCGGGACGACCGTAGTAATATAGTTCAACTTTCTAAGACCAATATTTTTAAATTTGGAAGGGATGTGATGAGTTACGTACAAACGTATTATAATATGCTTTTGCGAGCCTTGGGCTAAATAGTCCAATGGAACAACATGTTTCGTGTCGCAAAACAAAATATAACACGAATAATTATGATGAAATTTATTTTGTTGAATTATTTTGGATATGAACCAAAAACACACAGGGTTATTTTTAAACCCCTTTCCGCGGTAAGGCTTCTGACTAATCTAAAATGTGTAAGTACCTAGACTAGAATACTTTCTATGTAGTATGTATATATAGAAAAAATGAAAATTTGATGTATAGGAAAATTAGTTAATTAAAAAACTTTAAAACCCGGTTAGGATAGGTATAGTGATTTATATACATTTGTTTATTATTCACTCACTACATTTAACACCTAAATGATTCAAATAAAATTTTTTTTTAAATTAACATATAGCATGTTTACAGTAAATCAAGGAAATGGTTATAAATTATAATAATTATTTATAAAATTATACCTACGAACTACAAATGTAAAATATATCTGTGCATAGTTATTTATTTTAAATTATTAAAACTATTTTATTCATTTACTAAATTAAGTGTAATTATTCATGGTGTCATATTTTACACCCATTAATCTATCAATTAAAGTTTAAAACCATATTTAAGTTTTACAAATGGTACCTACCTACTCAAATTTGTAAAATCATTAACATTTTGTGTTAGAAATCTAGGATTTACTTAATTATATTTTATGTTATAACATGTTAAAAGTACATAATAAAATATGATAAAATTTAGATAAATTTAATTAATTCATATAACTTATCATTATTATTTTATTGCTTACATAAAATATTGCCCATATGTTCTGAACAAATCAAAATATATTTCTTTTGTATAAGTCACACCATTCACATCCTTATTCCTATTGTAGTTATGGAATAAGATAAAATGACAAACGTTATACATTATTTACAAAGCTCGGGACTTTATGCGTTTATTAATAATTTATTAATATTTAATAATATAATTGTTTATTAAAAATATCATTGAATGCGTGTCAGGGTTTGTAGATCGAATAATACCGTTAAAAATAACTACATAATATTATCGCCGCTCGACATGAGAATAATTATATCAACGCCCGTCCTCGAAATTGATAATAAATACAAATTTCGAGGAATGTCGCGAAATTTGTATAGTATCAAATTAAAATCGCTCGTGCATAATAATAATACAGTCTCCTCCTAGCCCATGGAAAAACGTCCGGTTGTTAATTTTAGAAGACCCTCGTAAGTACCCCCGCGGAGTCTGCCAAGCCGCGTGGGCGATTCTCACACTATATGTTAACTGGTACACACCGACCAAGACGAAGCTCGCAGTCGAAGGGAAACCGTTGAAACCGAAAGCAACCAACAATATCATAATACAGCCCAAGTTTTCATCCTAGTGTTACTGTGAATATATCTATCCCCGCATAATATAATATAATTCATTTCTACTTTAAAAACAAATAAATAAATAAACTTTCAAAATGATGATGTCTCACATTGATCCGGAACAAAACGTTTACGAGCCCGAAAACGCTTTGCTATGGGTAAGTGTCGGATGATACTGTCTATTTTGTTTAGCATCGGTATCGATAATATACCGCGTAAATTTCAAAATTTATGGCCTACGATCGCGTGGTTTGTATAACCTGATATTATGTCGCGACGCGTATTTACGAACAGATTTGCATGGAAATATACGGCGGACAGATTGTTAAAACGCCCGAAACGTTTTTTTTCGCAATAATATCACGTTCAATTGGGTTTTCAGCCGTACAGAACGAACCCGTTGGTTTTGCCCGGAGCCAAGGTCAAGAGGGATCCACCAAAGACCGAGTCGTACTTACGCCACCATCCCAACCCGATGATGAGAGCGCATCCGTCACACCACGATCAACCCATGGACACGCTGATGAAACAAAAGGTAAGCGCTGTCTACAACTATCGGGTCTAAAAAATATACGGTCACGGGATAATATGACGGTCCTATATATGCATATAATTGATAGGTCACGGACACGGTGTTGCAACGGATAAGCAGTGAGGAAGCCAGGACAAGACCCGGTAGACAGGTTAGGGATCCTATACAATATATACATATAATATATATAAATGTATATGTTATATATTATATGCAATTACTTATCTGTGTCGTCCTGCTTAAAGTGTACGTTTGATGATGTGTTCGGCCAAAATAAATAATAATAATATCTGTTTTGTCATATTATTATAGGTACCTATATTATGATATTTTATTACTATAACAAACACGGTTAAATATTATAATTTTTTTTATCGGTCACGCGGCCTTTTGCCTAAAAAAAATACGGGCCTTGGGAATTTCGCTTGTTGACTTATGTGCTTTATCGATAAAACTTCCCCTTATAGATTTTAGGTTTAATTTATAATTTTTTTTATAGGTGGTACACAAACAGTTCAACTCGCCAATCGGCCTTTACTCTGAAGAAAACATCGCTAATTCAATCAAATCGCAAACAGGATACACTCCGTAAGTTTTTTAAAAATAATTACTTATTTCATTAGGTTTGAGATAAAATTATTTAAATAGATTTTCGCCATAATATTATAATTACTCATGTTGGCAACGAACTAGATAGTGAATTAGCGATTAATATTTTTGACCTTGAACACGTTGCCATAGCAATCGATCATAAATTTCAAAAAAAAATATATTCGCGAGGGGTTTTGTTTACACATTATACGCATATAGTCTATGGCTATTTATACACTACACTAGAGAACTGGCCCAGTGAATTTTATCTGCCCGGTGCCTCTATTTTTGTTCCGTCTGACCTAAATTGACCGTAACAAACGTTTCAGCGGTCTTGTATAATATACTGTTCGAAACCAAAGCGTTCGGTTGGTCAGTAGTTATATATAGTTAAAGTTAACGACCAAAGTTCAACCATTTAATTGTGTAAACTAATGTTTAGGGAAGAGGAAGAAGAGAAGTATGGTCGTTTGAGGTAAATAGATGCATGAAGCATGTGTGAGGTAAAACGCATTTTGGCAAGGGAATGTTATTAGCAGCATGTAACTTAGTTAAATACTAAGTTAAACTTAGGTTTACGTGGACTCGTAGAAACACTAGTCCTTGCATATTGCTATAAGAACTAGAGTATGATAATAATATAGAAATCAAAGGAAATAATCTAAAACGCTTTTTGATGGATTATATTTAGTGCCTTAGTGGTCTCTTTCTAAACACGGCATAATATGGTAGTTGGACTAATGACTTTGCTTATTTTATGACCAAAGAACTCGTACTGCATATCTAATCTCAGTATTTTCATTGACCTATCCTTCCTGGAAACCAAAACCAATCTCAAACACAACCATCCATCCTAGTAAATTCCGCTATTAATCCTGCATATATCTATCTATATGAATACTGACTAACACAATTGTAATAAAAAAAAAAAAAAAATTCTAACATTTCTTCTGTTTTTCTTTTTCTTTTGACTTAAACTATATATTTCTTCTTCACACATTTCTTTACTAACACCTTCCCCCTCGAAACTTTCCCCCATTTTCTGACCACGACATATAGGCACAAGAAAACAGTGCAGTACGATCCAGCTAAATCTGAAACGTATAAGGCGATCCAAGAATCAGAACACGGAGATTTCCACGCTCAAGAGATATCGAAGCCAGTGCAACCGAAAGTATTCACGCCTGTCCAAGGAACTGTAAAAGTAAGTTCGATTGTTTTATATACCGTCTATTATTTTCTTATATTTCACAACCGTTAATATTTTTTTCATTGTATTTACAGAAAGCTCCGATTAGCAACGGCCATGGCCATCAAAATCATAATGTAAGTATTTTCAAGTATAAACATATCAATTATCTAAATATATAAGAGAATTTTTTTTTTATTGATTGTTGTAAATAAATAAATGTATGATTATTTAATATTTCAGAAATTGTCAGCTCCCTATCATCCAAATCCAGGAGTAAGTACATATTATGTAACTATAACTTTATTATTTTAAACTACTCACTACTTAAATTCAATTTTTACCTACTGAATAATAATTTGTCTACTTCAACACCAGTACACCACAAATAATGATGAAACTACTTATATAATATTTTTGAATTTAATTTTATAAAAATAAATGATTAAATTAATAGTTACTTTTAATTTTAACTTTAAAAATCTTAACGTTTATATTTATTATAATTGATTTTATTTTAGTTATCTAATGAAAAGATCAATATAATTTTGAATCAAATATTTCTATTTAAAACAAATGGCATTACAATTTTTATATTAATTTGCTTAACATATTTTATTTGATAGTTAAATTATTTGAAATTATATTAATTAAAACACCATTTTAAATACTATGTGGAATATATTTTGGAATAACACCAATCATAAAATGTATTTTCAATCAAAATTCGATTATTTATATAATAATAGTATGTTCAAATAAAAATATTCAGTTGACGATTTATTATTTGTCACTAGAACGGATAGCTAATTTAGTTTTTTAAATTTTAAATTATTTTAAATTATTAAGTTACGATAGTAGGTATAATGATTTTATTTATTTTTCCTCTATAGCGTGTATCTCCACAACCTCATCCGACTGCGCCACACCCAAATGTAAGTGTTAATAATTTAGTTTTTACAATAGAATAAATTGGTATAATCCCGTGGTGTTTTTACAGGCCAATTACGTTTCCACTGAAGAAATTCATCAAAGCGGCAGTTTCAAGCGCTTGATGCACATGGTTATGACCGAAAACTAGGTGTGAAACCCAAAAATAAATAAATAAGCTATTCAATTATTATATTTAAATTCTAATAGTGTGTAAGACAAAAATGTTAGAAAAGAGATGTGTATTATTTAAATCATTTAACATTTTTATACTTTCGTCTGTATATATTTATATAAATTGTTATCGACAATATTAATTTATTACTGTGACTAATATATAATAGTTTAATGTACGTAATAACAAACGTAAATTATTATTATTATTATTACATATTATTATTGTTATTACTTATTATTGTTATTATTATACGCAATTTATTTAAAAATTGTTGAGTGTAGAATCTAGTCACACTTATAAAAAAAAATTAGACTAACAATCTGAATATTATAAAACTATGTTATATAATTTATGTTATTTTCAGATATTACATAATCTGTTATGTTTAAAAATTAAATAAATAAATAATTTTATTTATCATATCATAATAATAAGATTTTATTGTTTATTTTTAGTAAGTATGGGGTTTAAAAACCCACCAGACATATATATTATATATATATATATATATATACGTGGGAAATATGAAATAAAATAGGAATATTTTAGCAAGTATACTATAGCCTTCAGTACAAATAAATGATCAATATTCAGTTGAAGAATAGTATCTATACATCACGACAATTTTAGCCGCGTATGCACATACGAAAAGACGATTTGATTTTGAAAATTTTAAAACTTGAAATCAAAATTAAATAGGTAGGTAATTATTTTATAATATGATCGTATAATATAGTTAATTTGGTAAATTTTTTATTTATTTGATTTTTATATTAAGTTCTTTATTATTTTAATTATTATTAGTTTAGAGATCGGAATATTTATGAAAATTATATACCTATATAATGTGTTTAATATTTATTTACATGAGTTTTTTCCAATCAATGATAATATTATATTTGAAGCTAAAATTAAACTATACAAAAAAACAATAATTATATAACTACTTATAGTGTTTATTATATATTGAAATTCAATATTGTATAGAACTATAGAGTCTATACTATAGAATATACTATAGACAATGGCCTTGATGTAAGATTTTGAAAACAATAATAAAATAATAATCATAAAAAATTTTAAACAAGCAAAATTTAAAAATACATAACAAAAATACTAACGTATTATGATTATGATTATTTCGGTTTTATGATTAAAATTCTCACCTTTTCTATTATTATCCAAAAATTTATCGGGATGGAAGTGGTTTTTCTACATTATCCGTTAGCGAGGTGGCAACAGTAACGTCGTGACGCTCTATTAAAGTGGATCGCATTTAACGACTCGTGGTCTCTGGGATCAAGACAATATTTTATTTTTCACATTTTATTATAGGGCGAGCCACATTAAAATCCCAACAGGCATCATTACGTTTCCTCACACGGAAGAAGTCACGCTCAAATCATTGGAATATACTTCAATGAGACGTCTGTCGACTTATACAGGACTGTATTTATATATGACTATACGATATAATTATAGGTATAATATGAGAAACCGAATGAGTTGAAAACTGAGTGAACTGTCTGCATTTCATCACCACCTCGATTTTTATCAAGTTTACAAATTTTATACAGTTGATATTATATTTTTACTTAAATGTACTATAGGATAATATTACTATGTATTACTCTATGATAGAATGATATGCACCTATCTACTATTTAGTGGTATTCTTTTTTTGATATATCTAACGAATAACTCCTCTAAGACAACTTTGAATATAATACCTTTATATAGGTAATACTTTTATCTACTTCAAATAGCTACACTTAAGTCCTTGGTTAATATTTGCAATTTAAAAAAAATATGTAGTGTTATACTTTAAATATCATACCAGTAGAATCTTAAAAATTTATCATGGTGATTTTTTATTTATTTTTATTAGAACTTAAATTTTTAATTCCATTATACGTATTGTACCTAGTATATTTATTATTAGTAGTATGTAATTGTTTTTATTCACAGCACTTTTTAGGAGGGAGAAATTTAAGTTTAAATGGAACTATTTCCATCAATGTCATTTATTTTGCCATTTTTTTATATCTAAGTATTATTCATTATGAGTTTTCTGGAAAAATAACGACATTTTTTAGGTTTTATTCGTGATATAATGCGCCTACAACAATTGTAGCAACTAAATTATTATTTTCAAACTTGGTTTTAACATATTTATCTTTTGTAATATCGCGTAAAAATTTTACTTTTGATATCACTCCTTGGCTTCTCTTTTCTACAATTCCAACAATGCAAACAATTTTATATCTGAAATAGTATAAGAAATGTAATAATAGGTAACACTATGTTTATCAAAGGTTCGTTTCCTAGCATCCCAAGTTCAAAATCTCGATTTCAAAATTTTTAGCGTAATGTTAACTAGTATAATATATGTAACAATTTTAAAACACAAAATAAAATTATAAACACACATATTTTTGAGTTATTGAATGCTAGAGTAACGTAACTCAAGAACAAAAATCCCTAAGCCATTAAAAATTTAAATTTGAACATTGTTCAACTTTATTTATTAGTTGAGAATTTAGACTGATATTAATAAATATTGCTTTTGAAAAAATTATAAATTATAAAACAATTATTCTTTTGTAACTGTGGACGTTCTTAAAAAATATTTAATGCGTAGGCCGTACTGTGAAATATTTTATCGTATACGGAGTTATACATGTCGTTGTTACATACAACAGGTGGCATATGAATTAAAGATTAAACTACATTATTTTATTAGGAATAGACTTGAGTTTTCTGGAAACATGGTAATTGAATGATTGTGTTATTATTTTTTTGATTTGCATGTATTATTATGATTATTAATTACAGTTCACCATAATGTACAAAAGCTATTTAGTTTAGATATTAATCAAAATTAATATTAATATTAATATTAATTAACATTCAACCTGAAAATTTAACACTTTTATTCAAATTTTATCATGTTGTTTCCTAAGCAATAAAATAAACACTTTTAGGGTACCTACACTGCTTTTCCATTTGTCTAATGACGAAAATTAGCATTCATTTTAATATATTTTAAAATATTATATATATCGTAATTACGATTAAGTAAGTTATATAATTAAAATATTAAATGATTTTACCTATCAAATTCCATTTCCCGAATTTTATTTCTTACATTAAATGAAATATTATAACAGGTTTGTATTGCTTCGTTTGGGTCGTATTTGGTTTCGTTGTTGAAATGGTTTTCAATTTCAGTTTTTAATACTACTTTGGCTAGACGTTCATCAAATGGGTTTTTAGATTCCATTCTGTACGTATTTTCATACTTAATAATATTTTCCTGTATATATAATTTATTTAATTAATTTCCAATTATCAACATCATTAAATATCTGCTCATTATATTATATTATATTATATTAGTAAAGATGAAAGTAACTAATAATTTTAAATGAATTATTAAATAAGTAAAAACAAAAATAGCAACTGCTTATTTTTTAGTATTGTAAAAAGCTTAATAATTAATATAATGATTGAATAAAGATAAATAAGATGGGAAAATATTGAAATTTTAAATTATTAAAATTCAAGTTTTGATGTTATAATTCAGTTCACCTCATTTTTCAGTTATTTATTATGCGATGCACTAAGGTAATATACCTATTACGAACAGATCCAGAATATTATAAAAAAGGAATTTGGAATTCATTAAGGCGATTTCTTAGAATAAGTCTATGTACAACGAATACTAGAAGTAGAATTTAGTTCTAGGTTGTAATTTAATATTTGTGGTTTAATTTAAAATTATATTTATATGCTTAATAATAGAACAGATTATTTTTCATGATCCAAAACATTAAGGAAAATAAGAAGACGAAAAAATATCGGTTTCCCAATAAGTGCGAAAAGATTTTTTTTAAGTTTGGTTTCTATGAGCATTAACGCTTATTTTCTAAATAATTTGTCTTTGATTTTAATTATTAAAAAAAATGTTACTAAAATAACTATATTGAATCCGCCCCTTAGGACACCTCCTAATAACAGATTTTTTTTTGTGAACAGGGATATTTTAATTAGTATTCAATAGCAAAATCAACAAATAGTGAATATCTATCTTAATTTGAAAATAATAACAAAACGATGATATAAAAACGCTCTTACACTAGTATATATGTCGGTAACAAAATTTTTTAAAAGCCAATATTTTTTACACCAAATTGAATTGTATCTATTAATGTATGTGATCCCTTTTTCATATTTGTTTAAACATATATTGTTAAAATAAAAATATTAAAATTATTAAAATTTAATTTCAATATTTATACGTGTATATTGTATAATATCCTGTCAAATCATTAAATAATAATATTATAATTTATTTTAACCTAGCACGTGTTTATTTTTAAAATTTTACACTTTATGAATTTAAAAATGTATCCCGTCTGAAAAGCAAACAAAATGTCGGTGATCGAGAGTGTCCGCTATTTAGAGGTTTCACTGTATTAACATTTTTCAAATAAAAATTGATTAAAATATTAAATAAAACAAACTTTTATTTAAATTAATTTTTTTTAGAGATAAAAAGTAGAAAAGGATAAGATATAAAAAAATGTTCGTATTTGTAGATAAATACATAATATATTACCTATGCAATATCAATATCAACTAAACTGCTAGATTGGTTCAATGCAATGTACCTTTGAACATTATTTAGGATGAAAAACTTAAAACATCATAATATGATAGAAGAAACAAAATGAAGACTTACAAATTAAAAAGGCTTCCACAATAACTAAATAGAGTTACGATATTATTTAATTAAATTATTTACTTCTGAAATATTAGGATCATCGATATCTTCTTCATTAATCTCTGCCGGATAGAAAGACAAAATACTATCCCCATCCTGCGTTTCATGTATTTGTTCATCTATTGATGCTTCATCTATAAACGACATTGTTCGTAACTTAAATAAACTCTAATATTCAAATGCTTATTTTTATTATGTATACGTTTTTTTAATATTTATTAACAACTATAACGTAGTATTAGATAAGTAGAAGCTTATTTATTTTTAGGACGAATTGTTTGTTTACTTTACTGTTTACAAGATTTCCAGAGTACCTATTAACAAGATGTTTTCAGTTAGGCCAGTAAATTCAATCAATTTGTTGAAAATCGATAGTGAACTTGGATAAATTATTATCATTTTTAGTACTGAAAACTGATAACAACTTAACTTGTCGAATTTCATAAGATTTTGGGAATTTGGGATTCTGACATATTTTATAGTACAATGATTATTTTGGATAATGGAATATTTTTCACTCTTCAACTGACAGAGTGGGTGTTTACGATCTTATTTATATCTATAATTTATTTTTTACAATGTTTCATCTGAGTTTTAAAGAAATTTCACTATCTTGCCTCTTTGAGTTAAAACATCATTTTTAATGTATTTAGTAAAAATAAATTCATTTTTTTATTATTTATTTATTTACTTATATGCAAAGGAGGGTATTAACGATTTAAAAAGTGAGTTATTTTTAAAAAATTTTCAACTTATTATGTCATTTTCATTTTCTAATCAACTTGATAAATAATAACTACCAATATTTACGATTATATTAATTGTAATAACTTAGCTTTTCTCGATTAATTTTAAATCAAACAAATTTCATAATTTAAATTACAGTAAACAGTAAATTTATCTACCTGTAATGTTGAAACTGTAGTTGAAACTATTATATTTATTATTATCAAATCACGCTTTATACAATATTTTAAATAAAAATAGACGAATAACTAATCTTTGGTTTAATAATTTAATTTAATACAAACATATAAATATATAATTGGCCATTTTCCTAAACATTACTTTAGCTTGTGTGCATCACATTGAATAATATTATGATGCTGTTTTAACATAATGTTGTTATTATTGAAAAATAAATTAAAAGTCGTTAAATTTACTTCGTGTGCTTCAGGTGATAATTAAAAAAAGGTTAATTATTTTATTTTTCACCGTATTAACTTTAAATTTGTAGAGTTGAATATATTGTTTGTTAATTTTTAAATTATAACTTAACGTTGATTTAACTTAACTAATGACTAACTAAAGCTATTATTTTCATTATGTCGCCCTCCTTTTTTGTTTTACATGATACGTATAGCATAACATTATTAACAGTTGTACACATAGAATAAATCAAATGGGATGGAATGTTATTTGATGATATTAAAAATAGATTGGGGATCATTGAAACAATAATATGTATCAGCGCTATCAGCTATTTATTTGGTCAAATAGATGGTGTTCTATGATATATATTAGCTGGTAGTACAGGAACTCTATGATTATTTGTATATCGTATTAACATATTTACTTTAATTCTTTAATACATTTATAATACTGCTGTAATGTTAGCCAAATGTTGAGTTTAAGAAATCGGTGAATTTTATATAAGGACTATAGGTATCTTGTCGTATATACATATACGTGTACTATTATATGAGACTATAGTGTTATTTTTTTTATGTAAATTCATATTGTTTTGTATGATATATACTTCAACGCCAATATATTGTTTTATACGAATTACCAATGTACATCATCAGTGCGCATTTCTGTCGAATAACTGTTGCCCGAAGGGTGGTATGAGCTATGATATAAGTGTTATAGTTGTTATGATGTTCAAGCGTAGGTAGTCATATTCGCTTGGCAACCACGTGTGTAACTACCGTAAACACAATGTGCGGTACGTTTTCTGGTTACCTATAAATCACCACGCTTTGTTCGTGTTCGCACAAGGATTTTATTCCGGAAAATATTAGTGTGGAAAATCGCGGGTCGTCGACATGTCCGAAGAAGACGTGATACCGGGTAAGGAAGGCAGCTGTTCTGCATGTATTTATAATATCACAATCGCATAAATTCGACCAATCAACTTTTTATATGACTCGTTGGTCGCAATAAAACTTTTATGAAAATGTTTTATATAAAGTGGTTAAAATCCGTGAGCTACGGTATAACGACGGGATATATTATTATGAATAATAATAAAATATATTGAATTTAAATTTATGGCAATCATTTATTAAATCGAGTGTCGAAAGAGAATATCATCTCACCAATTTTTGCATTTATCATATATTTCATCGTTAGGTTGGGCATAAACATATTTTATATCTACTGACCAGTTTTAGATTTTTATATTATATTTTAAAGAAACGTTTTCTATTGTTGTCCAAGTGACTCGATATTATTATTATTATATCATATTATACTGTTATTATTGTGAATTTGTATACTATAAATCTATACTTTAATAGACAAATAAAAACAATAATGCTATGTAAGAATTATTCGTTCATTGTTGGTTCATTATATTTTTATATTAATTATAATAACTATGTAAATTCATTTTGATGTTTTGTAAGAACAATTTTCATTTTTATATGCCTGTAAAAGCAAAAATAACAAAAAATTAAAATTTTGTCTGCACATTTGTTATTTGGTTTTTAGTTAAACACGATTTCAGCTCGATAATAATAATATGATACATTATCATAGTTAACGAGAATTGTTTTCGTTTTCCCCTTAAATTACTGGTGATTTAATCAATATTATATGCCTACCAATATAATGTCGAGTATAATAATAATTGTATAAAATAAATTAAACTTTGAACGTACCTCTTTATTTATTAAAAAAATCAATATTTTCATTAAATATAATATTTATTTGCTCAGTACTTACATAACATAATAAACATTCATACAACGTTAAACAGAAAGAAGTGAAATACGTATTATTATTATGTTTAGTGCCTGATGTTTAAATAAAATAAAATACACAAACGAAAAACGACGAGTAAATATGATGATGATTATAATATAATTAAAAAACAAGTCGGTACTCCAATTGACAATCTCAAAACGTATTTCTTTTACCGTGTGTCGTTTTGTTTTTTCGACTTATAACTACATAATCATTATTACTCAATAATTATAAAAATACTCTAAGATCATTTACCTCGTAATTATTGTTTTTCATGTTGTCAGTTTCTAATACCGGCAAACATTATAATAATAATATGTAGGTCCGAAAACGTTTAAATTATATTTTACACACGGTTTTGGAGGTACGTTTACGTGCAAATGTCATGTGTTATTTACGTACCTAAAGTTAAACCACAGTAGAGAAACTGAATAATTTATTTTATGACATGAAATTATAATGTGAAATTTAAATCGGATTTTAGAAACCGGAGCAGTATTCACGTATGGTAAAAGTAGTTTTGCAGACAATATTCCAAGTCACTTTTTCATCAGAAATGATCCAGTGATCGAAATAAGTTGCGGGGAAGAACATTCCGGAATCGTCTGCAGTAAGATTTTGCCATTTCGGGTCACAAACATTATGCCCGCGACACTGTGAAAATTTCCAACACACTATTTTTTCCACCGACGCTTAATTTGCGTGTATACAAGATGATCCATTTAAATGTCTATATTCATTACTGAAAAAAACTTTTTATGATAGTTTTTTTTTACATCATTTGATGTAATTTCAAAACAACGTTTTTTTTTACGTTTTATATCGCTTTAATTCTTCGAGTTTTTACTTATTTGAATGAGAAATTTCATATTTAATTTAATATTCCTAAGGAAAATGGTCATTTAAAATTTAAGACACCAAATAAAGAGTACCCAGATATTTATACTAGATAGTAGATACAATTATTAAAATTTTAAAATTTTTTAAAAAAATGCCCATCCATGTTTATATCTAATTAGGTACTACAAAAAATATTTTTCTTTGAAATATGAAATTAAAAATGTTTGTTGTCATCAAAATTAGTAAAAATTAAAAAATGATACAAAACTATATGTTTTCAAAATAATCACTGCATACACTTAAATGGATCATCATTTATCATTATATTAATGATATTTTGTATCTATTTAAACGCATAATATTGTAGTATGTAATACTATGTACAAATACTAATACTGGAACTAATAGGTACTATATAATTATAATATTTTATATATATATATAATAATGACCATTGAGCAGGTAACTTTCAACCCTATAATTTTAAGAGGTAAATAATATTTATTGTTACCAACAGGCAACAATATAGAGTATAGACTCAATCTACTCGGAACTCCAACACATACTGAACCGTTTATAAGAAATTATAAAGTGATATTATATTATAAGTTAGAAATTATAATACATTACTATAATATTATGTATAGTTTTCGATTTTTAGCAGGATTCGACTGGTACGCTTTTATTTGTTTATTCATAAATGGTTTTCGTGGGGTACCTACTGTACGTATGGCTCTCTTGACCTGTGTCTGAATTATTAATATTTATTACATGCTGTTTTTCGAATGTTATGATTATCGCATTCACATAGCACCATTAAATCTTCATGAATTATAACCGAGGTGTGTTGACCTCAACTGCTATACAAAGTCTCGCTGCAGGTGTGTGTTGTTTTTAATTAAATTTCTTTTGGTGAAAATACTATATACACTTAGCCGAATATATAAACATAGAGAATAATTGTGTAAAATTACTCGAAATATAACATTAAAAAGTATTATTTTAGCTAGACAATAGACATGTTTGTGGTCTGTCATACATTTGAAATTCACGCACCGTCAAAATATAATAATATTATAGTAACACGAGTACCTTCCACTCTATCATTCTCACATCTCTTAGTTCAGGTTCCAAACACAAAACAGGCGTTATAATTATCAAAATTATATAAACTGTCAACTGTAATTAATAATTGTAATATATAATACGATTAATATGGACATTTAAATAGTACGGACAAAACGACTATACCAATATATTATACTGAGCACATTGATATTTTGATTTCTTGTTTTACTAAGATTATAAAACAATATTATTTGTAAATATTTTTGGATCACTACTATCCGCTTGTAGATTGCAAGCACGTATTCAGGGGGGGAGGGGTTAGGTTACATACATGAATTAAAAATGCATTATTTTATTATTATTTTAATGATAAAAAATGATTCTACTATAAAAATTTCTGGGGGCGGGTTGAACCCCTAAAATACCCCTGTATGGCTGTATACGGTAGATCGGAATTTTATAGCTGTCTAAACACTATGCTCGAAAATCCTTTCCGTCATTTTAAAAGAAAATGGGTCTGCTACTTTTTAACAATTTTAAAATTTTATAATGAGCCAATATATATTATTGTAATATTTGTGTAAAAACTAAAACTAACCAAAAATATGCTTATTGTATGAATAATTTGGTATGTATTGTATACAATCTTTCAAGTACAGAATTTTTCGTTTTTCATATTCTTCATTTCAAATTCGCACCTTTCTCCGTGTGTTTTCCGCAGGTTAGGTTAACTACTTTTCTATCGAAGGAAAATCATTTTTTTTCGGTCCTGTATATAATAAACTATGGCTAACATGTATACATTGCTACCAATTTTACTTGTAGTTGTAAATGATTTACGGTTTATTTTTTTGTAGTTATTTTGTCAATAATCTAATTCTATAATCCACCTAAAGCTAGCGTCACAATAGTCTCTGTTTTCCGCATTTATTCTTAATTTTATTTCGTTTTGCATATAATTTTTGCTGTTGATATTGATTTCAAGGTCTAAGCCAAATAATCAATATAATATGTATATTGTATGTATATATTGTAGTGAACAGTGTCTTATGATAATAGTTGTACACACTACATATGAGTCATATGACATACATATATAATATTATTTTTAAAGTTTAACAAAATATATTTATTTTTTTATTTTTATTTATTCTTCAAGAAGATAATAGGCTCCACTGAACATGTTCGCGTGGGGGCCCATAAATTCACAATTTAAAATATAAATTCATTAATTACTTAATATAAAATTAATACGTTACAATTTTCAATAAACGTTTCTCACATGATTAAAATATCAATATAAATAAGTATATATTTTTTATTTGCTTATATAATATAATATTATAATGTAGTGTTGTGTAAAAAATCGTTTAGTTAAATAATATAATATTTATAAATTATAATACTAAATTAATCTAATTAATATAAGTAAAATAAATAATAATCTTATACATTTGTTATGAGTCTGTCTATATTTTGTTATTGTAGTAGCCAAATTGTAATTTTTTTTTAAGAATCAAAAGAGTATTGAAAGAAATTATGAAACCAAAAATCATATAAACTTTAAAATGTCTAAGGTTTTAAAGTTTTAATAAAAGGAATTTTATTTTATTAGTTACCACGTTTTAAAAACGCAAATTTTTAATCGATACATTTGATTATTTATTTTTTTTGTATACATTACTAGATAAATATTATCGCGTGATAGGGATAAATTAATAACTATTAAAAATATATGACAACGCAAAAAAATCTACACGCACATATTATATTATATATTATAATTGATAAAATAAATTCAAATACTAGCCATTTTTCTGTTAAAATATAATATGTTATGATTGAAAACTTGTTTTTTAGAAAACGGAAGAGTATTTTGTTTTGGAAAAAATAGTTTCGGACAACTTGGGCTAGGACATACGGAAAATGTTTACAAGCCTAATTGCGTTAAAAGTATGGATTTGGACCCTTCAGCAGAAAAATTTATGTACCTAATCGAGATTATTTTTATAGGTTTAAAACCAGATAAGGTGAAGCATATAGCCTGTGGACGGTCACACACAATTGTTTCAACAGGTAATTTGATTACATTTTAACTGTTCAGTAGTTGTGTAGTCTTTACTAAGCACGCACTAAATATAAAAAATAATTAATTAAAAACATTTAAAAAATGTTGAAGAATATATCGATGGTAAAATGTAAAGTTAAGATACAAATGTATAAATTAAATATAAAAATATATGAACTCGTGTTGAAACTTTGTACATATCAGTACGTATATTACCTTCAATTGAAACTATTTTAATTATATTATTTAATTTTACTAATTGTTTTTTGTGTACAATTATAAAATATAATTATGAAATTTTAATTTATTATTAAGAATAAATAAAAATACATAACATAATTTACATTTATTGCTAAGAGGTTATTTTTTTGTGAGAAATTTGTTAGCTTGATAGCAACACAATTTTTTTTCATGTACATTTTCGAAAAATAAAAAGTTCTTTACACAGATAACATGTGAACGATACGAATTAATTTCAGAAAGTATATAGTCTTAACTGAGTTTCGTTCTATATAAACACATACATTTTTGTTGATAACATGTATTATTATGACGGTATTTCCTGTTCTAAGGTGATCATATAATATTTATCGTGTTCAGCACTAACAGTGTTTCATATTTATCAAGTATGTTTAGCGTACAAAATGAATTCTTCGATTTACAAGAGATTCTCAAGTCCTTGTTATTATTCATATTATAAAACAACTAAACGCAGAAAACTTATTTTAAAGCTAAGTTAGTAATGCCAAAATATACACGATGTCAAGACCTCGGATGGGTGACCGCTGTAGATATATGTTTAGAAATATTAGTCATTTCATATAAATAATCCCCACCGGTTAAAGCTTTTTGTTATTTGCACGTACAGATGACCTACAGACGTGAACCAATTTGGCCGTAGTCATCGTTATCATATCTAAACATATTTCATCTAACTTTGTGATGGATTAATACTAATACGTTTGTTATTAAAATATAATATTCTCTATAGTGAATTAGGTACTATGGTTATAACATTTTGACGAGTGCCTAATGTAATATAATTGTTTATATTTAACTGTTTAAATTGCATTCAAAATATTTCACTTTTGTTTATAATTTTGTATAGGTACTGTGTTTATTATATACGAATTTACTGCAAATCATGTAACTTTATATTAGAATGTACAGCCGTGGTATCTAGGAAGCTACAGATTCTATTATAAGAAATCTAAAAATAAATAACGTTATAAAATTAGAAAAATTTATTGAGCTTCTAAGCCGACATTTTTATAAAAATATTGACTTCAATTTTTTAGATTTATTTTTTAAGTTAAATATTTGTCTTAAAATAATATAAATTAACTAATATTTTGAATTAAGCTTATATCAGTTAAAAATGTTTTGACATATATTATCTATTTATACCATTTTTTAATATAATTAAATAATATATTATAAATAATATAATTTTATATATAATCTATATAATATATATATACGTTAACTATATTACATAAATGATCGACATTATAATACAGTATATTATGTTCTACATAAGACATTCGGTAAAATGTAATATAAGCAATATCGCGAATGAGAAAAGATCCTATAGTTACGAGAAATAATTTTACACAGTATATCGTTATTATATATTTTAAATAAAAAAGTGCTGTTGATAATAATTAAACAGAATAATATTATTATTATTATATTATTCTGTGATAATCATAGTTTTTAATTGGTCTTGTGAGAATAATTAATGTGTTTTAGAGAATAACATTCTTTATGGATTTGGTGATAACAGCGACGGCCAACTCGGACAATCAGTGGCGAATGTGACTTACAGCGACGTGCCCATCGAAGTTACCCGTTTCAACGATAAAAATATCATTCAACTATCCGCCGGATCGTATCACACGGCTGTCCTCATAGGTTTTAGTTATTTTGCATAAATTATTCAAAATAATAGTAATATTAGATATACATTTCACAGGTGAACATAAAGTATGGGATCATTATATTATTTTTATTTATTTATTATATTAATTGTATGGGACAAGTCCTTTACATACAATAAAATAATAACCAAGGACAACAAAAATATAAATACATAATACATATATATGGTTTAGAATAAATAGCCGCTAAAACATAATAATGATGAACATACGAGTATACTTCGAAATAATGAAATAATTCCCGTCAGGTGTGATGTGTGCAACTTATATTTTTTTTTAGACTGTATATATATATTATATACTACAAAAACGCATTAAGTTGTAAAAAGTCTAGTTTAATAGTTACGCCTATGATTGTCAACCAGTTTTTTTTTGAACCCAGATCGATAATCCAAACTTTGTGTTGGACCCATATAGAGTATAGTTAGACCCCTTACAAGGGCAAGATAGTGCATTTTTTAGTGTATTAATATGGAATTTTGATTAATGGAAAATCGTATTTTTGTTCCTATTAGAAAACGGCGATGTTTATGTCTGGGGCTCGAACAGCGACAGACAACTAGGATTGAACTCGTTGAACGATGATTCGGTCAACGTTAGTGTGCCGACTATCGTGCCTATCGCTGTACCCGTTGTGTACGTATCGTGCGGGCACACTCACACCGCGTTCGTCACGAGTAAGTTGTAATTCATACTAGCAAGTAGCCAAGACTGTCAAGGTTTTTTTTTTTTGATACATACTACTGATGTATGTTATATAATAAGACTATCCATTGGAATCATAATATTTTATGTGTTTTCGTTATATTATATTTGTTGGCGAAAGCCTGTAATTTTTTTAAAAATTATAATACAAATCGTACCGAAAAACTTTTCTGAAGTTTTTTGTGTATAAATATCGAATTTTGAACGAATAATTTTTTTTATTTTTATTACACATCTAAAGTTAAGATGAGTGAGTGATATACCAAGAATGTTGTGGATACAGCTATAGACTCGTTGGTGACGAAATCTCGCAGTGGGCGCTTCGAATGCTATAAAATATTATTATGACTATGATTACGGGGGGCAAAGAGACTTCGCCAGTTGGGTACGTTAACTATAAATTCAAATTGCTATTTTCATAACAAATTCGAGAATCCCCTAGTGGCACCACCGTAGGTTGGCAAGTCGCATTTAGAAATAGATATTAGTTAAATATTATGTTTGTTATTAATTTATTACTATTATTACCGTTTTATATAACGTCAGAAATCGGAGACTTGTATACGTGCGGCGATCGAGAGTATGGAAAACTTGGCCATGGCCTGTGGTCACTTAGCCGGGTCGATACGACGGAGAAGATCGTTAAAGTCGCTTGCGGGGCTAACCACACGATTGCATTGAACGGTAAATAAAATCAACACTATAAACCGTACACAAATCATTCATTTCTAAAAGATGCTATCGATTTATATGAAATTATAAATTATAACATACGTAATAATACACAAATTATGCCTATTTTAGTAGTTATAATAACTAATAATATATAAAAAAAAATGTATACATTTCAATGTCAAACTGATCTTATAGATGCGGGAAAAGTGTTTGTTTGCGGCAACAATGATTGTGGGCAAATAGGTCTGCGAAGTGTTACATCACAAGGTCATCTGTACCCTTGTCCCATTACAAATGAACCGATTGTTCAGATTGTATGCGGCCAGAGCCACAGTGCTTTTATTACCGGTGAATAATTTATATTTACACATTATAATATGTAGGTACCTACAGAGTACAGATACGGTGTGCTCCGATTTAAAAACGATTTTCTATCCTTTATTTCGTATTTTAAATAAACCGTAATGCAGTGACGCTATTGCGGAGTCTCTCGAATACATATTTATATTTATATTTAGTTTAAGTTTAAATTTTAATAAAAATAGATATTCAAACGAAAAAAAAGATTTTAATTAATTTGTTTTAATTGAAAAATATTAATCATACAGACTTTAAACTTTTCGAATTAAATACCTAAATATAATGTATTATTATTTTCTATACGTAATAATATTTCAAAATATTTGGACTAATATTTAAATATTAATTCTACGAATTTATTTATACTATTTCAGTATGACAACTTGAATTATACAAGATATTTTTAGAAAAAATCTGTTTAAATTACCAAATTAAAATAATAATATAAATAAGACTATCGTTATAGATGCTAATCCTTCCTACCTTCACTTAAAATTGTTCATTGAAATTAAGTTTAACATATTCAATAGTCATTAATCATTACAGTGACCTATACAATGACAAGTGTACTCGAAATCTATTGTTTTTATTTTATGTAATAAATATTAACGGACAAGGCCCTTAATAAAGAAAGTACAATGTGCAAAACAATTGGAATAAATTACAAAATATACATGACAATTAGTATGAACAAGAATATTAGTAAAATAAATACACAAGTTATAACAGATGATGCTATAGATTACAAATGAAAATATGAAATTGACAAAATACGTTAAAGTTATATGGTAAATGTAAAAGAAGGATCGCAGTGGCTTGACGTTCAACAATATTAATGTTTTATATATAGAAAAGTCAGTTCCCCGTTTATTTTATTTTAAAGTGTCGAGTTATTTGAAGTAAAAACATCTGTAGTATTTTTTTATTGAGTACTAAGCATTATAATTTTGAACTATACGGTTTTAAATATTTAAGATTTAACGAATGTTGTATCACATAAATCTGTAGTCTATACCAGCGGTTCCAGCTCTATACTGTTGTCTGCTAAAGTATATGCTTACTATGGTGTACAAATAATTATGAAAAATAACTATGAACATTTTCTGTTGATTAGTCGTCCCAATATAAATTTATAATCCTTTCTCCACTATTAAGCCACTGCATGCGAAAGTTAATACTATATAATTTCAATAGCTTTTAAAATATTTTGTGATTAAACTGTGTTTTCCACTTAATTACCTTACGTATATTATAATTATAGTAACTATAACTAATTTAATCAAATATTTATTTAATTATCGTCTCAGCAAGCGGTAAACTATTTATGTGTGGCGATGGAAAATACGGAAAACTCTGCATAGACGACAATCAAATAACAACTCCAATGCTCGTATTGGCGTTCGTAGAAAAAAGTTTAAAAGTACAGATGGTATATTATTCATTATTATCCATCAACAGATATTTTAAATATCCTAGATTATTTTATAGTGTTTTTAATTTTTTTATAGGTCAGTTGTGGAGGGAATCATACTTTAATTCATGCCGAGCCTCTTGAAAACGATCTCTCCAATAATAGTTTACAACAAATAAAATCATCTGACTCGTTACCTCCATTAAGGGTTTCGAAAAAGATAATCGAAGAGCGAAAAGAGAATATTGAACCATTTACGTCGATTACTCCAGCTAATGTTAACGATTCAGAAGTATTAAACGTTGTTAAAGAAAGCGTAAAAGTAATGTTATATAGTATATACGATTATCTTTTAATACTGTTGATTATGTACAATATTGTTTTTTTTTTATTAAAAATATCAGGAAATCAACACAAATATGATCGATCAACAAATTAAAGTGGATAAAAAGTCGTTCAATGATAATATACCAAGTACTTAAACTATCTACATTCATATATTATATTTACATATTATATAGAATAGAGTATATCTACATCATATTATTGTTTATTTTATTTCTAAATTGATATTTTGCAATATTAAATTGGGTAACTTAAATTATTTTTAATAATAATTCTTGGTAAGATAAATGTTTATAAATATTATTTTGAAGACTTAAAGTAATAATAATCAAATATAAATAAATAGATATAACTAAGTTTGAGTTCGGTTAGGTTATTAGCAGTGGTATAACAGAGTAAAAAATTAGTAGGGGGAGATAATTTATTCGCCAAAATTGATAACATAACGTCATATCATGTTTTTTTTGTTTTTACTACACAAGTCTTAAAATTAATTTTATGGTTTTGAAAAATATCGTAGGTACTTACCCGTATATAATTAAATAATATTAAGCACATAAAAGTTCATTAAAAAAGTTCTATAACTTGTTTAAAAAAAATGATGTAATGATAATAATATTATTGGATAATTTTTGTTAACCCAGACAATGCAATGACATTGGCAATACGTGAATATTATATAATAGGAGAAATATGAAATAAATGTAGGTAGGTAGTAATTACAATAATTAGTAGAAAGTAATGTTTTTATCTTATACATTTCTGTTAAATATGTTTATTAATTATTTTAGGAGATTTAAAGATTTCTACTGTTGGAAAATCTGGGGAGGGGTTGTGCAAAACTATTTTTTTTCCTTCCACCTACTGTAAAAGTGTTATAATATCACATTTAAAATTTAAAATGTATCTTATCAATTTTTCATATTTGCTGGATTTGACTTGTTATAATAATAATAAATAAATATTATCCCTTCAAAATATGGTATTAATGTATTAAATAATTTAAGTATTATACCTACCTCGGGTATTAATCAAACATCATGTTTTTGCAGCAGAAATAAAAATCACAAATATAGATGATAAATCAGTAGAGAAAGAAGGAAAAAACACAAACATGTTGGTTGCTAATGAGAAAAACGAAAAAAAAGTAGTAAATAAATCAAAATATCCTAGAAATGAGAGAGTACGGGTAAGTTGAATGACCTATTAAATCATGTGAAATTAATATAACATATTTTTTAGTTATTGACAAAAATATTCATTGTTTTTCATTTCAGTCTCGCTTGTGTATAGTCATTTAAAAGAAAGATACATACTTATTAATACAATATATTATTTATTATTATCATATATATAATACATAAATTATATTACTTGGACAACTTTTAGTTTTACGTATGTACAATTTTAATATAGACCTACTATGATTATTGACTATATAATATAATGTTATTAATACTACGTTTAATCTCATTGTTTAATTAAGATTTATATAGTATTATTATTATATTCATTTAGATACACTTTAAACATTATTAAATTGAGTGAAGGCCATTAATTGATTTTTTTTTTCAACATTGCTCTAAATAGTTTTAGCTTATTTCGAACTGTAGAAAATAGATATCAAAGATTTATAATATCTGTTTTAATGACATTCTTCTCAAATGATAATCCGTAATATATATACGGGTGTATGAATCGTAATACAGAAATCATACTGCAGTGACAGTGTGACACGCCTTCGTATGAATTTACAATATTATGGGTAGCAGCATGTCATATAACAATTAACAGTCCCTGTATGGGCTATCAGAAAAACTAAACAATAAATTGAACGATAAATAACAACTATAGGTCGTCAAAAATGCTGATGTTTATTTTATAATAAATAAAGCGTATTTCAAAATAAACAATAATACAATCTTTTGAAATTATCATTTCAACTATTGTCAAATCATCTCTGTTTTTTTGATTTTGTCATGACTCGTACCATTCTGTAAGTAATAATGTATTGTAATATAATAAACACATATTCCAAACAATCTGTTTATATAACGTTTTAAATGTTTTAATAATATTATTTTTAACCTAACTATGATAAATATTTTTTGTGGTTACTGACTTATATAAGGTCGCCTTTGTTCTTTATCCACCTTGAACGTCTATTTAGCACGTCCTCAATTTTTATTTCCTACATCAAATTCGTAAGCAACTGCTATAAATGTATTATATTATAAATTATAATAAAATAATACATTTTTTTAGAAATATGAACTACAATATTATATTTTTAAGCTTAAAAAAACATTGTTTTAAAAAAAAGGTCACGGTGGCATCTGACGCCCACGCCCCCACTTATATGTGGCCCTGGTTTAACACCAGGAAATAAGATAAATTACGTAAACATAATATACTTGTATGTTTTTATGTTTTAGTATACTATTTATACTTATTTATACTATATTATAGTAGCAAGTATAGTAGTGTACTAGTGTATATGGTACATAGAAATTACTAGAGTTATTGTTAATTTAAACTACTAAATTAAATAAAAGTTAATTTACTATTACAAGAATTTCTATCTATAGCAGGTTAGGTTAGTACTTAGTATCATATGTACACTATCCACAGACATTTCAATATCTGTTAAATCATCAAAAGTGTTTTCGATATAGTAATGGATGATTTAAAAAGTCTATTTAAATTACAAAATAAATAGGTAATTTATGTTATTTAGGCATAGGTATATTAAAATATTATTATTTTTATTATTTTTACATAAAAATAGTTTAATTATTATTATTGTATTTTGATCCAAGGATTTTTCCTCCACTCCACATATCCATTCTCGGCACTGGTTTTATGGGACACAAACCAAGGGTACTTAATGTAATATTTTAACTTATTATTTTTAAAAAATAAACTATATTCTTGCAGTCTCTCCAATACTTAAATGGTTGTATATCCTTCAGCTAAGCATGAGAAAATTTTAAAAGTATTTAAAAGATTAAGAAGATTAAGATACGTGACTCTTATATGATTATATATGTCTATATCTAATCTGGAATATCAGGCAGAAAAATCGTGAATATCGTATAGTATAGTAATTATTAATATTATGTAATTGGGAAACTTCACATCACCATAACTAAAGAGTCTGAATGCACAGCGTTATAAAAACTAATGATTTCACTTAGATTTTAATATAAAAAATACAAATAAATTCATTACAATTAAATCGTTTCAAAAAAATCGAAGATTCCTATTTAAGCAGTACAGTAAATCGAACAGCTTCATATATTTATAAATATTTTTTTTACATATAACTTCGAAGCTTACGGTTTGCGTAAATGTTTTTAGTACCATATTTTTTAAAACGAAAATTTATAAAGGTTTCTAAAAAAATTGCAAAAATTTGCGGGGTAGCTAAGTATAATTTTACCCAAAATTATTAAGTATAAATTATAATGACAGATAGTAGTAAACATATAATCTGTTCTGTAAAATTATGCAGGAGATTAGCTCAAGGAAGAACTGCCTCACATCAGTGACTGATGGGTAAAAACAGTGATTTTTAATAACAGCGATAATTGATGACAAAAGCCGTAGTGCTATCTTTATAGCGTAAAGAAGTTGGTTCGATTGCTATAGCCAAAATTCTCAGAATCCAAAATCGCGCATCACGCGCGTGCCAAATTGCTGAACATTAATACCTATCTAGCTACACTTATTTGAATTCGTAAAACTTTATCTTTGTACCGCGTAACCGCGCGTGTTCGAAAGAATCGGCAATAAATATTTACAAACATTTATTTATAAACATTTAAGTGAATTTAATAAAAAAACAGAAAAATCAATTTTCCCTAAACTATTTTAATTATATTTTTAGTTAATTTAATTCAAATATAATAAAAAAAAAATCAACAAGACAACAACTTTAAAAATAGTAAACATTAGGTATTATTATATTTCTAAACAAAAACGGTTTTGTTATATTATAGGAGTTATTTATCATTAGTATTTTTCATTACATTTTCGTTACTTGGAAACAATATTCTGAAGAAACTACTTAACGCGTTACTTACATACTATCCAAAATAATAAATAATAATAAATGAACGTGACATTTCTCAATTCGAAATAAGCATTGTTTTTTTTTATTCTAATACTATGATCTTTATTTATCAATCACCAGTTGACAATCATACTGGGCATTCGACAGTTAAGTTCTTAAAATCTTTAGTAGTATTCATAATATACCCTGGTATATCAGTACTTATACCTGTCGGTTAGATTTTCTTTGATAAAATAATCTATAATAATCATACAGGTATCTGTGCCAACGAGGGGAAAGCATATTAGCATCGATAAGTAAGTTATAATATTTTTATTATGCACGTTTAATTATATTTTTTACTACCTATATAACCTATAAGCTAATATTTCCATTGCAATTCCGGAATTATAAAATAATTAATTCATTTGAGACTGTTTCCTTTGGATTTATCAATTGTACTTTCCATCTGCACTAACACGTACTATCTTGTATTTTTCAATCTTTAGATAGGTATATCTTGATCTCTATAATCTGTATGTGCCCCAGTTCTGCTATAATTATGTTGTTATGCATTTTTTACCACAATATAATTTGATAAATTTAGCAATGTTGATAAAATTCGTTAAAATTTTAACTTCAATAACATTTATGGAAATATAAGAACATTTAATCAACATTTTTTTAAATGTAAATTAATGAAGAATTATTAGGAACTTCGTATTACATGCTTTAATTTTTTGATGGATTGAATATTTTTTTATTTACAATTAAAAAAAACTAAAAATATGGACAGTTGCAATTGTTTAAATAGAATTATAAATATTATATATATTATATTATTATTATTATTGTTTATTATAGTTTGAATATAATAAATAAACAGTTGGTGACAAATTTTACGGTTATTCTGTTTTGAATCATAACAAAACGTAGGTAGTTAGTAAAAATTCCCGTTTTTACTTTATTTATTAAGAACTATTAAACAAAGTTAGAATTTTTTACTTTTCCCACCAAAGTACCACAAATTTTCTATTAGAACCAACTCCTAAGTTCAAATGTTGAAAATAAAAGCATTTTTAAAGCTTCAAAATGTGATTTTTTATTTAATTATCCAATATTTAAAAATTTAAATTTAAAATGAATATAAAAAAAACCGTAGGTACATGCGTATTCTGTCATTCATCAATTACATACAGTTATCTATAAAACTAATTTTTCTTATCCTAGAAAAATAATTCAATCATCACTTCATAGCAAGCTAAAAATATTGTTTATTTAATGAAAATTATATAAAAAAAAAAAAATATTTAAATAAATGTTTTATTTGAAGATTGATTAGAATGAAACCGTGAAAGACATCATTAACCTATATAATTGTATATATAAACACCAAAAAATATAATTTTTATACAAACTAATAATAATCAATATTTCTTCTATTACCAGATCAGACGTAATTATATTTCTTATTTTTATAGAGAATTCCTAACCTATATTATAGTATATAGAGTGTAAAATGTATTAAATAGAAAACTGTACAAAATATCTATTTTTAAAATTCATATAAAGAAATTTTTAAATAGTATTTTAAAACCAGTTTTTATTTTATACTTTTATTCTAGTAACTTATGTAGAATGTATAAATAATATTTTAATTTTAATTTTCCAAATAAGACGGGGACATATGCAGTCTAGGGGGTCCTAAATTTTAAATTTTTAAATTTTTATAATCGTTCCCCTTAATTTGGTTCTAATATGTATAAAAATAATGTACACAAAATTTGAATATAATCGGATAGGTTTATTCGTGACCTAAAGCCCTCAAATGTTGACATCGCTAATATTTTTGTGCAATTGAATCATTTATAAATGCAACATATAAATTAAATTATAAATACATATTTCATAAAGAAAAAACAAATTTTTATTTAATAAGCAATTAATAATTATTTCTACGTGTTTAATTACTTTCTAACAATCTTTATTGTAAATATTTTATTTTCGCGTGCATTGTTGGAATTTGAATAACATTCTCTGCATTCCATGACCACCTGAAGAATATATTGCTTACGTTTTTAATTTTTTAAATCAATCTTGAAAATTCTTCAATTAATTTAATAGCTCATTTAGTTTTATCATTCACAAATTTTAATTTACTAATTATTTCTTTACCCCTGTCCCCTACTTTATTCTAAATTACCCTCCCAAGTTGACAGCAATGTTTGAATAAAATTACAAATTATATTTAACCTATTGAAAAAAAAATTTTTTTGAAAGAAATGGTTCAATATTGTTTTTTATTTTACTTGGTATTTGATTTAATTAAATACATAAACGTTTTTATAATACATTCGATTCACTATCATATTTTAAAACTAAAATTAATAATTTAATTAATTATGCACCTACAAAAAAACACTCAGCTATATGTGAATTATAGTTATGAATTGTATGACAATGTATGACACGTCCAAGCATTAATCATAGTTCAATTACTAACTTTAAATTACTCGCTATAATAATTTGATATTTATCTGTACCCACGTATCTGGTTATCTTACATAGGTTGTACTTTTGATGTGTTTTAATGACATGTCATTAAAAAAAATTCTTTTCGCTACGCCAAGGAAAACATTTAAATAATAAATACATTATTATAAATATATTTATTTTATATTAGCTTGATACCTAACTGTCCTAACTAAATAATATTTTCTTTATAATTTTAGATTCAAGTAGTGCGAAATTAACAATGCAGTCACTTATACAAATTGTAAATAACCTGCAAGATATTTTTGCTGTAGTTGGTGAAAAGCAAATCGTTGATTTACCACAAATTGTGGTAGTGGGATCTCAAAGTTCCGGAAAAAGATCTGTGCTGGAAAGCATTGTAGGAAAATCATTTTTACCTCGAGGGACTGGTATTGTTACCAGAGCTCCATTAATTATACAAATGATTAAGTACACTAAGGAAACAAAAAAATCGATGTTAAAGTTACACAATATCCTAGACACAAAAAACATTACAGAATGGGCAGAATTTCTACATAAACCAAATTTCTTTTTTTTCGATTTCGATTTAGTACGTAAGGAAATTGAAAATAGAACAAACATTCTTACAAGGTTTAATGGCATTACAGCCAAACAGATTATATTGAAAATTCACAATAATCGTCATGATCTGACTTTGGTAGATTTGCCAGCTGTAACAAAAGGGAAGGTTGGGGATCAATCACCAGAAATACATAAACACATACAGAGATTAATCAATTCTTATGTGAAGCAACCAAATTCTATTATTTTAGCAGTGGTGACTGCAAATACTGACCCGTCAACAAGTGAAAGTCTTCAAATAGCAAAGAAATCGGACCCAGATGGCATCAGAACTATTGCAGTAGTTACAAAATTGGATCTCATCGACCAAGGGACACTATATGATACTAATGATTTACTGTGTGGTCGCAGGATTCCATTAAAACTAGGCATCTTCGGTGTAGTGAACAGAAGTCAAAAAGATATCGCTGAAAAAAAATCAATGGACGCGATGTTAACGTTAGAAACAGAATTTCTGAAAAGTAACTATCCATATATATATATAAAAAACACGGCAACAAAGCTTTAGTTCAAACGTTGCAAACGGAATTGCTAAATCACATAAAAAAAGTGTATCCACAACTTAGAATTGACTTCGAAGAAATGAAAAATAAATTTGAAAGACAACTTTTTCCACTGTATAAACCAGATGATCAAATACTGTTTTTAGTAGGACTTTTAAAAGATATTAGCAGATCGTACGAAGACACTGTGAATGGAAATCAAAACAAAGTTCCGATTGATGAAATTGTTGGTGGTGCTAGTATCACTCGAATATTTCAACAAAAATATTTAAAGAGAATAAATGATATAGACCCGCTTAAAGATTTATCAAACGAGAATATTGCAATTATTTTAGCAAATACATCGGGTACTTATCAATGTACTTTTGTAAATGAAAAGGCTTTACAAATAATTTTACGGCGACAATTAAACAACTTAATCGAACCGTCGTTGGAATGTGTAGAATTGGTGCGTATTGAGATGTTAAATATTTTTAATTCCATTGACGCCAGATTGTTGGAGATACTCAGACGATATACACAACTCCACGAAGATGTAAGTATAGCCTATGATTTTATATTTATCATAAATTCATAAAACATGAACGCAAGTGAAGATTTTTTTGGGCAAACATAAATTATATTGTATTGCGTAGATCTTGAATGGAGTTCGTGTGATATGAATGTATTGATTTTACAATGATATATTGTTTGTTTTTTTTGTGTGTGGTTTTGGATGGACAATTGGATCTAGTTGATAATTAATTGGGTCAAAAGTAAAAATAACCTGTAATTTTCTAATAATCACAAAAAACAAAAACTAAGGAAAAATATGCATTTTCACGTATAATAATTCAAAAACGAATAAATGTAGAAACATAGCATTTTCACCAAGTGTTAATATTATCATATTCTATATGTATATATTGTATAACGTATATCGTATAATTTTTTAATTCATGCCTCATGAAGTCATGAACAATTTTTTATTTGTTTATAATAACTTAACCTTACATAATGGGCTATTTACGAAAAACAACAATTTTTCCTCTTACAATTTTGTTATTTTAATACCTATATTGGAACTCAAAAAATTTTAATAATAAGAAAAACAACTTACATAATTTTACATTACAGAACAATAACTAATTTAAATAAATATATTATAATATATAATAAATATAAGTTACAAGTTAATGCACATTTCAATAATGAATACACCTTACACGCGTGCCGCTATAAACTGTAGTTAGTACACTACCTATTACTACTACTATAGTCGGACAAGATATAAAAGTTTAGATATAGCGATAGCAATATTATAGGCTTTAATTTTAATCAGATCATACACAGTTCTATACATATTCGTCGATTGTCGACCCTCATATTTGCGATTGAACAAATTTTCAAATAATTACACTAATCAGTTATATCAGTAGAAACTGCATGCCCTTAAAACCTTAAAATATGCATTTATTTATGCACTAAAAATCGCTATATGCCCTTGAAAATACTACCTACGCACAAACATATTATAAAATAAAAGATATATAATTGATGAATAAGTAGCGATAATTGATATCCCGTGACGACATGACCTGCATAAGTATATAACAGTATAATAGTATATAATTTTTTTAAATACTATTCATTTTCAGATATTTTTAGTTATTACGTATAGTATAAAAAATACCAAGAGGAAGAGGTTGAATACCCCCTCCCCCTTTATGTACGCCACTACTATTGATATTATGAAAGTGATTATTGACTTATGTTATGCTAGATTATAAAAATAGTATCTAATAAATATTATACGATATTTCCAATGTTTTTGCAAAGATTAGTTGGATCTAACATAAAACTAATAAAAAAAAATGTAACTTATAGTAAATATTAATATTATATTTATAATATAAATTATAAAATATACAAATAAATAAATGCAAAACTCACCATCGACTTTCAAAAGTTACAATTAAGTATTAACAATTAAATTTTAATTTAAAATATTTATTACAGCATTAATATCACTGGCCTGTTCGATAAAGAAGTATAATTAAATGTTACTAGGTATACTGCAGAAAAACGAATTTTAAAATTATTTTTATTTTTGCAAAAACTTCAAATCATATTAATATATTATCATCTATTAGTTGATACCACATTTATAATTTTAGAGAAATTGATCGATGATTAACTTTAAAAGAATCACTTCGTATATTGTTTATAGTATAATAATGATTATTATTTTACTTTTTTGACCGAAATAAACAGTTGTGGCTTTCGATTGTGAAGTTAAATAACAGTAGTTAGGTAGTTATTTAATTTTAATTCATTGCATTTAATTAGTGTATATTAAAAACATATCGAATTAAAGAGAGAGATGGATAGCCCCTGATTCAAAGGATATTATATATAAACAGTATACATCACTATACAGCTCATTTAAAATTTTCCATACTTAGTAATTTGTTAATGCAGTTTTAGATTATTTTTTTTTATGTTTTAATTATAGGTACGAAAAGTTTTTGAGAGGTTGTTAGAAGAAAATTTGAAGCATATCAAAGAATTTATTGTATCATACATAGAATCTTATCAGGAGTGTATAAATACAGCAAATCCAGATTTTATCTTGGAAATTATAAAATCAAATAATACAATTCAAGAAGAAATACTCGCAGCTGTAAACATAAAGAAGCACGAAAGTGAATACAATCCAGAACTGATTTTAAACTCATCCGGGATGCCAATTTTTCCGATTCCCGACAGAATGGCCCAAATCGAAAGATTAAAAATTATTAGAATTCAAATGTTAAATCAATTACTATCAGGTCTGAATAACGAAGAAGCATCCTTAGAACTGTCTGAACAGATAAAATTACATAGAGATTTAAGCTACTGTTATTTTGAATATATCAGGAAAATCGTGCGGGACTTTGTGCCTAAAAGAATCAAACACAAAATGATAAATTCATTTTTAAAAGACCTCGATCAGCATTTAAATCAAGAAATATTTAAAACTTATTTAATTGAAAATAATATTGACGAAGTACTTTTAGAAGACGAATGTTTCCAAAAGGAAAGAAATTATATTGAAACCAAGTTGGACGCAGTTAGGAAAGCATTGAAAATTATGACCGATATTCAATAGTTTTAGTTATTTCTTCACAATACGAGAGTATGTGTTTTATTTTTAATATATCCCAAATTCAATTACTATAACTCATAAATTATTCAATTTTATCATATTTCCATACAATTTTTTTAAATGCATCTTTTATTTTAAACTTATATTGTTTAAGAATAAGACAGTTTTATTCATATTGTTTATTTACTTACATTTGTAAATTATATTATTATAATATTGATTAACATTTATTAATTAATTTAATTTTGATTTTGAACTATATTATCCAAATATTAACATGTAGTTAGATATTTATGCATCTTGTATTTTTTTAAGCAAGAATTATGTTTTAATGTTAATAAAAAATATTTTTAATATTAAGTATACCTATTATTTTCTTTTATCTACTGATTGGTCTTTTTTTTAACAATTCAATCTCTTTAACCAAAATAAAAAATAATTATAAATGAATATGTAAATGTTTAAGAAAATTAATTAATGTTTACACGTTTAATACTGAAAAAGATTGTTAATATGTTTTGAAAATGTAACTAAATCAATTATTTTTTTGTAAAAAAATGACTAGTTTTATTTCAATAATTTTTTTAATTAACCACTTTTTAATTTAAGTAATTTATATATCTATATTCCTACTTAATTATAAATTCTAATTTACTCAATTATAAAGTAATACATAATATCGAGAAAACCCAAAAATTATTAATATGTCGAGATATGGTTTATAAAGGTTAATTAAAACTTTCCTTATCAACCAATCTACAAAATGTTTAAAACGTATTTCTATTATAATCTAGTCTAAATACACTATACTGCAGGATCTGATTATAAAACTCATCTATTTTATTAGGTAACGCTTTAAATTAGGCGTGTAGGTTCATTAGAATAGGGGTATCATGTTCGGTTCGTCATCCTTTTTTGCTAAAATGTAGTCTTCTCATATTTTTTTCCAGTCTAATACTAATGAGCTGGTTAAGTGTCTTTATGTAAGAAATTCAAACAGATGTACCTATTCATGAAAATTAAGAAGTATCAACGTTTTAAAAACACCTTGTGATATAAATATGTATAGTCCCCCCCTAATTAAATGGCGATGTTATAATATAATTATATAATATTATATAATAAAAAGTATATAAATATATATATATCATATTATAATAAAGTGGGTGTTTGTTAGACTTTTACCAATATGTTAGAATATTCAAGGGACCGTCGCTCAATCTTTTAAATAATAATACATTCGATAATATAAAAATTTACTACGACAAAAAATATGCATTATCTGGGAAACTTAACATTCGCTATACATTCGCTCATAAATCATAATCAATGTAGGTATAACACAATATTAACGTAAAAATGTATCTTCTCAATGATGATGATTCGCGCGTGGAGACATCGAACGCGACGTTGTAGTAAAACTGTAGTTTGTTAGACGAATGTTGACGTTCTAATATCATGACTTGTGCCGGCTTTGCCAACCAACTACATATAGCATGACGTTCAACTTTTGGGTGCGGTGTGAAACGAGCGGTGCTAAGTGTGTGTAGTAACCAGTGGCGTAATTGTGGGGTGGCAAGAGGGGCACTTGCCCCCCCCCCCCCCGGACAATTTTTTGAAAGCTAAAGGTATATATTTTAACCGTGGGGGAGGGGTGGAGGGGTTTTGATAATAATAAATATATTACATTCATTATACATTTCCCCCCCCCTAAATTTTTTCCCAGTTACGCCCACTGCTATTAACATCAGTCTTTGAGATTGTCTGGCAAATACTGATACAAACGACGTACGTAAAATTGTGGTTGTTAGCTGAAGCTGTCGGTTAATACACGACAACGGTGCAGGATCGGGAGTACGAGGAAAAGGAGGCACAGAGTTCGCGGGTGTCGCACGATCGGTTATAGACGCGTAGTTGGACCCCGTCCGAACGACACCCGCGCGTCTTATTTCCATCGCGCGGTCCGATGGCGACGGCCACACGATGGCTATAGCGGTACCGGAGTGGACATCGGTCAACGATCAAACGTTAACGGCACCAACAGCAGTTATGGCAATTTAGTTGTTACTAATTTACGAGAGCTCGACAATATCAATCGTTACGTAACAATACGGCCGACTGCTTTATGGACACGAAACGTCATCGTAGATAACGGTATATAGTCAGTGCCGGATTAACCACTAGGCACGGTAGGCACGTGCCTACAGGCGCCGCTTTTGAGGGGCGCCAAAATTTAATACATTTATTGCAAATTAGAACAATTCTA
The DNA here is from genome assembly GCF_020882245.1 of Rhopalosiphum padi. Taxonomy (NCBI): domain Eukaryota; kingdom Metazoa; phylum Arthropoda; class Insecta; order Hemiptera; family Aphididae; genus Rhopalosiphum; species Rhopalosiphum padi. The sequence goes on along the minus strand of NC_083598.1, from coordinate 65,517,607 downwards.
AAAAATACTTTTTTTTTGTATAAATTTTATATTAAAAAAAATATACACTATAATAATTAAAATGAAAAATGAAATGTAATTTTAATGATTATATTTTATTATCACGAACAACTGATAATAATTGATAATAAACGTTTTCAGTATTAAAACGAATCAAAAATTATTTAAGGTCTACTACTAGTGCTGAACGCTTAAATTCTTTAGCATTACTAAACATAGAAAATGAACTCTTAAATGAAATATCATTTATTAATATAATAAAAGAATTCTCTGAATGTAAGGCTAGAAAGCGAATATTTGTTTTATAAAATAAATAAAGTAGTAATAATTAATAAAAATTTGTATTTTTTTTTTTTAAGTATAAACTACAAATTTAACTTAATCTAATTTATGATAAAATATTGTATCTTGTATATCTAAAGTGTAACCTAGTGCTAAAAAACAATGTCTCCCAGCATCCCCTCCCAAATTTAAATATATATAATAAATATAATATTATCTAGTATAGGTATATTATTAATTTTATAAAACTATGAACTTACGAATAAATAGTATATTATGTTAGGTACATAATATTTACTTTTACTTTCAAAGGCCTGGGTAGGGGGGGCGCCAGAAAAATGTTTGCCTACAGGCGCAAAATACCTTAATCTGGCACTATATATAGTTGGAGCGATACTGTACCGCATTGCGCGCACAAAGGTAAAACGACAAACGGTAGAAAAGTTGGCAGGCGGCGGCGGCGGCGGCAGTGGAACAGCCGGCGAAGAAGCCGGACGACGACAATGATAAAAAACATTACAAATGTACTTTTTTTTTTTGTTTGTTTGTTTGTTTGTTTTTGCTATATATATTATTTTATAACAAACGTACTAAAACGTTTAACGTCGAGTAGCTGGCCATGAAGCGGTGGCACACTCGGACGCGCGTCACAACACCGGCGGTGGCTGACGAACGGTCGAACGCAATCGCGGGGACGCATAAAAATAATGCGGCGATCGATAAAGCAGCCGATCCAAATCGCAAATGGTATTTTTCGACCGTTTACTAAAGTACAATGTGGGTGTCGGAGACGTCTCAACAATATATTGTAAAAGTAAAAACAAATATATAAAAAAAAAAACAAATATCGTGTGATATGGGTTATACGAGAACACACAAACAATAGTCAGCACGTCAGACGATGTCTAGTTGCGGTGGCACGACGGCATTGAACGCGATCGATCTATATATATATATATACATAAAATTTATTATGTACCGACTGTGGCTGTGATGATATATATATATTTATTATGTATATATCAAAATACTGTGATGACATCACTGACATCGTGTCACGGACTACATGTGATATTAACGTCAATACGTCATTGATAACTATAATAATAATAACAATATGCACAACGGGACAATGTAACAATTTATATTTTATTACAAGGTGACCGGCGGCGTATGTTCCGACGAGAACGCGCGACTTTGGTGTCATGCGTCGCCCGGAAATAGTGAATGAAACGGGCCGTAAGGTGGTGTTCATCACAACGAAACCGAAGTGCCACCGATAACACACAACGAGGACGACGCACGTTGCACAAACGACCGGTATATAATATATGCGATGACAATGCAAATTATACATACCAAGACGAATGGTGAATCGTCGGGCGGCTATACGTTTTACGCACCAAAACGATATTATTTGGTTTTACACGGAGTGCGCCAATACACTCATCATCACTCAAACAACACTAACTCATTTTTAATTGTATTTATATATATCGTTCATTATTTCAACTCTTATAAAAATTTTAAACGATAATAATTTTCAAACAAAAATTAACATTATTATTATATTACCTATAAGACACCTAACATTCTGTTTCAAAAGACTTACAACTAAAAATATCCATTCAGCTACCGATTTATTATGTTGTCGGCTAACGGTATATACTTACGCGGAGTGTCAAGTTAGATCAACTGCAGATAGTACGCTGAAACACTTCGATTAGACATGATAATATTATTAATATATTTTTATCAATGTGTTTCTCTACGCATAAATGTAGTCAAATTGTCTGTACAGTGCGCCGGACAAGCCGAGTAATGCAATACACATAATCTATTATTATTATATATTTTATATTTATTTTATCGTTTTAGCTTTAAACCCATGCGTTATTAGCTACAGATAGTCACTATACAATATTAATTATTTTATTAATCATTCATTAATATAGCCACTTGTTGACGGTTTATTTAAAAAAAACTAATTTTAAGTCTTTTTTTAAGAGAGTAGGATATTTGTTAGACTTGGCGTTAGCGGAAGAAAACTCGTTAGCACCTTTGGCAATCTTGGAAAAAAAGCGCTTTTTATCAATTAAAAAAATTGACAAAAATACGTATTGTACGCGTTAATAACAATAATCAATGTGACACTAATGGAACATTTGGGCATTTTCATAATTTATTCATACTAATGTGTATAAATAAACAAAGTCATACACATTTCATAATGAATATGAAAAAAATGTCATTCTGACGATAGAATAAAAATACTATTTTCGTATGCATACTTCGTCATACCTTAGCGACGCTATTGGCTAGAACAATTTAATATTTATAATATACTTTATTAATTGGTATTATTATTTCTAATTATCGTATGTTGGTTATATAGACATAATATAAAGCATAAACTATTCATATTTTATATTATTATTTCTGATAAAAATAGTATAATAAAATAATATGCTGGCTAAATAATGTTTGTTATTAATTTTCTTTTAATAAGTATAAGGAACTAATAGATAATTAAATTGTATATTTTTTATTATAGTTTTTATTTTTTAAGTACGTTCAAAAACATTTTTCAAAAATTTTCAGTTTTTATTATCATAAATAATATTTATTTTCCTTCAATTTCTGTTCTTATTTGTAACTTCTAAAAATTTCTGCAACTCTTTTTAACTTCCTTTATTTCTTTTTGTTCAAGTAGTATTTGTTTTTTATTCTAAAACCGCATGTCCTCGTAGATACCTATAATATTATTATACTTAATTTAATTGTTTTATTTAATTGACATCACCATACGTGTCGCCGTGAAGTATTTATTTTTGAACTCCGAAACATTACACGCGTTGTTAGTTATATAGCAGAAACATTTTATGTAAAACTATTTTATAAAGAAGAGTATTTCCTGTGCATTGACCGGATTGATTTTTAATATTTACATTTTTTATAAATATAAGCATGTTTTAATTTAAATTATTTTTAACCATTAATAATTTATTAAAAATTGTAAATATTAAAAATCTATCCGGTCAATGCATAATATATTATGTGGGACTGTGGGAGATAGACAAAGAAAACAAATGCTGGTGTAGCGGCCCCTTAAACCGAACGTTTGTACATTGTTTGTGCAGAAATGTGCACCAAGTCCCGTCGTTTGTGCACAAAAACTTAAAGTTCTATTCCAAAAACAAATTGGGAATGGGCATTAAAACGGAAGCCCAGCCACATGGATTCCTATACAAAATAAAACATATTCAGAAATTATAAATTTCTTTAGTATAGTGTCAGTTGTGTGTTATTATTCTAAGTCCGTGGTTATTACTTGTTAGGTTTAAATGCTAATTGGAATAATATTTTTTAAATATCAAAGTTAACGCCGTTAACGGTAAGAAACGTATAAGTCGGTGAGAACAATGGGTTAGAATAATTATCGTAAATCGTAATTGTAACGTTGCGTTGGCTACTTGCATCTTTCGTCGATTTATTATTGTTTGATGTTCGTCTTATTTTTAGTTTTACTTAGATAAAAGTATACATTATTATATATTATATACAAAATACAATATCGGTATAGCCACCGCCGCACAGATTGTGAAATATCAAAACATAAAAGAAACATATTATTATACATCTATATAATTGTGACAACAGTTATTTTCTTATCGATGTTTTTTTTTTTACATAGTGAATGTGTGTGTAGGGAGTTGGCGGGTACAGCGCTGAGTAAACAAAACTTCGACAATAATATAATATAGTCAATTATTAGTCATGCAGTCATACCCATATTTTATTATTTTGTTATTTTATTTGTAAGAATACGTCTCAGCTGTGTTTGTCTGGTCATTAGCGTTCCGGCTGGTCCAAATTATTTGAGAATTTTGAAATTTTAACAACCATTGAACCATTATATATAGCTACCCAAAGCGTAGACATAGCGATTTTATTACTGTAAGTATAACTGTATAACTATAAATTGTTCATATATTTGATAAGTTATTTTTTTATTTGATGATTAGGTAATGGGTATCATATGATTAAAATAACAAATATTTTATTTTTATTTAATTTAATAGACTAACTTTTGGTATAGGTATCTTATATCTATTAATATTATTACTTTTGTGGAAGTATTTCGTAAGTAAACTCGGCCAGCCAAACTTGACATGTTGACTCGAAAACATCACCATTTTTTTCAAGCCTATTTTCAAATTTCAAAATTTGTTTATTAATCATTTTTGAATAACTTATAAAATACAAATTTAATTAATTCACTAAAGTTGTCTAAAATTTAGAAACTGTTATCAAAAAATAGTGTTATTTGCGAGAATTTTAGTCCATTTTCGACCTTTCAGACAAATAAGACGTATATTATACATATATGCTGTACCTATACATTGTATCAAACTTATATAAAAATCATTTTTCAAGTAATAAAATATTTTAATCGAGTATTTTTAAATGTCTAACTATTAAAATCAGGTAAAATCAAAAACCAATAAGAACAAATAATGTACTACATAATAAATATTATTGATTTATCACAACAGTCATAATTATTTTACTTTTTATAGTTTTATTGATAACTAACTATAGTTTGATAAATATACTATTGATTTCGGGTTTTCATAGTTTATTTGTATACTGTAGTATTTTAGTTCTGTTTTAATACATATAGGTAAAGTATAAATAATTTGGATAATAATATGACAACCGGATAATTATTTATCACTTTAAAATTGATTTTATTTAAATTTTACAAAAAAAAATAAACGTTTCTCGGTTTAGTGTTTATAAGAACAGTGAATATTTCATCAACAAATTTAGGATATTTTTAATTGCGTTGATATTGCTTGTATAGTGTAGGTATTGACGGTATTGTTGTAGCTACCTACAACAACAACGTATACTTATTATAACTTGTAACCTTAAAATTAGATTTCAGTGGTGTTAGTTTAATACTATGTAACTGTATTATCAAGTTAACAGCAATTTTAAACGCGCCATCATTTCTTACTTTCTTGTATTCGAGATATTTTTTTTTATCATTCTTATAATGAACTATAATATCATTTTCATAATTTATTAATCAATCAGCATTCGACTCTTGACAGCCGGTATTTACTGAATATTCAGTACAATCTATTTTATTTTATTTTAACAAAAAAAACTATCATTAAACTATCAGTGCTGTAAAGAATACTTTTTAAAAGTATTTAAGTTATTACACAAATACTTTTTTTTCAAGTATTTAAGATACTACCCAAATACTCTAACTGTATAGTATTTCAAATACTACTCAAATACTTTAAAAAAGTATTTTATACTTTTGGTATTAGAAATATAGACATATATTAGGTTTAATATTATTTTTATTTAATTTTTTTATTGGATAAATGTTTATTACAGTTTAAAAACATTATGTTTTCAAAATGTTCATCCCTTAAACTGGTTCTCTTTTTGGTATTGATTGCTCCACCCACACTAAATAAAATGTATGGAAAAAAACCAAAAGTATTTAATACAAAAAAAAGTATTGAAAATACTTTATGCCGAAAGTAATTAAAAAGTTATTCAATACTTAAAAATGGAATTTGAATACTTTTACTCAAATATTTCACAGCACTGAGAACCATATAAATATAAGTGCATGTATTAAATTACATATTATAACAATAATGGAAAATAATATTTGTATTGTATCAATAAGTAAGTTATAATTTTACTACACGTGTATATTATGTAAAGTTTAATTTTTACAGAAAAATCGTTATAATGTACCTTATTTAATTGATAATAAAATTGATGAAGTACTTATAGAAAATGAATGTTTTCAAAAGGATAGAAAAGATGTTCAAATCAAATTGGATGCTGTTAGAAAAGCGTTAAAAAATATGGTTGAAATTCAATATTATAAATCTATTTTCTGAAAATATAATTATATATTATTATATATTCTTTCTCAAATTGACAATAAAATTAAAATATTACAAGTAATGATAAATAACTATAAATAGTTGATTAAATTTCTAAATTACATTTTTTATAATATAATATAAAAATAGATTTGTATATTGTATGCATAACTTGAAGTAATGTTCAAATATAAGATACTTTCATTCTATGTAACAAGTGTATTACTTTATTAGTTAATATTTTAAAAAATTTAGGTAGTTAGCTATTTATTGTTGCCGAATCTTTACAATAATTTCTTAATTGTTTAATATGTTTATAATATAATACCTAATATAATATTTGATAAGTAAAACTTGTAAAATGAATTAATAGTTAGGTAATACTAACACAGTATTATCACAAAATTGTAAATTTGATGAACCTATAAATAACTGCTTTTTTTAACTTTTAAATAAGTTTTTTTTTTATATTAAAGCTATATTTACAATCAAATACAAAAAAAAGCACAATAAGTAAATTTGATAATAAAATTAGTAACATATATCTTGAATGAATTGAGGGGGAAACCGTCCATCAACAGTACCTCCTATTTAATGGGTTCGTGGAGAGCCGTTTTTTTTTTTTTAATAACAAATTTTGTTAGGTAAGGCCGGTAAGGGCGTCTCTTGGCCATTTTCTTTTAATCTCCTTGGAAGGTTGCTGAGGATGGTTTTAGAGGACACGCGGGAAATAAGAGAGTTTTGGTTTGAATAGAGTTTGGAATGGAATTTTTTGTAGTGTCGAGTTGCTATTTCATTTACTGTTGGCATTTGAAGATTATTGTAAAGTGCGTCGTTGGTCATATACCATGCGGCTCCAGTTATTTGTCTAAGACATATAGACTGGAAAGCTTGAATGGGTCTTATGTTAGATGGTTTGGCTTGGCCCCAGATTTGAATGCCATATGACCAAAGGGGGATAATAATTGTCTTGTATATTAATATTTTGTTTTTTAAGCTCATTGCAGGAGATAATAAAGGACGAAGGAGATGTAGGCGTGAGTTTGATTGTTTTGTTTTGTGTTTAGTGTGTTGGGCCCAAGTAAATCTTTTGTCTAGATGAACTCCTAGGTATTTAGTTGCATTAGGAATTTAGGAATTGGTACATAATTGAGCGACAGTTGAGGGCATTCGTTTTTACAAAGAGAAAAATTTATTTGAACCAATTTAGATTCATTTATCTTAATTTTCCATTTTTGAGTCCAATTAAATAAGTTAAAAAATATATGAAATGCATTCCATTATTTAGTAGATTTTGAGTCAATTTCAACACTATAACGGATGTGTTAGTGTGTTCAATATTAATTTACTGATAGATAAATCGTATTGTAAATTATAAATAGTTTAAAGTAGAGAAGGAATGTTGACAATTTTTTGAGAACCTACTGCAGTCTGCAATATAATATATGCTAATGAGATTAAAGAATATATTATGCAAAATAAATTAAAATATAAACATAATATAATATAATATAATTATTTATTGCTAAATAACATAAAAAATGTGTTTTATAATGATTACACAAAGTACACAATAATATAATTTAAGATTTGTCTTAGCTACCTATAGCTAGCTATAATATTATTATAGTTCCCTAATTTTAAGAATAGTTAAATAAGTTATTTTTTATAAAAATAGTTAAATTTTATAATACTTTATTCAGTTTAAAATTGAATTTGAATCACTCGGCCGGCCAAAGCTTATAGGTTTATAGTTAATATATTGTTTACCAATGTATCATTAATTATTTTGTTTTTTCCAATGCCGTATAATACGGGCCGTATTGATATTTGCCTGTGGCTGATGTATAAGCGTCGATTGAGTGAGTAGTGGTTACTGATTAGGTAATAGGTAATTGCCAATAGGTAAGAGCATTGATTATAAATACTATTTATAGTATTTATACTATACATTATATATATACTATAATACTATATTTATAATTTTAATAATATAATCAATGGTAACGGTAAGAGCCAAGAGGTATCGTTATTTGCGATGGGGAATTTTATATTTTTCTGTAATCTATCTAAACTGTTAACTGAATGAGAAAATTGTCAATATGAGAGCTGAGAGATTATGTTGTAAAGTTGTTTTTTTTGTTTTTGGTCATCGTGAATTCGTGACCGGGTTGTAGTTATTAGTTAATATAGTTACCTTTAAAAGTTTTGAACTTCAAAAATCTTACATTATTTTTCGTATATTATTATCTTCTTACTGTAGAGAGTTGATATTTAATCATTTTAACTGCAATCCTTGGTTTTGTAAGTAAATTTATTAAATACTTCTTAACATCTATGTGACATAACCTTTTTGTTTTAGTTTCAAGTGTTTGAAATATTTTTAGCATTTATATCCTGACAAAAGAACTTAAATTACATATTTTAATAAAATTAATACTTTTATTTACTAAATTAAAAAAATAGTTACACAAATTAATTTTCTATTAAGAGGACGTAGAACCTGCATGTGTTGTCTCCGTCTTAGCAAATTTTCGTCCACCAGTTGACCAGTTTCAATATTGTGCTGTTAGTTTTGATATTAGAGTGAACTGACCTATTATAAAATTCAAAGGTAAAATTATTATCCAAGGCCCCACGTAGCCTTTTATTGGTATTATTATTTTTAAGTAAGTTATGATCTTTTTGAAACTGTACATTTTTAAATGATTATAACTTAATTAAAATTAAAAATACCAATAAAAAGCTACGTGGAAAATTTGGTACGTTGCACGTGTGTAAGACGGAGACAACACATGCTGGTGCCTGGTACTACATCCTCTTAAGCGTTGTTGAAAAATACACATTTAAAATAAGGTATCTAAATAGCTTTAGTTGTTTAAATAAATTAGGAAGAGGGATTGAGCTCTGAATTTTTTTCTCTTTTACACAAAGTACTTAATTAAGAGTATAACAATGATTTAGACATGTTTTCATTCCATAGTACCAATTGATCTAAATAATTGATAATTCCAAAACTCTAAATTGAAGTCTCAGATTTTCAAATTTCATAATATTGTCATTTAAGGGAACAACTATAATGCTTGAAATTAACGTCAATAATAATTAGGATTGTATTTGTGATGTTATGAGGAATGCTCGAGTCCAATTATTAATCCTAATTAATTGTATACTACAATATATTAATGAATATTAAATGTTTAAATATTTAATATTAACATACTGTATTATCAGAGTTTACCTATGTTAAAATTCTTTGACATCAGATATGATGATCGAGACAAAATTACTTCAAGTCATTTCTCAATTTCAAGTTTTGATATTAGTTAGGCTGAAATATGTATGCATTTGCATATTGTTATTGCGTTATTGATTGGTCTAAACTAGCTATTTTACACCAAAATCTGTTTCATGGGTTAACGATTTTGTATACAAAATTTTATTTGCATATTTTTACATTTTTAGGATATGTATAATGATTGTGTGCACTTTTAGAGCATATTTAGGAATTTATAAATATGTAAGATATTTTTAACTTGATGAATCTAGAATTTTCACAAACTAATACATTTTTCAAAGTTAGGTCATAAATAAGGGAGCTGATAATATACTAGGTATACCCAAATTTTTAAATAAAATATTAATTTGTTTCATTCCTAAGTTAGGTATTGTATGTTTATCAAAATTAAAAAATCTACTTCCTTTTTTTTTATCAATAGTTTAAAATTATTTGCAGAGTAATGTATAAAATACATGTAGGTAATCATTTAATTGAAAATAAAATTTTAGAATTTACTATAGTTTTATTTTTTTTAGAGTATATCTTATGGGCATATTTTGTTAATTATTATAGCATAAATGCATACATATTTAATAAGTTCCTAGGGTACATAATTTTCAGCTTTAGTTATTAATTATTACTTATTACCTTATTAAAGTTAAATATAATATTATAAAAATTGTCGTACATTTTTTTTTTTTAATTTAGAAAGGCCCTATTATGCCCACCTCCTTATATCTGCACCTGATCATTACACCCTGTATTTAAATGATGTTATTTATATAATTACATTATTTTAAATACGACTACCTACTTTTAGCTTAATAATTTTACTGTACTATAAAAAAATCAGTTCCAATTTATATCAAATCTTTAAGTATCAATCAAGAGCTATTAATACTGCTACAATACTACTAATATTTTTTTATAATTCATTTTTTTTTATATATTTATAACTAGATTGAAACAGTGTGAAATTACTATGGATTCACTTATACGAATTGTAAATAAACTTCAGGATGTTTTTTCTGTGTTTGGAGAACAGCAACTTACTGATTTACCACAAATTGTTAATTTACCACAGATTGTGGTTGTGGGAACTCAAAGTTCTGGAAAAAGTTCAGTTCTAGAAAGCATCGTGGGAAAATCATTTTTACCTAGAGGAACTGGTGTAGTTACCAGGGCACCATTAGTAATACAAATGATAAGGTACACTGAGGAAACAAGAAAATCTATGTTAATGTCAAATAACATTGAGGACAATGAAACATTAACAGAATGGGTAGAGTTTTTACATAAGCCAAATGAATATTTTATTGATTTCAATTTGGTACGCGATGAAATTGAATGTAGGACAAACATTCTAGCTGGAACCAATAAGGGCATAACACACAGTCAAATTTTATTGAAAATTCACACTAATCGCTACGATCTAACTTTTGTAGATTTGCCAGGAATAACAAAAGTAGCTGTAGGAGACCAACCTGAAGACATCGATGAACAAATACAAAAATTGGTTATTTCTTATGTAAAACAGTCCAACTCTATTATTTTAGCAGTGGTGACTGCAAATACAGACCCGTCAACAAGTGAAAGTCTTCAAATAGCAAAAAAATTAGACCCTGATGGTATTAGAACTATAGCTGTAGTTACAAAATTGGATCTGATTGATGATGGAACACAACAAGACACAAAGGATTTACTGTGTGGTCGTAGGATTCCGGTAAAATTAGGCATCATCGGTGTAGTGAACAGAAGTCAAAAAGACATCATTGAAAATAAATCAATGGACGCAACACTGACGTCAGAAACAGAATTTCTTAAAACTAACTATCCAGATATATATACGAAACACGGCAACAAAGCATTAGCTCATACGTTGCAAATGGTATTGATAACACACATTAAAAAAGTATATCCAAAACTTAAATTTGAACTCGAAGAAATGAAACATAAATTGGGAAAAAAACTTTTGGCCATGCATACACCAGATAACAATATATCTTTTTTAATAGGACTTCTAAAGGATATCAGCAAATCTTATGAAGACACTATAAATGGAAATCAAAATGATGTTTCAGTTGAAAAAATTGTTGGTGGCGCTAGTATTGCTCGAATAATCCAACAAAAATATCTAAAGACAATAAATGCCATTGACCCATTACAGGATTTATCAAACGAAAATATTGCAAAAATATTATTAAATACATCAGGTACTAACCAAAGTACTTTTGTGAATGAAAAGGCGTTACAAAAGATTTTAAAACGACAATTAAATAACTTGATCGAGCCATCATTGGATTGTGTAGAATTGGTACGCAATGAGATGTTAAATATATTGAATTCCATTGATATCAGATGTTTAGAAACACTCAAACGATACCCACAACTCAATGAAGATGTAAGTTTAGCCTTAATTTATTATTTTATGATTTTGTATTTATCATACAACCCAGGCTTCTTTGTAATTTGAAGCTTATTATGCTCATTTAAGTTTTTTTCATATAAATATTCATTGTAGGAGATGGTCATCAAATAATTTTGAAGATAGCCTTTCCTGAAACAAAAGACTTTTTAAGACCCCAGTATTTTATTAAGTTTTTACCTAAATAATAATTTTATGATTTTAGGTGCAAAAAGTTTTTGATAAGTTGCTGGAAGAAAATGTGAATAATATCAAAGAATTTATTGCATCATACATAGAATCTTATCAAGAATGTTTAAATACTGCAAATCCAGATTTTATAATGGAAATTGTAAAATCGAATAATACAATTCAAGAAGAAATTCTTGCAGCGGCAAATATAAATAATTATGCTAATGATGATACATCAGATACACTATTAACAACCCAGCCTGCTTTCACGTTTGGAAAGTCTCTAGGAAAGCCAATTCCCATTTCCCAACTAATTCCTGACAAAGTGGCCCAACTCAAAAAAATAGAAATTAATAGAATACAAATGTTGAATCAATTATTATCAGGTCTTAATAACCAAGAAGTATCCTTAGAATCGTCTGAACAGGTAAAGTTACATAGAGATTTAAGTCAATGTTATTTTGAGTACATCAGAAAAATTATACGGGACTTTGTGCCCAAAAGAATTAAACATAAAATGATAAATTCATTTTTAAAAGACCTCGATAAGCGTTTAAATGAAGAAATTTTTCAAACTTATTTAATTGAAAAGAAAATTGATGAGGTACTTTTAGAAGATGAAAGTTTTAAAAATGATAGAAATAATGTTGAGGCCAAGTTGGATGCAGTAAGAAAAGCTTTAAAAAGTATGATTGATATTCAATATTTTTAATTTATTTTTTGAAAATCTAAATTCTTACTTTCGACATAATATAATAGCATTTATAATAGTTAATGGACATCTTAAACATAAGTTTCTAATTTATATATTTTTATATAACATAATTATAAAAATTATCCATTTTGTTATGCCTTAATTTATATTATATATTATTTAATTTAATTATTCATTTAAAAATAAATTATACGCCTTTAAGATCTTTCTATGCTGTTGCATTTGAAATTTCTACTTTTGTGTACAAAAAAACATAATTCAGTCTATTTTTATTAAATTCAATCTTTATTCTAATCTAACAAATAAGTATGAATTGTAATACAGTAATATTAATATTGTGTATTTATATAAACTAATTATAATGCTTTAGTTTACTATTTAATACCTAGTTATTGTTTATTATCTTTTATAAGTATTAAAATATCAACACAAAATCATTTACCTATAGTTAAATCACAATATCATTTAAAATATTACAATACCTATTAAGAATAATTCACCAAGCACCCTTTTATCCTTGAAGAATGCAGGTATTCAAATTTCTATTAATTTAAATTTTTAATTCATTTTTAGAATTATTAATTTCAGATATTTAGATTTGTATATAATTTAAGGAGTTATTCTGAAGTAGTAATGAATATTTTTTCTAACACAATTTTAATTATAAAATATGTCTAAAAAAATACCTATAATTATAAAATATACTATGTTAATGTTTAAATTCCAAATCATCATAACCCCTTTCAGTATTACTACCTTGAAAACTTGTTATTCTTAGCACACAATGTTAAAAAATTCAGGATCTAGTCATTCAAATTTCATGACGTATAGGCTTCTATATTTTAATAAATATGATCTGCTTAATAATTCACAGTAAAAAAGACTGGTTTTAAAAAAAAAAAAGTAGTTAAGCCTATTATAAATTATTATATAGAAGTTATTATAATATTTTAACTTAATAAAATATTTTAATATTGAGTATTGTTGTAATTTGTAATACATTAATACATGTTTTATGTTCATAATAAATTATGAATTATTATGTACTCAAAAATTATGCAAAAATAGTTATACTAGTTATAGATAAGTAACATTTTTACTGAGGAGTAATTGGAAAAATTATTTTATACAATATAGGTATTTTATTTTAAATATAAAATTGGATCTAGCTTATGCTTTAGAGAGGTCAAGATAGAAAACTCAAAACTTTTTTATTTGAAAAAAAGGAAAAATGGGATTATTTACTGAAATTTCATTTCCGATAAAATCGATTTTCGTTTTTGAATGTAACTAAAACGAATAAAATTAATGTGGATACTTGAAATTTTCTATTTACAATAAAATTATATTTTTGAGCTATTTATAGGAATAATAAATTATTATTATAAGAAATATTGTGTTTGCAAAATTATATAATATGAAAAAATCCCCCCTCATACACACACACGCACACTGCAGGGTGTCAAGCGACGCGGCGTGGTCTCGCAAAATATGTATTACGAATATACATTAAAAAAATTAATTTAGGTATACATAAATAAATAAATTTATATAGAGCCCAGTGAGCCCTGAAAAATTCTTCACCGAGCCCCAAATTCCATCGAATCGGTACTGCCAACTTTAGCTATGATAAGCCCCGTATAATTTATCCAAGTTACCCCGGGAGTCAGGACACTAAAACATATAAATATTCTGTAAGTTGTGACCATTGTCATTTGGTTCAATCCTTAGTTCATATAGTTCTATATTACACACACACATAAGACATAAATATTCAATTTTGAGATAAATAATGCCTACATAATACATGTAGTTTACAAACATAGTCCATTACTTTTATTTTATATAAAGTAATTATATCTAATATAAGAACTATTATTGTAATTATTATAATTATAATTAATTGATTATCTATACTTGAAAAATTTTTCTTCGATGTTATTTTGCTTACAATAACTTAAATTTAAATACTTTTTAATACATATCTAAGTGGCTAAGTTAATTATTGCATTTGATTATTATTATTATAAGTAATAACATTGGAAATGTGCATGTAATAAAAATAATAACAAAATATTTTGTAGGCATTTAACCCAAAATGGAATACACTTTGTGTGTGGGCCTTAAAAATTAGAATTTAGAATATTATATTACCGCTTTGAGCCTATAAAAAAATATAGAATTACGTTAAGAAATAAAAAAAAAAATCAGTAGTAAATGAAAATTATTCCATTTATATCGATTGAAACTAATTATTAATTTACAAAACTTTAGACTCGAAAGTTTAGAAATTAGTTAGGAACTAAAATTAATAATTTGATTACAAAATTGATAGTTAAAAATAAAGAAATACATTTTTTAATTTTTTTTTGAAAAACGATATTATTAATCCATGATCTTAGATAATGAATAAGTTTTAATAAACCACTCGTTCAACGACATAAGATACACTGTATATAGTATACAATATAATATATTATATGTTCTTATTCGTTAATATTGATTAGAGAAAAAAACGACTAATATTTGTTTAGGTACCATCAGTGACGGCGCCAGATATTTTTTATTAGGGGGGGGGGCGATATCGAGCGAAATTGTTTTATTGTGTTGGTAGGGCATTTATGTATGACGACTGACGACTACATCCATTAATTTGTTTATACCTACCATATTTTCAGGAAAGTATTGCTAAAAATGTTTTGGGTATAATATGTAATATTTCTAAATAAATAATCAAAAAATATACCTAGTTTATTATTATCACAAATGTACTAGGTAAAAGTAAAATTTCAAATTTCCTCCGTTTTCTTTTATTTGTATGTAACGATAGGTACATAACTTTATTTTTTAATGTATGAGATTTTAGAAAGTGTGCCGTTAGTATTAACTCTTTATATTTGTTATATTTATGTTGTATATTTGTTTCTAAAAATGCAAAAAAAGCATATTTAATTTAAATATAACAGTCAAACTTAAAATAATATAACTAATTAATTCTAAAAACTTTTTAAAATAATGAATATTATTTTATATATTAATAATGATATAAAATGTATTTATTTACTTACATTTTTTAACATTAAATTATAGGGAGGAATGGAGGGGAAAATCAGATGTTGGGAAAGGGGCACTTGCCCACTCTGGCCCCCGTATAGCGCCGCCCCTGGATACCATCTATAAATTATAATTATAATTACTGTCTTATTAATTAAAATCACATAGGATATGATAAGTTGGGGCTAGATAAATTGAGTCCGAAATACCATTTTTGTGGTAAACTGAGTCCCTGGTTATAATAGGTTTAGTTTCCAAAACAGCACATTATCCTTCTCACTTTTACAGGGTTTGGTGCTATCTATTGTTAACATAACTGGCGTGGTTAAAATAGTGCTTTTTTGCTTTTAATATCTAGTATAATTCACTACGTTGTACATAAAAATCACAACTAATTAAATATATAATATACAAATTCAAGTTAAATTATTTTTTTTATTTATGTACATGTAAAAATTTATTTGATAGATTCAGATATTCTAAACGAATTCAAATCTTGAAATATTTTTATTTTTTTCATTTTAATTACCTATCTCTTTGCTGCGTATTTATATATATATATATCTATTTGGATGTATTGAAGTAAGTAAATCGATAATCACTAATTGGTGACTATAGTCGCTATACAGTATTTATTGAAGAGATTTTTTATTTTTAAGTAGGTACATTGTCGTTATTTATAAATTATTCTTTCGAAAAATATTATTACTCAGGACTCAGTTTACCTAGCACCAATATCCACCCAATTTTTTGGGACTCAGTTTACCACTCCTGGATAAGTTGTAGCAAGTTGTAAGTATACAATATGTTATACGTCTATACCTCTTTATCGGTAATTAGTTTTATACTTCCTAGTTAGTAGTTTTTGTCAAATTACCTAAAAAATACCTAATAATATAAATAAATAGGATTTTTCATTCTCCGTATTTTAAGTGTAGACATTTTTTGAAACTTACACAAATGTGCTAGAAGCTAGAACGTCGACATTTCTTTTAAGATAACTAAAATTTCAAAAACGTAAATATTTACAAGGAAAGGCCTCGAAATCAAGCCGTAACTGAAAAAAAATATCGGAAGAAGAAGGGATCCAACATTTTATTAATTATAGATACTGAAAATGTATAGTCAATAAACTATATTCACCACTAAAATGTTTCTACTTTTAAAAATTTTGGGGAAGGGGGATCTGGACGATTACATCCCCCCACGCTTTTATGGCCTTGCTTCGAAAAACCGTTTTTTTTTTTTTTGTAACACTTGAAATTTATATTTTTAGGACAAAGGTGTGACTAGAGTTTCGTAACTTCACATGTATTTATTTAGGTGATATGTATTTTATTTAATAATCTGGAGAAAATTTTTTTATTGGGACATATTAATTGTATTTTTCCAATATTACGTCTTTAAGAATGTAGTGTTTTATTATTATATTTATGTTTTTTTTATTTAATAATATATTAATTATTATTAATATATATGTATATGTTAAGGTGTATGACCGCATGGCAGTGAATGTTGACAGTCACCGGTGTATGTTGACATTTACCGATCATTTTAATGAATGTTATCAATTTTTACAAATATCTTAGAATGTAGACTTTTACCAGTGTTTGTTGATAAACGCAATAGTTATTTACTAAATATTGACATGCTTGACAACATATATAATCAAATATATAGGTAATAAATAAATATACTCGTAGTTTAACAAATTAATTTTTAAGTTGTACCTATTTATTACAACACGGTTAACTATCGTGGCATTTACTGTTACAGAGTATTCCCCATTCTTATACAGTTATATTTGTTTGAATTATATTTTTTTACAATATATTTTTGAATTGGTTCTGTAATTCGTTGATCATATGTTTTTATATGAATTTTTAGTAGTTCTTCGTTCTTTACATAATGAATAGTTTTAGTTTCAACGGAACGATTAGTTTATCCTTAATATCATTCGGATTATCTCATGCCAATCATGCCATAACATTATACTAACGTTAAAACTTCTCCAAAGCATATTGTGACTGGACAATAACGTCTTAATTCTATAAAATAACAAGAAAATACCTTTTAGTATAGTGATTTACATCGTGCTTCATGTGTGGTCACTGGTCAACATTTGCCAACATTAATTGTAAATTTGAACAATCACCGGTGTAAGAACGCGTTAAGACCATTTGTCAACATTCACTACGATTTTTGGTAAATGTCGACATACACCGGTGACTGTCAACATTCGCCTACTGCGGTCATACACCTTAACATATATACCTAATATTATACTATATCTATTTGTGGCTTGTTATAATATCACAACACATTACACTTGCACCAAGGTGGGTATATTAAATCTACCATGATATATTTATTATATCATGAAATCTACCTCGATTTGCAGAATAATAATTAATAAGTTTTGACAAAGAGAATTAAGAAGTAAAGAGAAGTAGGTAAGACTAGACTGTTTAGATTTAGACTATACACTTTTAGAAAATAAGAAAAAAAAGAAAATATCTATGCAGTTAATAGTTATACGTATGTTATCACAATGTAGGAACGAGATTATATCACAGAATATAAACCTTGCTTATCACAGAATTGATAAAATATTTAAAGCAGTTTATTTGGATTTTAGAATTGTAATAGGTAAACAGTAAGAAATGTTAGTCCTGAAATAAAATAAAGTTTACCACAAAATACAAATTACAATAATTCTATATTTTCTCGGTGCCATATCATAACTTAATATTAGGATTTTTTATAATATATTAATATTATCACGTTATACTTACAATTGTTGTAATTTAGTTTTTTATTTATTGTGGAATTTATAAAAGATGATACCTACCTAATTGATGAAATGTTAAATGCAAATTCATATTTATTATGATTCCATCTTTGACTCGTAATAATACATTACAGGTTTGTTAATAATAATTATTTATTTTTATTTTATAATTTGTATTAAGAAACAATATCTGCAATAAGTAATTATGATTAAATTTTAACTAGGTGTCTAGAATATGATACAATGCGAGTGAATATGACCTTCTTCTGTTGTTACTACTTCCAATAATTAGGTATGGACTTATAATAAGTTTAAATATAACATATTTTTAAATGCTATTTGGAATTCTATAGGAGAATTAAGATTGAGTAGAGGTTGTTACTTGATGCAGCATCGGATTGGTAAGGTATCTACTGAGGCCTACCGAGTTTTAGCATTTTTCATGTTTCATTACAACTATTTTATGGCTTAAATAATTCGAATCAATTATATTTTCTACCAATCTTTGTACTAATTTATCATTATAATAAAAAAAAAATACGACCAAATTCTCAAAACCAGTCTATATTTTGAGCGGCCCACTGAGTTTTCCTCGGTAACTCGTCAGGCCAATCTAGCTCTACTTTATGAACTAGGGCAATGTTTCTTATTCTTTATATTATTGCTATACACTAATAAAATATTTTATACTTTGTGACATTCAGTAAAAAAAATAAATATATAATGGATTTTATTTAAATTTTAATTGGTAATGTAAACTAAAAAATAACAAAGAAAAAATATAGATAGATACATTTTGATAACAGATAATATTTTAATCATCATAGAAACTATATCAAATACCTATTAATTTTAGTAAATTATGTCTAAATTTTTTTAAATGTTGTGTCATTAAATATACTTTGAGACATATTTGGACTTATCCGTGAACACACTGGTTGAAAAACGCTGTGCTAGGATATCAGTTAAGCCAGTTAAGGGTTTGGATAGATGTTTGGAAGGTCAGCTTGATTTGGGAAATTCTTTGTTGTTGCTTGGGGGTTGTCAATATTGAATGTTAATTACTTACACAGTTTTGTTCAAGTAATAAACACAATGCAGAGTGGTATCATGAGTTTTTCTACCTTGTCTTCGGTTGATTAATAGGAAGAACTATGACTATCACAAAGAAAACATTCTTATACATATAGTGCAACCAAGTTCAGATGATGACCAGTTAACATGGGACAATATTGGTTTATTATGCCACACTGGTCATCGTCTTGGTTGCACTACAGTTATTAACTTATAACATTAATGTTCGGTACATGAGAATAATGTAAATACTTATAACTTAATAAATTATAAGTTATTATATACTGGATAATTTGACAAGTATGTTATAGGCATTTTATCATTATAAATATTCATAATAGAGAAAAGAAACATGAAAGTTTATTTAAAAATAACTAAAATGATAAGTAATTTTTATTATATTATAGGAGGGGTTTTGGGTCAACTTAAGAAATTCAAATGGGAACCAATACTTTTTTTCCAATCCTAAATTAAAGACATTTTTTTCGGAGTATTTCGATACATAAAAGTCGAATTTCGGACGAATGGTTTATGAGTTACATAGGCGCAATTTGAGTTTTAAATTTGGAGGCTTTTACAGAGTGGAGTGTTATAGACATATCCCACAATATGTTGGTCTACTTCTAAATTTCTAATATAAAATATATAAAATTATAAAATAAGAAATAAATAATTATTTTGTTTGTTATAGGGGAATTAATATTTATTACATTTAAAATGAATTCAACTGAAAAAATTCTGAAAAACTTGAGTGCAGATAAAATGTCGCAAGTTGTTGCAGGTGTGCAAGCAGATTTGGATAATGAAATAATTAAAACAAAACAAACTCTAGATCAAATTGATCAAAATATTTTTACTTGTATCAACAATTTAAAAAAACTTAGAAGAAGTATTATTATATCACATTATGCAAAAATGAAAAATAATACTGATGGTCATAAAAACAGTCAAAGAGATGCCCTTCTGAAAAACTTGGATTGTGAAGACGAAGCTAAAGATTTGAGTGTATTTATGACAAATCTGAATAGTTTATCGACACAAACAAAAACTGAACCCATGAGCAACATTGAAGAATTAAGCAAAACCATCTTACAAAATACTTTACCTCCCGCAAACTTTATTCCTAAGACTGGGTTGATAGATTTAACATTTGTTATTGGAAATATTGTTAAAATAAGTGATTCTGAAAATGAAATGAAATACAAATGGACTGTTTATGTTCGCAATGCAGAAGAAGGAGTTGACAATTTGATTTACATTGACAAAGTAACATATTTCTTACATGAATCCTATGAACCTAACCATATTGTAGATGTAATTAAAAAACCATTTTCATTAACAAGACATGGTTGGGGAGAATTTGTAATTCGCTTACGTTTGCACTTCAAAGGGAACATGAATGTTAAAACCGATGTATACCATAAACTGTGCCTGAATAAAGACATAACAGTTGGTATCCCAATGGTTGCTAAAGAGCAAACTGTTAAGTACAAATTATTACTGCACAAATAGTAGTATTTTTTTAATGTAGATTTAGACTTTGTAAATTGTGTACATAGAAGTATAATAACTATAATGTATAAAACTATAAAATTATTTTACTTTTAATTGTAATTGTATAAATAAATAAGAAAATCTTATTAAAAACAAAGGTTTATAAATTATTATTTATCTTTGATTCTTCAGTACTTCAGTTAAAATTAATTAGTAGGTACTTAATGTGTTAATACTATCTTAATTTTTACCACCTATTACCTAAATTGTGTTATGTCATATCTCTTATAACTTATAAGTCTGCAATATTATTAACTTATTCAAACATAATTTTGACAATAAAAATATTGTAAAAGATTAAAGATAATACTTTTAAATTGAGTACTTCAGCTCTTGTAGAATATATTTATTAAATAAAATAATGACAGACTTGGATTTACTTAAATTAAATTAGCTTGAATTAATAATAATAACAATAGTTAAGTACTTAAGTAGGTATGGCTTTAATACATACTACATAAAACTTTTATAGATGATAATATTATATTAATACAAGTTTGTTGTAGGTATCCTAAATATAATTTATAATAATATGTAATTTTTGAAAGAATTATAAAAAAAAATTTATATGTTGATCAACTATATTATAGTAACTATAGTGTAATAAGTATTAAATAGTTATCGTTTTAATGTATTGACTAGTGACTACAAAGATTTTATTTAAGATTCAGAGCACCAAATATGAAATAATGAAGCCTGATTTAAGATCTTATCAATGTCAGATGTGATTAAGTGAAAGTGACTTTTTATACCATAAATCAGTGGCGGCTTGAGTCTTCATAACTCAAGAAGCAAGTTTCTAAACAACCCACCCACCAACTACATTTACTAGGACTAATGTAATATTTTTAGGTTCTTTCTCAGTTAAATTGTTCATTAACTTTAACAATTTATGATATAGATACACTTATTTTTTATTTGAATAATCTATCTTTTGTTATGAATTATGAACAAACTTGTTAAACTTAAAACATTTTGTTTCCCAATTTTTGGGGCAGGAGCAGTCGCTCCTAGTATTCTTATAACAAATCGCCCCTGACATAAACCTTAATATATTGTCTAGTTCTAGTATAAGGTCTATGGAAATATCAAATTGTCAACTCTCAATATTTGAATATTATTAAGTATCAACAGAACACCTATGACAGTGATATCATTGATACCTTTTATCACGTCGATGGAAATTAAATAGCAGCTGACATAAGATCTTATCTATGATATAGAATCATGATAATAGAACGATGTTTTCATACTTCCGCGGTACGTTTGTAGTAAGTTCGTACTATAGTACTTTTTTGGTACAGTACTACAAGTGGAATTAACAACTTACTATTGTGCTTAAAGCTTAAGTATAAAAAATTGTCACTACTGTAGTAGTTACAGTGTACTATTACTGAGATTTCTTAACTAATAACTAAAAGTAGTAGTTGTTAAATTTACAGTTAATAGTTATTCAATCAAATACTATATACATCATACATAGTATTTAATTCTTGATTACATTTAAAAATGAACCAAAAGCCCGAATCTTCATCTAAATGTCGAACAGTGAGTATCCAGATTTGATAAATACTAATTACAACTCTAATTATAATATATTACTATATTGCTTCATCATCAACAATATAAATATAATTAACACTTTAAGAAATTACTATTAATTATTTAAAAATGTTATGATTTTTTTTTACATTTTCATTTTTATAAAAATATAAATTCTTATCTTTGTTATACACTTTATTATGATCAATCTACGGTGGTAGATTAGGATCGATTTTTGTTTCGCAAGATCTGAGACATTACATATTTAGGAAATCATGGCTCGGTTTATCGCAGGAAGCTTCTTTAGTGTTGTTATTAGTTTTGATCATCACATTAATAATGTCACAGTATTTAACATTATGCTTTAGTAGTTGGTTTTTAAAGTTTGGTATTATTATTTTAATTATGAATAATTTTCATTGTTTTAAATCAATTTAAGTACAATTATGTGGTATGGTTATGTCCTTATGGGTATATACTAAACTGGTCATTATCATTTTCCTTTGTTTTGCTGAATTTCATAAAAAAATAATAAAAAAAAAAACCACTAATTTGTGAGGAATATCCGAATATTCATAGTAGTTACACAAAAATATCTAATTAGTTAATGTATTTATGCTGAAAAATAAATAGAATATTTGTACGTATTGTTTATAATTATACTAAATACTTGATTTAAAATGAATTATTAAAAGCATATTGTTTTATTTTATAATATTATTAGGTTATATCTTATATTTTAGTAGAATAGTAATAAAGTTTGAATTAGTTGCCTTAGATATAAAAAAAAAACTAATCTGACCACCCTATGGTAGATATTTATGTATTTTATATTAATATAAACTATGCAACTATTTAATTTATATTGGTTAAGAAATTTATTTAGATATTTACTATCTAGCCAGTAGCCATCTAGGAATGTTTAATAAATTGTAATGATTGAGTATTGTATTTACCAATGTTTTTTAAAATAAGTATTTATTGTCATATTTTAAATTTATTATAAAATGTATTAACATATTTTGAATAGATTTGCATTAATATTAAAGAAACCTATCTTATAACTTAATGTTATGATTTTTCAAAATATTATTAATTTAAAAAAATAGTTATTGCCATGGAAAAACCCAGACTTATATATATTTCATAGATGTATGGTTAGGCTTAAAAAAATATATGTATACATGGGTGACCTACTGACCTATAGTTAGTCTTGAACCTTTTTTTAAAAAAAATAAATTATTAAGTTACCTAGGTAAGTATATTGTCCATCCTGCTACAAATGTCTGTGCATACAAGCAATCTATAATTTATAACATGGCCCATTTGTAGTATACATGATTGTTTAGGTAATTTAATACAATACTACTATATTTATAATACTTATATACTTCATAGAATATTATCAAATTGTATTAATTGTATCTTATTATATGATACATTTCATGATACTATTAAATTTTTGTTGAAAATACTTATTATTAATTTATAAACAAATTATATAATGATGAATAGTTTACTTACAAAATATTACTTTAACATAATTTGTTATTATACCATATGGCAATGACAACGCATAGGTTGACGATGTAGGTATTAACAGGTCATGGTTTCAAATAAGTAGACCCTGGCTCAGTGATCCTAGTACCAAAAAAAAAAAAAAAAATGCCAATCAATTGTGACAAGAAAATTAATTACATTTTTATCTTATAGTCAAGAACTATTATACTTTAAGATTAATCATCATAAATTATCTAACAAATATATTTTGAAACAATTGTACAGTTAACTAAAATTTTTCTTAAAATAATAGTTAATAATTTTTTTTGGAAAATACAAAAGTTAGATAAACATACGGGTTATAGACTACAGTATTAACTAATTTCATTAATTATGATTTATGTTAATTCAAAATATAATACGTGTATGATTAGTTATGTTGCGATGTCTTAAAGTGATATTCATTGTTATAAACTTATAACTAACAATGGCGTTTAGGGGTTTAAACCCCCCTCCCCTGAAATGTATGGTTGGTACGAGCATTGATTTTAATTGTATAATTAATGGGAATTTAAGAATGGAATTTTTAACCCCCCCCCCCCCCCCCTTGAAATGAATTTCTTTATACGCTACTGATAACAAAATGTAATTTCTCAACTTTCGTGAAATAATTCCAATTGTAATTTTGAAATTAGAATTTGTACATATCATAATCTCATATACTATCTACTATCTAGTATAATCTCGTATATTATACTCGTCATTATTTTCACAAACTTCAAGGTGAAGTAATGGAAATTTTTTTAATGATATTAGTGATTGGTAGGTGGGTACATATATATTTTTCTTGCATCCTCATGATTGTATTATATTATATTTTAATTGCTATGGTAAAGCGTCATGCTGTTAACAACCACGCTTTTGATTTCTGTTATTTTTCGACAACGTGTTACTATTGATATTTGATATTGATCATCACTATATATATTATATTATAAATCACTATATATTCATCACTGTTCAATTTTTGCGAGAAAAAATCTTTGTAGCTCAATGTCATAATAAAGCCAGCAATGGAATTTTCACGGTACATTAATTCTGTTTCATATTTCGTTATTGTTTACCTTTTCAGTTTTGAATAACGTCCTTGTTGAAAATACAATAAACAATATCTATAGATATCAATACGGAATAATAATAGTAATAACCGATAATAACATACTGACAGTTGATGATGGTACTCAATGTGCCACAAACTCGCTAGGAAATTATACTGTGGCTTTAGCGGTTGAACACTTGAACGTTACTTGAACTTGATTTTTTTTTCAATTTAATAAATAGACTAATATACAAAACCTTGGAAGTTGTAACCTCATACCTTGCGGTAGTAAAATTAATTTCCGATAAAAAATTGGAGTATATCTCGATGAATAAATATTAAAAAAAAAACAATGACACTCAGATTCTCTGAAATGAGTAAAATGGGATAGTACTTTATTTCTTATATTATTATAGCTTTAAATATATAATTCAATACAAAATACGATTAAATACTAATCATTTTCGTACATCATTGGAACTCTGGAACATTCTATAATAAATGTTTGTTGTATTTTTATCTATTATCGCTAATATAATATACTTATGTATGTTAAACATTTTTTTCTTGGAATGGTATCGTTCTTAACCAATATAAATACATTAATACGTATACATAATTAATCTACTGTTAGTTTACTTCAAAATGTTGTAATAATGTGTTGTTGATCTGCAAATGTAAGCTGACGTGTTGGCTTCTTATGTAACTATTATATCACTTCAAAGAATAAGTTAGATTATAGGTGATATATACGAGGATGGATCTAGGGTTGGCCTAGCCCCCTCCCCCAAAGCTGTTATTCCTAAAATATTATATATTGTTCAAAACAAAATTATATATACCATTGGCTATTATGAACACATACAAGTATGTAATTAAGAGTATGTACCTATCATCTATAGTATAAGTATTATGACTTAGCCCACCCCCAACCAAGTCTGGAGCCGCCCTTGATATACTCAATATTAGTATATTATACTTATCTAATCATTGGTTTTATAGCTATAGCATTTTTAATTTGATTAGATTTCCTTGTTATTGTATCCTTTTATTGTTGATATTTAATTTCCTTTCAGCTATACAAATAATAACATTATAATAATGTATAATCATACTTGATAATCAAGAATAATCAGACTTTATTATAAATTAGTATAACCTATATTATTAATAATTAAAAAATACTTAGGTACCTAGTTGGAACTTAAAGAATTAAAAATCGAGCGCTTAAACCAACCTCTGTTTAAACAACTACAATTACAAAACAGTTAAGGTTTAAATACTTTATTTATGACTAATAAAGACTTTCAGTTGTTAAATCTTATTTACTGAATTATTGATGTGATCATTATCATAATCATAATTGGGTAATAAATTAGTCAAATTCTGATTGTATGCGTCTGTACTCCTGTACCTATTACCTAGGTATTAAAATTATTTGACATTTTCATCTACACACTGGATGCTGTAGTATGAATTTTAGAGTTTGGCCTTGAATATTATTAATAGAGAATAATATATTAATATATATATAATAAATTAATAGATGATGCTCATCTTTCATCATTCATCGCAAATACCATTAAGACAGGAAATTATAGTCTGGTAGTATAAACGACATATTCCGGTTATTACTACGTTGTTTTTCTTATTTTTATTATTTTCCATTAATATTCATACTAGCAAACCAATTGTTTAAAATTACCATCGCTATAGAGTTTGGTGATACATATTATTATTATTGATATTAATTAAAACATTTATAATGCTATTCCTTTTTTTAAATTTTCATAGAGACTAATTATTAATTATAAATAATAATTATGATACCTATTATAGATATTATAAAAAGTGCTGCATTAATATATTGTATAATTAATAATTATAATACATGTATTATCTAATATACTTCATAGATTAACTATCAAGTTTTCGCCAATTCGTATTATATACTAGGTTGCAAACATGCGTAACATGTTAAATTTTCTACGACTATGTTTGTAGAAAGTTAACAAGAGAATTATACAGTTAATATTAATACACGTTAACTCACAAATATTAAATTATTTTATTCATTATTCAGTATCATCTCAAGCAATATAATTTTCATAAAATAAATAAAAAAAACTATTATAACCAAACCATTAGTTTGGTACAATATTTCTATATATTATAGACATGTAGGTGACTATAGTAAGTTTAGAAAGATCGTTTATATCCTAGAAAAATGTCCAATTTAAATTGATGGTTCATGATGAATTCATTAATATTAAATTGTTTGGTCCTGATAAATAAGTTTAAAACATCTTTAATATTTGGTTAACTTTAGTACTAAACATAAAAAAAGTGATAACTGATTAGCTAGGATAAGCATCTCATTTAGTTATGCAACATACATTTACAAAGTATATGTATTTAGTATTAGTTTGTATAAACTAGGTATTATTGATAACAATTTGAATATTTTTTGGAATTATTCAAATACTTAACGACAAGTTATATCCACAAAAAAATTCTTTAAATTGTCATTGGTTTCTGTACTTGCGGAGGCGAAAGCAACATTTTTCGCACGAGATCATAATTGGACGATGGAGGTCAGCGTATAGAGGGGGTTCTCAGCAATCCGTTAGATATCCTAGTGTTCCGGTCTTTTTCTGATCAATTGGAAAATCACGCTCGTTGAGCTGACAACCAAATAACTTGCTCTCTTATTTTTAATATTATTTTATTTTGTAACTGGTAACTTTACTTTTTTTCACGTTTACTTATAAATTATAAATTGGTTTTTGTTCATAAAGACTTTATTATTTTTAATTAAAAATGTCAGTTAACACAAGGACCAAAGCGGTTCGTGGTCCAAGCAGAAGTGTATGTATATTATGCATTATCTTTACTAAACATTTTGTATTTACAAATGTATAGTTTTATTTGCATTAATTAGTAAATTACTTATACCTAAATGTACAGTTTTTACATTATTTTTTTTTAATATTCATTATTTTATTATTTCTATAAATTAGCTAAATTAGCTCAAAATTATTACCTTAACTTATATTAAGTAGGTACATGCTTAATTTTCAAATAAAAATTAATACATTTTTAGTGTGATCGTAGTCTATATATTTATTATATAGACTTCCGTAAAGCTATACTATGAAATTACATTGTCTCCTTAAATGTTTGATCGAATTACTAAACGCTTAGACTTTATTTATGCTTAAAAATTAAAATATTTTAACGATATAAAATGTATTACTTATTTACTTTATATTTTTATTCGATCGTTTTTATTTTACAGGCTTTTTATATACCTAGCCCATAATAAATCTACAATAAAACTAAACAAATTATATTAAACAAAATATTTATTATTTTTTTAATAACGATAAACGATTTAATAGTTAATACTCAAGTCGAAAACGATTACACAATAAACATAATACATATTTTAACTTAAATAGCTAGTCGAGCATTATAAATTAACGTTTTATAGTATCGCTATAATGTTATAAAACTATAGATAAGTATATGTTATGTTTATGTTATTTCCCTGTAAATTTTCTAATAGTTAAATTGCGTATTTAAAAACAATATTTTAATTTGGTACCAATATTTAAGTAATATTTTTGTAAAACAATTATATGATTGAAGGTCATAATTGGCTTTCACCGGAGAAAGTAGCTTAATATACGAGTTTCGTAGTACAGTCATTAGGCCGGATTTGCTTCCTGTCCTAATGAATAGTTTCGTAATAACACTTCCGTATCATCATCAAAAGTATCTCATAATCATGTGCATGTTTTTATATAAACAAAAATATGTTGTGAACACTTTCGTATTAAAAATATATATTATAATGCAATGTATTAGTTATAGGATGTGTTATATAATATACAGAGATGTATTTAGGAATTTTGCGCCCAAGATAAGAAAAAATAAACGCGTACCGTATTTATCGTATTATATCAAAATGCTCTCCAAAATTTAAAATTTACTGCCCGGGGCCCAAGCCCCCCCTAAATACGTCACTGATAATATAATAATGTTTAATATTAAAATGTTGGTTAATTTCCTTGTGGCTATTATTTATCTTGTACTTCCATATTATAAAATTCCACTGTGTTCATAAATGTTACTTTTACACAGTGTAGAAACGTGTATAATAAGTGGATAATTGTCAATTTTAAATAATAAAAAAAAAATTTAAATCTTTGTGTGTGTATTATTATCAACTTATGTTTACTTTTTAGAGCTATAAGTATTATTTATTTATATAATATTATATTATATGTATATATATATATATATACCAAAGATTAAAATTGTTTTTAATTAAGAATACGTTATACCCGTATTTATTATCTCCATCTTATAGATACGTAAAACATGTCAATATGATAAATTTTAGACTAAGAATAATTGATTTTAATTTGTAATTTTTAATAATAAAACGCATTTATCTATAATAAAATTTAAAAGTAAGAATAAAACCTCATATAGGCTTTCTTTGTTATTTTAATTTTGAAACAAGTTATGAGCATTTTAATATAGTATATTGCTTCAAAATTAAAAAAAATCTGTGATATTCTTATTTTCAAATTAAAATGGATTATTCTGAACATAGATAATAATAATAATTTTCCGTCTTGTGCGTATGTAAGACTGATACATGCGGGTGTAATGACGTAACGCCCTATCATTGATTATAATTTATAAAAAAGTATTTATTACCAATGGTCCTATTAATGAAAATCAAAAAACGATAAAAATTAAAAAATATATGTATGTATTTTTTGAAATTAGAAATAATAATAAAACCATTTTCATTATTACTTAAATGTTTGCATATAATAAAAAATATTATATTGGTTAGGTACGTCAGAGTAAACTATTTCTCAAGACGTACCTACCTAGTACTTATTACGTGTTTGAGTTTTTTTAAGTCTCAACTTACTTCTTTGTTAAGTACTTACCTAACCATTTATTTTATGTCTCCGGATATATATATATATATATATGTATATTTAATCAATAATCATACCAAAGACCAAACTAAAAATATATTACATAAAAATAAAATCATAAAAAGTTTATTTAAAAACAAAAATTGTTCAGTATTATAGTAACAAACAAATTATTTAAAACTTAAATACTAAAAATTGTATCAAACGATTAAGGAAAAAAATTATTTTTTTGATGATCTAAATTAATAACTTAATCAGCCTATACAATGATTCAAAGGATAGACATAAATATATACCTATTTATTAGTTATTACCATTTTTTATAAATAATTTACAATTTAAATTTCTGTTACAGTGTTACCTATCAATTTTTATGTAGCTACCTATAATCTATATGGCTATATTAGTTATATTTAGAGAGAAATTATGTTTTTATCTATTCATAAAATAAAATTATTGAGCAACTTTTAATCATTTATATTGTAAATGTTTGTATTTAGCTAGTTGTTTTTTTGCATTAAGTATTTAAAGCATAAAGGGGACCTCATACATGAATGTTTTGTCTTCGTCTTACGAACGTTCAATATAGAAAATTTGCGTAAAGCAGAATCCATTTTATACTGTTAGCTTTAATATTAGTCAATTGACTTATTATCAACCTTAAAAGTTAGAATAATATCTATGACATTATATAGGCTTGATATTGATATTTTAATTTTAAGGTCAGTTATGAGAATTAAAGTCTTATTTTGCATAGCTATAATTCAATTTAAAATTCGGGTATAGCAGAAACCTACGGGTGCCCAACTAGAAATTCTGCCAAATATACATCCGGATTAGGCCTTTGGTCCTACTCTCAAACGCCATACGAAAAAAAAAAAATTAAATTAAAATATCAATAAAAGTCTATGCGATGCCTTACATATTTTAAATTGTATAGTAAGTAAATTTACCCTACTATTAAGAGGACGTTATACCTGCATGTGTTCTCTCTGTCTTACTAACATACATGTACTATGTACATCATGTCATAGCAAATTTGTGTTCAGCAAAACAAACTTTGTGATTTTAGCTTTAATATTAGAGTAAATTTACCTATTATCAAATTTAAAGGTCAGAATAATCTAGAAAATTACATATGCTTTTATTGATATTATCATTTTTAAGTGAGTTATAGCTATGTAAAATATTACAACTTTAAAATGTTCATAACTTACTTTAAAATGATAATATCATTAAAAGTATATGTCATTTTCTAGATAATATTCTGACCTTTAAATTTGATAATAGGTAAATTTACTCTAATATTAAAGTATTAAAGCTAACATAACAAAATGTGTTCTGCTGAATGTAAATTTTTTATGATGTACGTTAGTAAGTCAAAGACAACACGTGCGGGTTAAAGCATACAGCATAAAATTCTGCTGAACTCGAATTTGTTTCGGTGCACGTTAGTAAAACGAAGAAAGCATATTATATTATTATGCTATTAATGGTTATTACATTAGCTAGAAAGATAGAAACATTTAGTCTGGTTGTAAAAGCTATTTATTTGCAGCAATATTTCCTGAGCTAAAATTGTTTTAGGATTGTTTCCATGCATAGCTTCCATGCGGAGGCATTTGCAAATCGCTGTACTTTATGTATTTTATATGTGATTAACAACTTGATAACTACATATTAAAATTATTATTATTATTATTATTGAAAAAAAAAATTATATTATATTATTATTGAAAACTATGATATTTTTTTTTAATACAAAAGACAAAATAAATTTTCAGGTAGCGACCAATGTCACCGTTCAGAAACATCACGTTTCTCGTGATAAACGTGGACAAGTCCTTGGCAACGTGCGGGGATTCCGTGGTTGTACCGTTTGGTTTACAGGTTAGTACAGTTATTAAACGTTTATGTAAATCATTTTTTTTTTTTTTTTGTTTTTCATATATAACGTCAATAAAATCAAATATTATTTAGGATTATCCGGTGCCGGCAAGACGTCCGTGTCCTTCGAATTGGAAGCGTATTTGGTGGCCAGAGGAATACCAGCTTACGGATTGGACGGCGACAATATGCGAACGGGCTTAAACAGAGATCTGGGATTTAGCCCCGCCGATCGAGAGGAGAACATCAGGCGCGTGGCTGAAGTGGCCAAATTGTTCGCGGACAGTGGTGTTGTTACATTGTGCAGTTTTGTGTCTCCATTCCAACAAGTGAGCGGCTGGTGTAAAACCAAAGTACCTACAAATATTACAACAGGTGGTTTTGACAAACGGTGTTTTTGTCATGATGTAGGACAGAGAAATGGCCAGAAAGATACATAAAGATGCTGATTTACCATTTTTCGAGGTGTTTGTCGATGCACCTTTAAGTGTGTGCGAAGAACGTGATGTCAAAGGTCTTTATAAAAAGGCCAGAGCTGGTCATATTAAAGGTAATCTATTTATTTTATTTTTTTAAACACATAAAATTCTATGTATAATTTGTATGTAGGCTACTTAGTATTTTAGTACTTAATTATTATATGTTATTTATTTATTTTATATAAAATGGGCTATTATTTATACATTATATTGTTTTAGGTATACTATAATCAGTAATCACTAACAATTTAGTGAAAGACTCATTATTTTAATAGAAATTATAATAAGTTGTACTTAAATAAGTAATTTAAGAAGTAAAACCATTTTAATTTTTTTTTAATTTTTAGGATTTACTGGAGTTGACCAGGTCTATGAAAAACCAGATTCCCCAGAATTAGTTCTTAAAACAGTTCATTTATCCATAGAAGAGAGTACTATGCAAGTAGTACAAATGCTTGAAGAAAATGTGAGTTATTATGTTATATATAATAATATATGATATTATTATTTATTATATACATAGTAATAAAGTTTTAACTGTTATAAAGTCTTGAAGAATCAGTCATGTACACAATAACCAAGACCATATAATCGCTTAGGCTGTTTAGGCTATAGACTATGCCAGCAAATTTTGTAAGACGGTAACAAAAAACATAAAATTTATAGTGTAACACAAAATATTATTTTGACGTTGAAACATTATTTTAAAAACACAAGTACAAATAATTTGAATGTATTATGATATTATGAAACAATATCAATATTAAGTGTTCAAAATAAACTGCAGTCGTAGTTATATATATATATATATATATTACATTATTCATGCATTCATGGTTAGTTGCAGCCTGTAAAGGAATACTAGAATCTGTATCTGAATTTAAATTTATAACTGGTATTTTTTCCATATGATGTGGAGAAAATTTCCAATAATTGACAACAGGTCAATTATTATTATCTTATATTTATTTAAACTATATAGTTAATATATTTATTATTTTACATTGAAAGTATTAAAAATGAATTAACAAATCAGTTATCTTATGGCAATATTATTGAAAACTGCAAAATCAAAATCATAATTTAAGACAATAATATGAAGAGAATGAATATATTATAATATGTAATATTTTATTATTTTTTTAGTAAATATAATTTTAATTTATTAATGATAATTTTTAAAGTATATAATACCTTTTTTTACAAAACACTTTTTGGAGTAAAATATCAATATGTAGATTTGTGACTAATCATTATAGCCTTTGGGCGGTAAAACCCTTGAATCGTTAATCCTGAGAATACCATTAAACATGCGTCTTATTTGTATTTTAAAATGGTACATTCAAAATATCTAAGTTGTCTTAGAAAGAAACTAATTTAATATTTGGATTTTAACTCATACATGAGACAATAAACTGTATAAACACACTATGTAATATGTATATAAAATAAATTGTATCTTATTTATTTTTTTTAAATTAAATTCACCAATGAAAATTTATTAGAATATGATTTCATTTGCTATAATATTAAAGTAATGATACTGTTATAAACATTAAATGGAATTTGTAAGAGATGTATTATCCCACCTTATTATATTAGATTAAAAAGAAATATAGAAATAAAATGAAAGGTATTATGATAAATTGATTAATTTATTAGATATTATATTATTAAGAATTTAGAATATACAACATCTTAAAAATAATACTAAAACCCTATTGCTTGTTTGTTTGTTTTAATTTTAAATTTTTTTCTTTTTAGGAAATAATTCCCCTCCAAATGAACCGTGATATTGACCGCGTACCTGAACTATTTGTCCCAGAAAATGCAATTGAAAAAACTAAATCTGAAGCACTATTACTTCCTCGGCTTGATATTGGAAAGATAGACACACAATGGGTACAAGTATTGGCTGAAGGCTGGGCAGCTCCACTTGGTGGTTTCATGAA
This sequence comes from Rhopalosiphum padi, assembly GCF_020882245.1. NCBI lineage: Eukaryota > Metazoa > Arthropoda > Insecta > Hemiptera > Aphididae > Rhopalosiphum > Rhopalosiphum padi. Next base: position 65,482,917 of record NC_083598.1, on the reverse strand, counting down.
CGAAGAAGAATATTTACAAGTATACAATAACAATTTTCCTATAAGACTATAAAACATTAAAGAATTTTTACTTATAGACTATTATTACTATTTTCAGACTTTGCATTTCAATAGTTTTAGCGAAGATGTTAATCAATCTATACCTATTGTTTTGCCCATATCCACTGATAAAAAGGAACAATTGTTTGGCTGTGAAGAAATTGCTTTATGGTATAATTCAAAACCGATAGCAATACTTCGTAAACCATCATTCTATCCCCACCGTAAAGAAGAACGAGTATGTCGTCAATTTGGAACATCGCATCCCAATCATCCTTACATAAAAGTAAATTATTTTTAAGTGCTTTTAATCAAATTGATATTTGATATTTAATTTAAATTTTTATTTTTTAGACAATTTATGAAAGTGGTGATTGGTTGGTTGGTGGTAACTTAGACGTTATAGAAAGAATCTTGTGGAATGATGGTTTGGATGATATTCGTTTCACACCAAATGAACTCCGTGCTAAATGGAGAGAAATGAAAGCAGATGCAATATTTGCTTTCCAACTTCGAAACCCAATACATAATGGCCATGCACTATTAATGCAGGTATGTACTATGACTTATTTATCAATTACTATATTTAATGTATTAAATGATTAATTAGGACACTAAGAAAAAACTTCTGGAACGCGGATACAAAAAACCGGTTTTACTGTTACATCCTCTTGGTGGCTGGACAAAAGATGATGATGTTCCACTTCATGTGAGAATTCTTCAACACAAAGCTGTACTTAGAGATGGAATTTTAGATCCAGAAGCTACTGTTTTGGCTATTTTTCCAGCACCTATGAATTATGCTGGGCCTACAGAGGTATAATTTCTTAAACATAAAATATATGATTTCTTTTTTAACTAAATATTTTTTTTATTAACTTTGTTTTGTTATAAAATATTATATTTACTATAATTATATAGGTATGTTGGAAAATATATTTTAAAATTTTATTTTTAGGTGCAATGGCATGCAAAAGCTCGCATGTCCGCAGGAGCAAACTTTTACATTGTAGGTAGGGATCCAGCAGGAGTTCCACATCCAGATTCTAACATATCAGGTGATTTATTTGATCCCACTCATGGTGCTCGTGTGTTGACTATGGCACCAGGTCTGTCAGACTTGGAAATTATTCCCTTTCGTGTAGCAGCCTATGACAAAACAAAAAAAGCCATGGACTTTTATGATTCTGCACGACACAATGATTTCAATTTCATTTCTGGCACGAAAATGAGAGGTATATATTTTTGTCGTAAACATTTAAACCGTTCTAATCTCACCCAGAAATTTTTATACAACCCAATTGTATTTTAAGGTCTAGCCAAAGATGGCATTGAACCACCTGCTGGGTTCATGGCGTCTTCAGCCTGGGAAGTACTGGCCAGCTATTACAAATCATTGAACAAACTTTGAACAAAATTTTATTTATTTATATTTGTCCATAGTGGACGGTGGACATTCCTATTTTAATTAACTAACAATCCCTCCATTCCTTTTTAAATTTCTTTACTTCTATGTGTGTGAATTATTTTAATTTTTTTTTGTTATTGTATTTATTATTATTTCGGTGCGTTGAACAATATATTGGTAGTATATAGAATAGCTTTTTATTATTGTTATGCTATACTATTATATATATTATAATAATAATTTTAAAAACAAAAATATTTGAAATATGACAGTAGTAAATTTAATTTTGATAGTTTAATTACAGCCATAGAACTAAAATTACTAAAGTGAATAACAATTACTTAATTGTATAAATTATAATTTCTATTTATTGTAATGAACAATTAAAGAACCAAAGTGTACACTCCTATTCATATTTACTATTAGTCTTAGATATATTATATTATATAAATTAGTTGTTTTTAAAAAGGATTTTCTAATATTATTCTATGGCTATTAATTACAAAATTGATACTAATGGCTTAATTTATGTGTTACCATTGTTAAACATTTTAATTTTAATTTAAATATATATTTTATTTCTAAATGTTTTGTTAATGTGTATTTTATAAGAGAAAAAATAGTCATCTAGTTCTTTAACCAACCAAATATATTATATTTAGTTATAATATATTAGTATATGTATATTATGTCATACTATTTTGCATAATATGATTCAGTGCAAGATTTACCATTACCTCTCCCCCCAATAAAAATATGAATAATCAAAGAATAAAATATACATTCCTATTTGATAATTTATATTTAATTTTAATTAAATCCATTATATATTTATATAATATATTGTGCATATTTTGCCAATTTTACCTCATAACTTTTTATTTTTGCTAATGAGTCTAATGGATGTGTAAAATTAAATTATATTAGCATCCCGCTTTGTTGAAAGTTTCATGTTTTAAAAATAATATCTATAATTATGTATCATAGAAAACTTGCAAATAATTGAAATGTGAAAAGAATACGTCTAGGTAGATACTGTAAATATACAATAATATATAACTTATATTAATAATAGGTAATTATTAGGTATGTAGGTACCTAGAATAATAATAAAATATACTGTAGTTGTGTATAAATAATATATATTTAATTTATATTATAACTTATAATACAATTTGCACATATATAAACAATTAAATCAAAATCATACAAATGTTCTTATAATATATAACAGCATTAGCTGTAGCTAGATACCTACAATGTGTGTTTAAGATTATAAAACAATCATAATAATTATATTAATTTATAACATACACAAAAAAAAACAATTATAACGTGATAAATATATGATCTGTTAAGATAGTATTTAATCAATAACAATTAATAAAATTAACAACAAGTTTTAAGAATATTCTTTGTTTAGTGATCTACCAATAATTAGTCTTCTGATTTCGCTGGTACCTGCGCCAATTTCATATAATTTGGCATCTCTCAAAAGTCTGCCTGACGCATAATCGTTTATAAACCCATTTCCACCTATTAATTCAGTACAAAAAAATACATAACGAATTAACTTAGCGAAAGTAAAAGTATGATATTTACCTAAACATTGTATGGTGTCCAATGCCATTTTAACCGAATTTTCAGCAGAAAAAAGGATCACTCCAGCACAGTCTTTGCTGCAAATGTGACCTTTATCGCAAGCTCTACTTACATTGTACAGATAATTCCTAGTAGCACTCAATATTGTATACATATCGGCGATTTTAGCCTGAAATTAAAAAAAAATATAAATATCAAGTAGATATAAATTTTATAATATATTATATTAATTGACCTATATTGACATCATACGATATATACCTACCTGTTTATTATAAACAATAAAGAAAATATGTTTAGGTTATTTTAATATTTAACATTAATTGAAGACGTATCTACCTGAATTAATTGAAACTCTCCAATTTTAGTATCAAACTGTTTTCTAGAATGTACGTAATCAAATGTCAGGTCTATACACGCTTGCATTAATCTAAAATGTAGAATTTTAGACATTAAAAAAATAAAAAATATAATTCATACACATATTATATGTAGGGCCGGATCTAGTATATTTTTTACCCGGGAAAAAGTATAAAATTAGTGCCCTCTCATAATTCAGCCCCCCTATATTATGCCGCTAACCACTGTTACCTATTTGATAATTTGACGCCCTCCAACTAAGACTTCCGGGGCCAGTTCCGCGGTTCATCTCCCCTCTAGATCTAGCCCTACATAATATATGCATAATGTATATATAATAAACGAAAAAAGTGCAGAAGTACACCAGGACTCAATAACTCAACAGTCAACAACAACAAAAATATAACAAATATGTGATTTTAATTCAATTTATACCCAACAGGCCCGGCACTAAGCACCATTCGTTCCAAGTCTAGTCCGGACATTAAAACGTATACACCTTTATTTTCCTCGCCTAAAACATTTTCAACTGAAAAATAAAAAAATATAACAGATAATTAATATAATATTGAATCTGGATTCATTATATTATGTAGGTATTCATAGTTATATATTTATACGGGGATCTTAACTAATGAATAATGACTATAATAAATACTAAGTCTATAGGTTTTTAAATTTTAATATTTTGTATAATCATAATTTACTTTAAAATTAAAATATCAAAAAAATAGAGAATTCAGATAATGTTTTTACATAATTCTAATATTCTAATTTGGAAATAGGTAAATTTGCTTTAATATTTAACTATTTAAGCCAATAATAAAAAACTGGTTCCGCTGAACTCAAATTCGATATATTTAACATTTGTAAGACGGAGACAAGTCCGGAGGAACATTCTTGTAAAGTTGTAAATAATAAAATATAAGTACGTCAAAACTCAAAAGTAATATGTAATAGTTAAATTTTTATTAATACTGTTTATTTAAAACTATATAATGTATGATACTGTTCTCTATCAATTAAGTACCATTTTATATTTGTATGTTTATAGTTAAGTTCTATTACTGTTAACTTACCTATAGCTATACTATACTTATATAGGCGTAAATTGGGGGGGCTTAGCCCTACTATATTTTTTTAAAATTTTTCAAGAAATTTAAGGTTATATTTTATTAGAGAAAATTATATAAAATGTAAAACGTAATTCCTAATCAGGATATCCGATAGATATGTGTTATATGTAAACATTTAAGCTTCATGTATAAATTTTGTATTGTAAATTTATAATAAAATTAAAATAATTGAACTATACGTTATAATATTTTATAACGACAACGATAAAAAGTTATGTATTATATGCCGTTAAGTAAATAATTTTTAAGTTTTTATATACATCTTATATTATAAATGTTACAATAAAATTGTAAAATTTATATGTAGAGGTACGGGGCGAAACCCTCCGCGGGCCTGTTCTATGTTTATAATTTTAGCAGCCCCCCTTCTAACAAGGCAAATTTACGCCTATGTATACTTAGCCTTACAGGTTTTTATATAACAATAAATGAATAACACTTCTCGTTCGCCATTTAAATGTTTAGCACAATAGGTTAGATATAATAAATAAAGATTATAGGTACTTATATAATATTATTACTATTGTATAGTAAAATAAATTCATAAATAAAAGTTTGTACAGTTGATGCAAACAATAGGTATATGGGTATGCGGTAGCGGTAGGATGATAATATAATGTATTATATTTGCTTAAATTATTTATAAATTAAGTAGATAAGATAATAGTTACAACATATTGTTATAATAGAGTTTTAGAACTATTAAATAAACGTTTTAAGATCAGATTATAAATTATAGTATACCTATTTACTTTTATAGCAAAATATATTTTATTAGTTTATACTTTTACTCGTACTTATGTAAAGTTATATAACCAGGGCTCGGATTTTATAGCATTTGCTAATTATTATAGGATAGTAGGATACAGATAAAATTAGCAGAGTGAGCTATAAATTTGTTTTATGCACCAGGGACTTCAAATATGAAATTTTATAATGCTATTTTTTGCTAATTTGTATAATATAACGTTTTATTTTGTATTATCATAAATCTAGTTTATATTATGTGGTATAAAATTATAAAAATAATGTCATTTATTTTAATTTTTTTTTTTGAATATATAATATGAAAAATACCCACATTATCGTTCATATTAAAGTCTATTTTTAAATAGTCCGGCGTATTGGCCTATCGAACAGTAATTAAAAATGTAAACAAACAGTAGTTTTTAATTAATTATAAATGTACCTATTAATTCATAAATAATCTTTAGTTGATAATTATAATTTTTTTTTAATTACGACCAAAATACATATAAAATAAAACAAAAGTAAGCGCCAGAATAAAATTCGCCAAGGGCGCCACGGAATGTAGTTACGGCACTGATACCGTCTAATACTGAATAATGTGAATCAATTATTATTATTATTTATTATATAATAATATTCTTAGCGTAATTTCTAAACGTAATAAAATATTAATTTCTAGCTTTATATTATTTATATGCATATTTTTAATTATTTTGTGGTTCACTGCATATATAATTTTATTTATTGTAATAATTATTGCCAAAATAAAATGTTGTTACAGGATATTTCAAGAACAACAAAAATGATTTAAAAAATGTAAATTTTTATAGTTTTATTTTTAAATTTATAGATTTATAAAAATAAATATTATTTATTACCAGTGCCTGGTGCCCCGGTATGTTATATTAAATAAAAATAACTACATTTAAATTAATATAATAGTGTAAAAAATATTTTTTGTTATATGGTATTATGATAGTCGATGGGCCTTCATATTAATTTGCCTCCAACCCTCAATAAACTTTGAGATGGCGACGACCCTATACTTACCAGGTACTTTGCAATCTTGGAAAATAAGTTCACAAGTGTTAGAACCTCTCATACCAAGTTTATCGAGTTTTGGGCCAGTAGTGAACCCTTCAAACGATTTCTCAATTATAAACGCAGTAATACCATGCTGTTTTTTAATATCTGGATTCGTTCTAGCGTAGACCTATAAAATATAATTTTTAATTACGATTAATAATGATTATTATAAATTGTTTTGTGTTTACACATGTACAAATATCAAATATTATGACAAGTTAAAATTTGTTTTAATCCTTTTGGGAATTTAACAAACCAATATTTTCATACTAATTTTTAATATAATTTAATAAAAATGTATACCACTAGCACGTCAGCGTCTGGTCCATTCGTGATCCAAAATTTACTACCATTTAGAATATAATGAGATCCTTTTCGTTCTGCTTTCAACTTCATAGAAACTACGTCAGAACCCGAACCGTGTTCAGACATTGCCAGCGCTCCAACAGCTTGGCCTTTGCATAACTTTAATTTAAATCAAAAAATATTGATTAACATTTTAAATTATATAATCCAAATATACGGAGTGTATAGTTATATACGTATATGAATATATGATATGATTAATTCTTGATTAATGTTTAGAATATGTAATAATTGTATATTTGTATATGGTATAATAATGGGTAGTGGGTACAAACCGGTGGTAAATATTTGGCCTTTTGTTCGTGGGTACCGTTCAATCGAATCTGATTCATACACAAGTTAGTGTTAGCTGCGTAGCTCAGGCCCACAGATCCGCTGGCTCTAGTAATCTCTTCCATGGCAATGACATGGTCAGTATAACTGCCTCCAGTACCTTCGTATTCTATCGGAATGGTTATGCCTAGGAGACCAAGCGATCCCAATTCCAGCCAACATTTCTGTCAAAAATTTGACAATAATAAATGATCGTGTATTCATGCATGAATATTTACATGTAAATATTTTATACTTGATTTAGATATATTATACGATATATATCGAGTTTAAACTATTATATTCATAAAACTTAAACATGGAATCAGTGTCGAATTTATATATATAAGCTATACAAGCTATAGCTCAGGGCTTTCTCTGTCTTGGGGGGGGAGGGGGTCAAAAAAATTGTTCAAGTGAACATTTGTCATATTCCATATGTCATATATAATCGTTATAGATGGGGACCCCGGCCAAAAAAAAAATTATTCACACAAAATGGATCAACACTGAGAAATATTTTGTGTATTGAATATTATTATTATAAGAATCACCTATCAATTTACTAAAAATATTGTTTTAAACACACGTTTTTTATTGATGTTTAAAACATGTATTTTAAACGTTTAAAACAAAATCAATACGGGTTTTTTCTAATGTTTTAAACATAACAACCCTGTCTGAAATTGCCTTAATTAATTTAAATACAAACGCAATTGGTACACTGACCCGAACAAAAATTTTGTTTTAGATACAATTGGTCCATGCCCATTTAAAAATATTTAATAAAATAACAACGCGAATTTATTATAATAATGTTCCATACTTCCATACTTGCATACTATATATCATAATCTTATTATAGTTATTGTGTACGTACTCGTTTGCGAGAATAAGCACAACGAAAAAATATTATTGCCTATATTACATGTTCAGTTCTACAAAATAGGTATGTATTATAGATAATAATATATATTACGTATATTAATATATTATATTTTATAAATTCAAGTAATAAATTACCCTTAGATCATTGAACGTGTTAGTCTTGTCTATTTCAGCCGCTTTCGGTGCTATCTCTCTCTGAGCATAATCAAAAACGGTTTTACGTAACTGAAAATAAACAAAAATAGTTAAATGTAATTTCTTCAATCTCGTATTTTGATTTTATAGTTTTAAAATAGTTGTATTTTTTAGTTATATAAATATTAGATATTTATATAGTATAGTTATACTTTATACATTAATATATTATATATCTCAATAATCAATATATTATGTTGTCTAGTTGTAATTAATTTACATTTATTAATTATCGTGGATTTACTTGTCCCTAAATTCCAATAGTTAAATATTAAATATTGGTATTTATATAATGTCATTATGTCAACAATACGCGAATTCGTAATTAGCTTTACCTATATGGCGGAAATCCATTACAATTTTAGGGAGATTTAACAAATATTTGGTGAAGGTCAAGACTTAGTCCTCTTCATTTCCGTCTATCGCTATAAGTTACCTAGCTTAGTAAGAAATCGAGTTAATTATGTATCTATAGTGCCTACACTATTGTTTTTGTCTGTTCTTATTATTATGTAATTAATTATATAATATTATTATGATAAAATCACTTATAGATTAATTTAAATTGCAATAAACTTAGACCAATTAAATTTACCTACCTTATTCTTTTTAAATTTAAAGACTCATACTTCATAGTATTATAGTAGATAGGAACCTAGATAATTGTATTTTAAGCAGTGTCGGTCTGGCCCACCCAGATATTTTTCAATATTAGGGGCCCCTAGCCAATCGTAAACGTAATAAAAAATATGTATGTGTTTAAAATTCTAATCGGATACAACTCTAATAAATATGTAAAAATTGAACATATATACATGGTAATTATTGTGGTCTAAATAATCTATTAATAATAGATCTATATTGACAAAGGCGTTGAAAAAAAAACGACCTAATTTTATTAATTATGTATAAAATAGTTTAAATATTTTATAAAATGACAGTTAAATTTTTTTTCGTTTAAGTTGAAATTAAGTTTGTAGGGGGCCCATTCAAAATTAGTTAACCAGGGGCCCAGTCATGAGCCAGACCGACACTGATTTTAAGTAAATAGGTAAGTAAGCATTCTTATTAGTTTTTTCTAAACGTATTGTAAAATTATATAATGTTGTTATACAGAGATGTAGTTATCGTTTATTTATTAATTATTATAACAAATTCAATATTTTACGAAGAAATGAGGTCCTTAGAAAATTAAATTTATTTTTTAGTAATTATTAATATAATATTGGTATTTCATATTTACCTACCTACTTACGACAATAGTTATAACCGTTATAAGCACATTTGTACATTATTATATTATAGTTATTAATTACTAATAATTAGGTATTTTATTGAAAATATACGGTGGTACCTACCTTTGAGTTTGGTTAGTCAGATTAGTACCTATTACTGGCTATTAACATTGATTATAGACTAGACTATATTCTACAATCAATTCTAATAGGTACTTATAAAAATGTCGACCGATTTAAAATAAATATTTTACCTGAATTTGTTCATCATTGAGGTTGAACAAAATATCATCGATTGGATAGTGTGACAGAGACCTACGTGCAATTGTTCGGTGGCAAGAGCGTGTAAATAAAAAGCTGCCGAAGCGAACTACTGAGTTATTCATATTTTCGGCGTTTTAATGCGTTTTAATGCGTGTATATGAGTTTAAATTAAAAAAGTAAAAAATACATTAATCTAGGTCTGTATATTATTTTATAAATAACATACTATATGAGTTATAGGCGTGTTATAAATTTATAATCAATTATTGGATATATAGGTACATCGCTCATATCGTATTTAAACTGAAAGTGTTTACCTACATGGCTACACTCTACCTCTCAGCCTACAGTGTAACCGATCATTATCCATTACACCATTATTATTGGTAGTAAAGCCGCGTTATGATCGTGTTAGGTAATAGACGGAAGTTAAATAGGTATAGGTAATTATTAACTAATGACTAATACACGTGATCTATTACTGATTAAATAGCCGCATCTCCGTTGTAAGTAGAGCTACTATTTAATTTGTACGTACAAAAATAAATATTAATAACTATTATGGTACGTGTCAGCCGTTCGATAAATTATATAATAACACCTTACAGTTCATAAGTTATAAATTATAACTTATAATATAATGGGAAAACAACATTCACTAATTCATGGTTTGTGGTGTTAGGAGACTGATCAGTGGTCATTGATTACGGTATTATTTATTATTCATAAGGTTATTTAGGTTATTATTCGATTTGGTTTTAAATGCATTAGTAAATCATAATCAAAATCCATCACTTACGTTTTAGACACTGGATACAGTGGAGTGGACACTAAAACAAATCAACACATTTGAAATAAAAACTTGGAAAATAAATTTGTATTGGTTTTATTTGATACAATTTTATAAATATATTTTTTTTGATTTTCCATGAATTCCTCATATCGAACTATAACCCTTCTGTCCTCTACAAAAATATTTGAAAGACTAATTCTAAAAAGAATTTTTTCCTTGCAACTACTCCAATAACGTACTCTTCCTAACACTCAATTTGATTTTCGTGCCTCTCATTATACAACACACTATAGTTGCATGGGTTAGTCGACTATACCTTGTTTACGGTAATTGGTCAAAATATCCAAGGACAAAATATTAGCCGTAACTAGGGTAAGGTGAGCGAGGCGCTTGTAAAATTTAATACAAATCTCTATTCTTCTACTCCAGTTGAAAGGTTATTTTCATTTTCTGGGTTCATTCATTGTCCTACTACAAGAAATTTGTCTGACCACAATTTTGAAAAAATTAGTTTTTCTTAAAAAAAATTAATTATACAATTCTTTTATTTAATTTTAAATTCAATTTCATGTTTTTAAATTATATATTTACCTATCATAATATTATATAAATACCATTGGCTCGTTTATAATTTAATGACTATAAGTCTTTAAATATTACTATTTAGTATTTTATATTATTATAACTATTAATATACCTATATGTTGTATGCACTTATTCCTCAGCACGGACACGGGGAAATCGCGTTTTCTCGTGTTCGAGGAGGTGTACAAAATTGTATTTTGGTTATACAAAATTGTACAAAATAAAGTACATAATACTGGATAATTTTTATATTCAGTTTCAAACATGGCAGTGCTGGGATAACGGAGCTGCCTGATGCTAGGGGGCGTAACAATATTAAATGATTAATTGATTATTGGCTTATTAACAATATAAGATTTTTACTGATCCGTATATATAATATTGAAAATTACATACTTCTGGCTAAAAATTGTATTTCTTGTTTTGATTGTAACTTAATTACTAATTTTCAGTTATTTCCTACTCTTATTATGAAATATTAAAAACTGCGAGTGTGTGACAGAATAAAAAATGGCTCAATACAACTCTGCAAAATATTCATATGTACCTACCCATTTTTCCGAAAACAAGTACATTACACTTTACTTTCTAGTTTGTTTCTAATAAAATTAGATCAAATGCTCAAATAATATGAAATAATGTATAGTTAAAACTTAAAATATAAAATAATTTTCAAGCATATTGACAAACCAAATAAAATTCTATAAGTTGAGCTTTTAATTTTTGTTGATATATTATATACATATTAATTACATTATATATAATATTAACAAAACTCGTCAAGCTCAGACAGCTCAGCTCATAGATCGACGTGCTGTATAGGTACATACACACACCTACGATAAAGGTAAAATGTAATAATATATAATAAATAATAATAATTGTATTCAACCTGGAAATTTCAAGAGATGCCATGCTATAATATTACGTATCTTATCGTTTACAATATCGACAAGACGGCGACAAGTGTGAGACGTGAGTGACTATTTATTTTATCGGAATATTTAATTATTATTTATTAGATTTTGTAATATTGTACCTTTATGGCCATACGGACTATAATAAGCTGTGGCTCAATGGCTGTACGCCTGTACCTATACTACATTACTATAATATCAATAATAGTATCTGGTTTTCAAACTAAAACAATGTAATTATTTTTTTAGAAAATTATTTAATATTTTATTTTATTGTGTTTATACTGTATTTATAAAAACAAATTATTTTACATTTTATTTTATACCTATTATTTGATTATTTGACTAATATGTGTGCAGTATATTTTGTGATATTATTACTATTAACGTAATTTATATTTTATTAGAAAGTAAAGTGTAATGTACTTATTTTCGAAAAAACGGATACATTTGGATATTTTGACCTAGATTCCTTTTACACTTGAATAAAAAAAATACTGTTCCTGTGTGCTCCTTGGCGTGTCAGTGTATCACAAATTCAAAAGCATTTGACGGAGTCTGGCACGAAAGGCTACTGTATAAATTAAAAAATTTTCTTCCACCAACATATTACTTGCTGATATATCTCACCGGCCGTCACTTGGCACTTCCAAGTCAGGTTTGGTTTTTTATTTTCAAACATTGCAAATATTAATGCAGGAGTCTCTCGGGGTGGCATTTTTACACCAATACTATACAATATATATATATGTGTGTGATTGGGTTTGTGAGTGACAAGGCAATTATAATTTAAAGCGATACATGAAGACTCAATTTCTGCTTCCCAAAATCTTCAACAATAATACCTTAACTTAATGACAAACTACAATAAATTGCGAGTTAAAGTAAATCAATCAAAATCACTACACATTACCTTTACTTATTTACTCTTCGCCTTGCTCCCTGTCCTGAAGTTTTCTTAGCTGAATCCCTATCCCATCTTCTCAATTGGTTAATTACCTAGGGTAGTTATTGACCGATGCTTCACCTGGGAACTACATATAAGGGGAAAAAACTGGCCTTAAATGCACGTTTTCGGTTGCTTAAAATTATATTATCTAAATATCTAATAAAGTAATAAACATTTAAAATTAAATATCAAATTGCTCATTTGCAATAATTAAGCCAATGTGCTACGTGGTCTCAGTGGCGTACTTAGGGACAGGCTATGAGGCTAGACTCTAGAGCCCTAGGGCAGCTTTTTTGGAGAGGTGGCTTATTTTTGAAATCAAGAGATAGGTACTTGGAAAAATTATTTTAATATATTTTATAAATTAAAATATGTTTTGATTATTGATACATGTGACAAGTCGTTTAACAGGTTCATGTGAATGTGTTTTCTAAAAATATAACTGCTATTTCCTATTGCCACTAAATTGCTACCCGTGTCTAATCTTCTGAACCACTGTAACAGAAAGTCATTGTATATTTTTAGCAACAATTTATAATGTTATGTTCAATAAACGTATAACTTTTAATTATTTTAAATTCATTTTAACGTTGACAACGAACACGAGTAGTGTAAAACTGGATATCTTAACATTCTAAGCCAAGCCAAGTCAAGCCGATTAGGTATAACTAATCATTATTTTATTTAAGCTTCTAGCAAGCTAATTTATAATTTATAAACAGTTTTATAAATATTCTACAGCGCTTACGTATTATAAATATTGTAAATTGCTTAAATTAATCTTTTTGATTTGTATATTCTTGTATTATTTATATCTACATAAACATATTCTAGTGTTTAATATGTTATTTTGTTTTTACTTTTGGTCCAATTTTGTTAATAAATTAAGGTTTATAGTACATTAATTTTATATTTATATTTTTTATTTTATTATATTTAATTTTATTTGTTTTTAAAAATATTTGTAACACTTAAAAAAAGGTAATGATTTAATAAATTTAAAGGTTTTTTTATATGATTTTGCTATTGATATTATTTATGTTTATAGTATGATTATATATGTTGATTTTTTACTTTCCATTGTTATGGAACTGACAACTGTACAAGAATCGTATTGACAAGTAAAGAAAACTATTAGGCCTGCAGAAATACGTATTTTTTTAAATTTGTTTGTTTTAAAGATTTAATATAAATTATTTTAATAAAAATGTGCATACAAAAATGTATCATGAAAGGACGAAAGGTTCAGACCAAATATTGTTGATTCCTTGGTACCTACCACGAGGTAAGGATAGGAGCGCCAGAATAATTTAGCCTATGGGCTCCAAAAAGCTAAATACGCCACATGATGTGGACACATAGCCTCCAACGGCTCCAACTCTGGGGCAATGCCAAAATATCCAATCTCAACAAAGTTCAAACCGTTCAAAACAAAATCCATTATCAACGCCCCTCCTTGTATTTCTAATTTTACTCTTCACTCTGATAGTCTAACTTGAAAATTAAAATCATTCATGAAGAAACTAAAACGTATTAGACAAACGATTTTTCAAAAGACTCCCTTCTCATCCTAACCCATTTATATCCACTCACAAGAATCCTAGAAACAGTAAAAACCCACTATGTCTAAAAAAAAAAATTTGTGTAGAGATATTTTTAATTATTAACAATAATAACCAATATTAACGAAAGGAAGAAAAAAAATTAAAAAAATTAATATTTAATATATATATGAGCATAAAAAAGTGCGATCACTGGATGGCTCTTCCTCCCCCTATTTCATGTATTAATTGCTTGTAGCACATATTCTTATGGTATTCGGAAAAAAAAACTAACAAAGCAACAACATTCATTGGAAAAAAAGCCTCATTATATAGGAAAAAAATTCTATTTATAAAATATTATGAATAAATATTATAATTAAAAAATTTTATTATATCCTTAGATATAGATTGTATTTCTTAAAACAAAATTTTCTGTGAACAATTTAAAAAGTTTTATGTAGTCCATAAACTTGAGGATCATCAGTCCTCTAATTTTCTAAAAAAAAGTAATTGTTTTATTTAATTTTCTCATTACTTCATTAGTATTACTAGAGTAATAACTGATAACCATAAAATATTTTTGAAAAAATATCATCCATTACCTACTATTTAACAAAGTTCTCTTGGAATATTGTTTTTTTAAATTAAAAAAAAAAAAATACACCAGTATTTTGTATGGAGTTGAATGTAAATATTTAATAGATTTTGATTAGAATAGACTTAATAGATAAGACTGCATTTTATAGTTAAAAAAAAAGTTTTTATATCATTTATTTTTTCAGTTTAACAGGTTATATTATCGAACAACATTTTTAAAGAATCTTAATTTAAAAAAAGCAATTATATTCATATGTCATAATACTACAAGTCTTTGGTTTATATTTTATTTATCTAAATCATTTTCCTATAAAATAAATTACATAATAATGAGATTACTTTAATACATAATATTTAGTTTAGTTATGCATAATTTATTAATAAAAAATGGTATTATAAATAGAAATTAAAATCCTAGGTTTATGTTACAACAATAAATGATAATTAGACATTTAAAGATATAAATTACAAAGGAAATAGGAAACACATAAATATTTAAAAATAGCTTAAAACAAACAATGAAAATAAGTTGTATTATCACTATTATACTATAGATAATTTTATAAAATCAATGACAAAGCTTAAAAATATTGAGAAATGTTCTAGAAATTAATCATCATACCAATCGTCAGTGTTTTTTGCTTTAACAACACTGTTTTCTACTCTACTTAATGTTACACTGATTCTTCTAAGTATTTCTTCATCATTGACAAAGTCTATATTGCCAAGAATTCGTTTTAATTTTAATAAAATATTTGTTTTTATGTCTTCAACATCTAGTTTTTCTTCTTTTAATTGTTCGTCAATATCAATTAGTGACTTTTTGTTAAAGATGCCTAACATATGTACATGTTCACATATAGTAATTTCTCCTCGTCTGCACGAACATTCATAAATATGGGCACAAATATTATAACATGCTTCACACTTGACTGTGCAATCTATTATTTTACAAAACTTTCTAGTAACTGTCACATAGCCATCATTTGTACCATCTTCTAGTGTAACCCGCCATTTATTATTAGAGAGGGGGAAAATAAGTTTAGATGGATAACACATTGCATTTTTGTGATTGTTGGAAATTTTAATATTAATTTCTTCAATTTTAGTTTTTCTATTTTTCTGAATTTCTAAGAGAGCTGTAAAGAAAATGTGCATATTTTTTGACAAGTTCGGAGTAAAATGTTTTTTATTTTCACATAGTACTATCATTTGGTTATAAACAGTGTTAATGTTAATCATTTGTTTTAAGTTAAGAGATTCTTTTAAATAACAGAAAGCCCACATATCTGCTCTGCTAGCAAACATCTGATCAAAAAAAGTTCCAAATACTTTAGTTTCATTGTTCATCTTAAGGTTATTATTAGTATAATTTATAATTTCTTGTTTAATACTTTCATCAGGTGCATTAAAAAATGAGCATATTTTATCATAAATTTCATGTTGTAAATCTTGATTTTCGATTTCAGTTTGAAGCTTTTCTATTATTTGATTATCAATATATCTTTGGTTAATAACATGCCTAACTGGTGACATAATTGAACACCAACTTTCATATAAGTCATAGTTGTCATCAGTGATTAATGCTTTAGCATAAATACAGCCCATTTTATTGAAAATTATATTTAAAAAAAATGATTGATAAATTTTACTATCATTACACATCATGAAACATACTGGTAACATCACATTAAATTCATCACACACATATAGCACAGTCAAATATAATTGAGCACGGACCATACTCATTTCAGTCACCATGAATATTCCGTCCGTTCCAAATTTATTTATCCAATTGTGTTGATTTCGAGTCATAAATATTAACATAACATCATTAGGTTCAAAGTTTTCACATGCTACATTATAAGGTTTATAAAACAATATAGGATTATCAGGAGTACGTTGTAATTTTAAAATCCATCTATCTGTACTGAGATCATTGATTGTCCTATGTTTAATAAATTCTGGATGCCTAATTCCCAGTTTACGTTCAATATTCTTAATATCTTTTCTATTTAGCATATGAACACGTCCCAACGTATCTGATGCCTTGGCGCGAGCCGCATTTATGACAAAGTCTGGATGATCACCCCGTTGAATTAACTCAGTAATTTCTTCTCGTTCTCGTTTAGTCATTCTCAAGTGTTCAGTTGATATGTCATGACCATAATGTGTAGCACACAATAATATTTCAACAGAGCCATCTTTGTTTTGGACTTCTTTAATTGATGCTGTACATAACCCTTTTACTTTAATAGGAGTACTTCGCTTTCGCACTCCTTTAGACTTACTAGTGAAATATGTAGACCGATTACAGTAGTAATAAGAAAGTTTTTTACCATCCTGAAGTGTCTTGCAACCAGTAACACGGACGTAGCGACTATTATTTTCTTGTTCAAAGTCTTCTTTCCATGTTAGAAATTCTGAAAATGTTTTAATTGTTAGATAAATAAATCCCAATTCATAATAATAGATTATAAGTTGATATTTATAATATAATGTATTACCATCTTCTGAAGTGAATTTTAAACTGCGTATGTCAAAATCAATACAATGATCAAATTTTAAATGACTAATAAAGAGCTGTTTATTGTAAAATTTACATTTGCATCCTTTTTCCATGCATTGTAAATCAGTGCTTTTTCTAGGCCTTTTTGCTATAAAACCTGGTACAGTTTTATTTCCATTGTGCATAGAATCAAGATGGTTTTTTAGACTGGTTTTATTGCGAAACAAAAATCCACAAAGAGCACATTCCACAGTAGGATACCTAGAAAACATTAAAATAATAATGTAAATTTGTATACAATTATAATTATTTTATTGCTGGCTAATTTATTTTAATCACTTAACTAAGATCCTATAATTTAATAAATGTTGATTAAAATTTTAAACTCAATAATGTACCTACATTACACAAATTATTATTTATTTTATTGTATAATATTACTGAATTAAATAAACATAAACTTTCAATCAACTATTTGTTAACTCCAAGACAAATTACAATAAAAAATTTCAATGTTAAAATAGTTAAATTATATATAATTACTTACAACATTGTTAAAAAGCAATAATTGTTACAAGAGAAATATGAAATAAGTAGTTAGTTTATTGTGACATGGTAATGATTTTAAAATGGCCTTAAAACACTTTAGCGTCAATAATTAAAACTAAAATTATGCACCTGATTTGTATTTAAAATAAAATGTTATTATAGTAAAACATAATAGTTAAAACATAAGATTTTACACTTCATTTATTTTTATTTCAATGATATAATGCAAGCTTAGCCTTATCCTAATTTACAATTGTTATATTTAAATTACATTAAAATAACCATATTTAAAACAATAATTATGTGAACATAATAACAATAAAAAATATCTAATAACATTTAACTAATAAGATGCAGTAAAGCTTTAAAATACATAAACACTTACAAAATCAAAAAGGAATCTTAATTGTCAATAGAAATATATTGCAGCGACTCATTTAAATTATAACCTGTCGAGGAAGTAGGAAGAGAAAAGGGAACCATATGTCATACTATCCCATATAGGAAGGGATTTGTATTAGTAAGAAGGTTAAACTGAGTGGTTTAACTGAGACACTAAGGTTAATAATACTTTTATATTAAAAGTAACCTTTTAAAGACATCTAAGGAACTAAAAAAAAGAAAATTTAACTAATGATAATAGTAAAATTCTGCTTTACATGTTAAAATATACAAATAGCAACTAATTGTAAGTAAACACAATTTGACAGAAACTAGTTCATAAATATCAAGTATTTAAGTTAAAAAGTTGAAACTTTAAACATTTAAATAGGTAATAATGTACACTTAAATTCTAATAATACATTTAATTCGTTTATTAGACAGAATTCATTTAAATTCAGTATACTTTAAAACTATAATTTTAATCAAACTAAAAAAAAAATTAAAATGTAAATGATTGCTAATGTAATAAAATAATAAATAATGCTTATGTTAATTGAACCCAAATATTTTAACTCAATTATTATGTACCTAACAAGTCAACAATATTTGACAATACTTGTACTATTATAAAATCAATATTAGGACATAACATAGGAAAATCCGAAAATGTGATTATATTTAGCACTTTGCAGTCAAAAGATGAACTAATAACTACTAAGGTTATTTTTTCTATCAACTTACTTTTTAATGTTTTCATAATCAATGTTCACCATGATGACAATAACAATGAAAATCAAGTTTTAATAATTTTTGTTTGGCATAATGTTTATCCTAATCATCCATATTAGAACCGAGAAATCACAGTCATTAACTAAACGACCGATATTTTTGAAGTCTTCTATCAATCAACCGTAACATGGAATTATTAAACACATCAAACAATTGAAATTTGCAATTAGAAGTTTGCACTTTACAATTTTGTACTCAATTTTATGTTTTTGCAGTTTCATCAACTTTCAAGACTGAAAAAAGTAAACATAAACAAACAACAATTTTGTTATCAACTAAAAACTAATAATAAATAACGACCAGAATGATAACACCGTGAAGACTAAGAGATAACGCGATAATAGCACCAAGCACCACAATAAAATTGAATAATATTTAATAATATTCAAATATAATCATATATATTCATAATATTATGAGGAATATATATTTAAAATTAAAATGTTTTAAAATATTTGGTTTTAGAATATAAATGTTGAATGTATAATACAGTAGTGATTAATGTAAAGCTGGGATTTAAATATGCGTTATAAAATAGTGATGCACATACTCAATACACGTTTAATTTAGAAATTAATAATAATATATAATTAAATTGTCAATTTGAATACCTAAATCAATAAAAATAGTATAAGTAAATTACCTAAAACATGTCACTGCTATTAACATTTTTTCAGTATTTTGGGGATTTCCCCAATATATTTTCCTATATATATCAATACATATATTGATTTCATATTTATTTATAGTCTACAGATCACTAAACGCTTAGGGACAAGGGTACTGAGTACTTACATACATTTTCATACAATTTTGTATGTGAGCGATAAGGGTTAAATAATTTGAATTTTTTATTATAAAATGTAAAATGGAACAGTCAAAATACGATATCCATCCTAAGGCACACACAGACTCAGAAGTTATGATGGTGCATTGGTGCACATTGAATTCCTTTGAATAAACTGTCATATTTCAATAATTATTCTACTCTTGTACTGTTAATATTGTGACTAAACGAGTTTTTTCAATAATATGTTTTTGTATCAACCTTAGTAGGTACTTTACGTAATATAGTTACATGTAACTTATACATGTATTATGTATATGTTACGGCTAAAGTCCGAAACATGGTTAAAGTGCACATTATCCGGATAATGTGCACATAATCCACAATAGTTCGATAAAGTAAACACTTAACATTTAGAATCATAGTTTCGTACATTAACCGGCTATTTTGTATATTATCCATTGATTGATGGATGAAGTAACTGGGTAGAAAAAATGTACAAAAAAATATATTATTATATAATTATATTTTCAATTTATTATTTAACTAATTGTAAAACATGAAATTACTTATGGTGCTATTTTTACGATGAGAAAACCATACAAAGATAATATGGAACTATATAGATAGTAGATACTACCATTTATCTTGCGATCATTAAATTTTATCGTAATCGCTTGATGTTACCTATATGAGTACCTATAACATAAATTTAAATTTTGTTGTGTTCGGAGTAAAACGTGAATAAAATGAGTTCATAAGACGATTTTTACGTGTGTTTTAATAAGTTAACTGCGGAAAAAAAACAGAATTCGATTTATTTATCACAAAAAAACTATTCTGAAATAATATTAGAAATTAAAAACGCGAAATCAAAAAAAAAAAAAAACAAGCACAGATTACCGACGTTTAAAAAGATATGATGTAATAACTATTGACGGAGAAGACAAATTGATTTATCCTATAGACGGTGGTGATTCAACAATCTATTACTATGTTCAAAACGAAAGTTTGTACGATATTCTTCATGAAATCCATTGTAATATAGGGCACGGGGGAAACACAGAATGATTGGCGAGACAAAGAAAAAATATAAAAATATCACACAAGAAATTATATTAATGTATTTAAAGTATTGTGAACCTTGCCAAATGAAGCAAAAATGTAAAAAAAAAAGGTCTGGTTACTAAACCAACTTTTCAGAGTATGGTTAAGTCCCAAAGAGACCTTAGTATAAAAGCATTAAAACATCAAGCTGAAAAAATGAAGTTTAGATCAATTAATAAGTTTCCACCTGCCAGCATCGGTGATACGGTTCGAGTCCAGACGTGAATAGAGGTAGAGGAGATCCGCAAAATATTTTGTTTGCAGTAATATCAATAAAAGACGGAGAATATTATGAACTAGGTAATAAAGATGGAACGATAGAACAACATTACACTAGGTCTCAATTTGATGTTTGTCCTGAGCCATTAATTACAGTTGACGAGGTGTCAAATACAAAAAAATCTTTAAGAGAAATCGCAAAAATTATGTCATTGTTAGGTGGTTAGGGTTATCAACGTTGTGCATAGTGCATGTAAATCAAATTGCAAAACAAATAAATGTAAATGCAAAGCATCTGGCATTTTATGCAATTCTAAATGTCATCAAAGTTTACCATGTTTAAATAAATAATGAAAATAATGTTATCTAATAAATAGAAATAAAGTTAATATTGCATCAAATGTAGTTTAATATTTAATTGTTAACTTATATTAATCAATTTTATTGAAATAAAATATATATTATGAACTTATTAATAATATTTTACATTAGCCATAATACGATGGCTAAAGTTACTTTAGCCGGGTAATGTATACATAATCCATTTCCTAATAGTTTTTATTCACGGCTAAAGTCCAAAATTGGATAATATGTAGGTACATTATCCGGATAATGTGCACATTAGCTTAATTCGGACTTTAGCCGTAACATATACATAACGTATATTAATATCCCGGATAATTGATAGGTACATAAATATCAATAAAAATATTTAATAATATAAATATTAATTATTTAAAATTGTTATTATTTTTATATCGGTATGTATTTATATTAGCAAAAAATGCAAGTATACGACATACGTTAAATATATGCTTAGTATACCAGTATATATAAATGCTATATCTTATGTATATGCTATATGTGACAAATTACAATAATTTTACTAAACTATTAATGAGTATTAAGTATATGTAAGTAGCAAGTATAAACAATAATTATTGTTTCAGTTTGTTAAAATATCTACCTTCTAGTGAGTAGTGGCATAGAAATAAATGTTATGGACTATAATGGTGGCAAATTTTCAAGATTGATTTAGAATTCCTTGGCAGGGTGGAGCAAGACACATTCCTTTAGATTCTACAGTGCCATTACTTCTCTTCCCGGCTACTCTTTATTTTGTTGCGCTGGGGTTTTGAACAACCATATTAATGTTTCCGTTGGTTACATTTTTTCTCTATTACACTTACTGTACTGTCTGCAACTACAGAGTGGTTACAAAATTTGTCTATGTTTGGATATTGGCATCAGCATCATTAGTGTTAACTGTATTGTTGATAATAATTTTTTTTATCGCTATAATTTATTTGTTACTTTTTTTCATAACAGTATATATTTTTAAAGTACTTAGATATTTGCATAATTTTATGTAGTATATATTCAAGTACATATAAATTAAAAATATATAATATTACTAATATTTATGATAATAATATGTGATTCTTAAAAAATGCAAAAAATTTGTCAGAAGTGGGATTCGAACCCACGCCCTCAGATGAGGACCAGAACGCTCAAATCAAGCCTACAGTATAGGCCAAGGTTAACCTTGAGTCTGGCGCCTTAGACCGCTCGGCCATCCTGACATGTTAATTGATTCCTGAATCTGAACTATCTGTATGTGGACATTTGTATAGTAATACATTTCATTATTATTAATTATTTTTCGTTTAAATTTATTATTTATAAAACGTTATGGTAATAATATATACATATTGATTAAATATGTTTAATTACATATTTATCAAAAAGGCACTTTTTAAAACTTTTACTACTTAAAAAAGAAAAAGAAAATTAACTTTTAATTTAAACTTCTATAGTAATTGAATATTTTAACTTGCAGTTGAAAACATTAGTTAACTTTTCCAGCTTTTATAATACAATACCCAGTAAAAAACCTTCAAACATTTTCAATTATTGTTAAAAAAATAAGATTGTACCTATGTAGTATGTATGTAGTATGTACACTATTATAAATTCAACTTTCATATTATTACTATATTATTACATCGTTCGATTTCAATACACCAATGTTTATTAAATTCGACTTAAGTTCTTGAATCAGTTGAATCCATATTGATATTATTATTATATAAGTTACCTACGTGGCTACGTGAATGCATACTGCATAAAAATAATGATTGAGTTTAATTTGTCTGATGTTTACTTGGTTAGTATTACCTATATTCTATATGACTATATTTACTTTATAGTTTATTAGCTCTTAAATAACTAATGGCAAAACAACTGGCGCTTCGATCTGGATAATTATTTTAATCGTTAAAAAATGTAAAATAATTATTAGCACGCGTGGGACGTGTACCATATACCACACATTTTTTATCTACAGCAAATCGTGCAAGGTCGCAAATATAGATATAGTTTTGAGGATAATATTATTAACAACACAAATATTACCTTCGTGGCTTTGTATTATCCATATCTGAGCTCTGGACAATAATAATAATAATACAATACCTACCAACTGTTCCAATGCAGAACTGTCGGTATAAAAGCCTAACGGTAATATAACATAACATACCTAAAATATCACGTCCTACATCGCTCATCATTCATCAACGTATCTAGCATAATAGCATCACATCTTATATTGTACATTATATATTTATCAGTTGTTGGCATAAATCAAACATAAACTTCTGTTCACAGACAGTTATAGTGACGTAAATTATTCGTAAAAATGAACTTTATTGTCGGCGTATCAGTGTTTTTATTGGCAGCTGTTCCAGCATTACAGGTAACCACCTATAACCAGCGGATTTAAACAGTTATAACAAAAAAATATTAACTCTCTACACGCCGTCATTACCTATGTTTTACTAGCTAATATAATTGCATTGTTATCGTTAGCTAGGTCGTGGCGAACTTTCGTTGTGGGCATGATTATGATGGTCCTGCGCCGCTTCCAACTCACCCGAGCCACTTTGGTCACGATCCTGCAGCTGAATTTGCAGTCCGTATCCTAGAGCCTTTCACCTCGACTTTCACGCAACACAATCATATTAAAGGCCCGTACAATTTGCTACAGCTATTGCCTTTTCCTGCGACGCCGTTGAATATCGCACAACCGTTAACTACACTACAGCCGACCCTTACTCGTCCCTCTCTACTAGGACCTCTGTTTTCACTGTTTTAATAGATAAATAAATAAAATTATCGAAAATACAATAAAACTATCATTCTTACCGTTAGTCTAGTTTCTAAAGATTCTGCAAGTTTGAAGAAACTGCCAACAGATATTATTGAATGTAAATAGTAAATCTATATTTTATAAGTTTACAATTTTAGTTTAATGCTAAAATTATTATTTTTTTTTTTATGAATAGATAATATATAAACACTGGCTATATATCATAAACGTACTTGCATAACATTATTAAATATTCGTTGTTATGCACAACGTCATCATCTTGTTGGCAATACTTATACACATTTAAAACAACTTATAAAACAATTATCTTGCGTGCACGTTTAATTTTTTTTTGTATTCTTCAATTTTGATTTGTAATTTAAATTATTCAATTTGCAACACGTTCTTAAACTTGAGAATATCGTCGTGATAGAAAATAGAAATGAACTATTCAGATATAGTAATTATACTCTACAATATTAAATAATTAAAATTTTATAATAATATACAGTATTAGGTATGTTTATTATATTTTAATTTTTAATACGAGTACGACATACGTTTATGTGCAAATATTGTACATGCTTTGATACAAAATAAAAATAATGTTATAAATTTATACTTTATAATGCGATAATTTGAACATTCTCAAGTTCACTATATACAATTATACATTAAATAAAGTTTCTCTGTGTCTGTAGGTATATTATAAACACTAGTATTTTAGTTTGGTAATACACTAATACTTATATAATAATAAAATATATTATGTAGTATTTTGAAAATGCCAGGCAAAATGTCTCTTTATATTTAGTAGTAAATTACTATACATATCATATAAACTGTATTTTGAAATGACACGCACTGTCGCACGCTGATATTTTACATTTTTCTCTAATAAAATAAGGCCATTCACCCATTCAGATAATCATATTTCCTATAGATAAATACAATTTAATAGTTCTGAAATTGATACATAGGTAATCCTATACCCGAGGATATGCACCGATGAAACTTGAAACCAATTTTTTAAATTAAAAAAGAGGGACTCAGATGGTCCCACTCGATGGTAAAATAAAATAAAATAGGTATTATAATTGGATACATGTTAAGACTTGTATTTCACGTTTAGTCAAAATGTCCTTAAAAATAACCAAAATAACCTACTGTATTAAAAATATGTGCATCTTAAACTCCGTTAAATGTAAACATATATTACATTATAACATATGTTTATATTATATTATAGCGGAGTTTAAGATAGGATAAATAATCCACTGCGGCATTATTTAATTTGTCAAGCAGAACACCGTAAAGGAATACAGCCAATACAGGATCAACTAGTTACTAGTATATACAGACATGTAACAATAGAATATCGTACGCAGTATTGAAAAAATCTATTACAAACTTACAGAAAAAATATATAAATAAATTTGATACATAAAATAAAAAATAAAAAATGTAACATATTGTAATATATTGTTATGATTTTCGTTGACGGCCGCAGATGGACATGCTGTACTCACGTCCCATGCCGGTGGCCGATCACTTTATGGCGTCCTGGTCCGACGCCGGCGGACAAACGGCCGGCGCAGACCTGGGCGAAGTGTGCGAAACGTGCTACGCCCATTGCGCCGGCGGCAAGACGGAACTGTGGCGGCACGCCCGAGACCAGCACGGTGCCGACCCGGACCTGTCGTGTCACGTGCCCGGCTGTGGCCGACGGTTTTTCGCTGCGGCCATGTGCGCCGACCACAGCGCGCATCACCGCGACGGCGGCTATCAGCGATCCGACGACGACGACGACGACCAGCACCACCACGTCGCAGGCCCAAGTGGCCTGCCGCCGTTGACGTGCGAACTGTGTGGCCGACTGTCCGTTAACCGGTCGGCGTACTACAAGCACGTAAGCGTGGCGCATCCCGAGGCCCGGGCCGCCATGTGCGGTGTGTGTCACTCGTACAAGGGTGACGTGTGGTCGCTCATCGATCACGTGCGGAGCCGGCACGTCCTCGAGCTCGACACTGCAGAAACGACCGCGGTCGGCAATGGATCCGACACGAAGCGGGTCCGCAGACGGAGTATACGGTGCACCGTGTGCGGCAAGCGGTACGGCAACAACCGCAACATGCTCGCTCACAGGCGGGTGCACGGCCTCGCCGACGATCTTGTTCCGACGCACCCGCCGCCGCAGTGGTCCGGTACACCCACAGCGACGTGCAGTAGTTCGGTGCACGCGTAACCATCATATTAATATTATTATATTATGCAGTATTCCGGCACATCGCCAGCTGCAGTATTCGTCGTCCGCCGTAGTTGTCGGTGCACTGACGATTGACACTCAATATTTTTTGTTGCTACGGATATTCTGTATAAATTATCTATTGCAGCCTTTATCGCATATAAATATGTATAATGCCACGTCCACGCGGTCGTTGCCACAGAGTTTTGTTTGAAATATTGTTTCTATATGTCTGTACATTTCTGGGTATTTAATATACTATACATTATATACTACTTATATTATGAGTTCATGTTATGGTACTCGAGTTTTGTATACATTCGCTAGCGTTGTATAATACTATATATACCTATATACATTATACATATATTAATTAGGTAGTATAGGTATATGTACATCATATTATAGTTATGATTGCATCGATCTAATGACAGACCCAGACTTCGCAATTAATTTCATCTCTTGTGATGAGATATACCTAGTACGAAAGAAAGATGATCTCATATAGAATTTATATAGAATGAGATTAGGCGAGGTGTGACTGACTAACATTTCTCTGCTGTATATTTATCTTTTTAAAAATCGTAACATTACATGTATTATTATACTTAAGTACATTGTAATAAGTTGTTGATAAATTGATTTATTGTAAACATAAATTGTTTTTTATTTTGGGTTTGCCTGGCCTCGCATTGTAATAACAGTAACAACATTCCTATCTTAAGAAACACACACTATTTTATATTAGTTATATAGTACATACAATATATTATATAGTGTTACTGACTAAAAAACTTTATACGTGTACTTTGACTCGCTGATAAGCGATTATCATTACATTATTTTTTTGGTGGAAAATAGTGACTTATGGGTTATGATAATGGGTTTATTTGTAATCGGTATGGGTATATTATGGTGTATATTTGATTATGGTGTATATTACACGGTTATGGTATACCGAAAAGACGATAACTAAAACTTCGATAAAACTTTACTATATAATACTGACAGCAGTGTGATTGAGGTTCACCGAAAAAACGATAACTAAAACGTCGATTATAAGTACCGCAGCAGTGTGGTTGCGATGGTAATAAATATTGAACAGTTGCGCTTCATTCGTTTCTCGTGTTAATTTAGTATTTACACAATAATATCATAATTATCATTTATCATATTTTCTGAATATAATATACTTGTGACTTATTTTCTGGGTATATATATATTAATATAAGAATATAACATATTATTTGTATTTTACTGGGGTCTGAACATGTGGTTCCCATCGACTGAGATTTAGCTGTGTCGTTTTTTTAATCACGTATTTGTTGCAATGAGCTGATCGTAGATTGAAGTATTGACATATTAATTGGACATTTTTATGGTATTAAGTATAACAAATAATTAAAATCTTGGTTTTTTTTTCAATCACATTACTAACAAACAAAATATTATTAAGACACGAAGGTGCAAGTGACGTGTAAAATTGTCTCACATTCATATATAATAAATGTTAATACTATCATAACCAACTGTCGCACAATATTAAAAAAAATAAATTGATTAAATTATTGAAATGAATACGATATTATATTGAAATTGACAATAGTTTAACGCATAGTTAAGGTCATATTTAATTTTCTCAATTGTTCACAATTGCAATAATTACAGACTGATTAATATAGATATAATTTTTTTTGTTCTGGGCGTTTGACGTGTACAAACAAATACTGTACCTACCTATTACATAGTGCATTAGAGGTACCTATATCGACATATCGTATATAACATATTGATCTTGAA
The DNA here is from genome assembly GCF_020882245.1 of Rhopalosiphum padi. Taxonomy (NCBI): domain Eukaryota; kingdom Metazoa; phylum Arthropoda; class Insecta; order Hemiptera; family Aphididae; genus Rhopalosiphum; species Rhopalosiphum padi. Next base: position 65,454,354 of record NC_083598.1, on the reverse strand, counting down.
CTTGGATGCTGGTGAAATATTATACAGGTAGGTAGTATCGTGGTTACACTATATTCTTGTACGCATATTTGCAGCACCACTTGCGATTGAATTATGAATATAATATTATTATAAAATCAGCGCAACATTTTTTTTCGTATTATTTCATTGCTGTAGATGTCACTGTGCAAGACACGTAACATGAACGTTGCACCATCAGGAAATGTCGGCAGTGACGGCGACGGGACGACCGTGCGTGCGCGCGTGATCGCGCCGTCGTCCATGGGCAAACCGTCGGACTTCGAGGCGTTCAGGAGGTTCTTGCGGGACGCCGGCATGACGGCGCACGTCGACGACTCGATATACCGGGCCGGCGCCGACCCGTTCTACGCGAACACCGACCGGTTCCGTGCGGACGACCTGGTGGACGCGCTGACGGACGACAGCACGGTGGTGTGGTGCGCGCGCGGCGGCAAGGGCGCGTCCCGGCTGATACCGTACCTGGAAGCGTTGCCGGCGGACCGGAAGCAGAAGATCCGGGACGCCCGGAAAACGCTGGTCGGCTACAGCGACGCGACGGCGCTGCACGTGTACCTGCACACGGTGTACGGGTGGCGGACGGTGCACGGCCCCATGTTGGAAATGATCGCCGACCGCACGGTGGACGGCAGGTCGGTGGATGCGCTGGTGGCCCTGGTGACCGGCCGATCGGACCGGGTACGGTACGAGCTGCGGCCGGTCATTGCCGTTGGCCACCCGGACGGGCTGTCGCTTCGGGCCAGCGTGACGGGCGGCAACATGACGCTGGTCGAGAACTCGCTGGGCACGGCGTTCGGCTTCAGGGGCGACGGTAAGATCGTGTTCTTGGAAGACAGGCACGTCCGACCGTACTCGTTGGAACGGAGTCTCGACCACATGAAGCTTGCCGGCGTATTCCAAGGCGCCGTGGCCGTCGTATTCGGTTCGTTCAGCGGTATACCGTCGGACGAGCAGCCGTTGACCGCCTTGGTGTTCCAACGGTTCGCGGCGACCGTGCCGTTCCCAGTGTTCCGCGTCGACGGCATCGGTCACGGGTTCGTCAACAATCCGCTGCCGCTCAACACCAACGCCACAGTGGTTGGACCGACGCGATCTGACGACGCCACCGGAACACCGTCTTACACGCTGACCGTCGACAACGTCTACGACGCGGACGCGTTGACCCGCACCGCTTGACCAGTAACAGCAGGTGGAGCTATAACTGCAGCAGACGTCGCGAAACGTGTGACTCGAGTCGGATTTGAGAATAGAGGGCCGTACGGAAAGGTTTTTTTCACAAACAGCTACATTGAATTTGCTTATATTGATAAATTTAAATAAATTTCGTTTTAAATAAAAAATGCTCTTGGAAATAGGTAATATATTGAATTTGTATATAACCAACGATAGTAAAGTTATAAAGTGCTTTTTATCGACAACACCGAAGACAATAATTGGTTTGATTAACTAATACGAAATAAGTTTACGGACTTTTTCAAGTATTCATTATGTTTTATAAAGGAATCTCGCGCGTTTCCTCTATCCCTACAGCGTTTGCACCGCTAAGATTTTCTGGTATATTTTATTATATAATATGATAATTTTTTTTATTGGGTAATGTAATAATGTAATATTTAAAATTGCTTGTGATAATATAATGCAAAAATTACACGACGTTTTGGAAAGGCTATTGATAATTCATCATCGTGAGCTAATTTTGCCAATGTTTCTGATGTCATCATATTATATTATTATAACGAGTTATCAAAATTATCAAAATATTGCAGTATATCACCAATTACCCGCACTTATTGAGGTTGAAAGGCAAGTGGATAATCAAACAATTACTTAAATGTATCTACTATGTAACTAGGTGTTCAATAAGTTTGGACATTTTTTAATTACTTTAGGTATGCATAAAAGATAAAATCGCTGCTGTGCATTTATAATAGAAAATATATATTTTAATAACCTCATTATATAATTATATCATATTATATTATTATCGTTTATAAATTCCACTTAGTCTAATGACCGTTTCAAAACTCATTGAACACTTTATGTATATATTAATTGAGTCTAAACATTAGGTATATTTATAGTGTTTATACACACATAGTCATATTTATACATACAAATATATGTTTAAGTGCAATATTATATTTTAAAGTACATATTGTAATATTCTTAAAGACAATTAAAGTGTATTTAGAATTAGTACATTTTTAAAAAATGAATGAAAAAACATAATTTGTAGGTAAAGGGTAAAGTAACTGCATGTCTACAGAGGTGTAGCAATAAGATTATACATTCATTATTGCAATATAAGTATTTTATTAATTACTTAAACAAGTTAAACAATAAACATCCTCGCAAATAATGCACCTATTGGCTATTTTAACCGATTCCTGGCAGTTAGGTTTGTGTTGTCGTGATTTAATCTCTCTCTATGTTTGTTGATATCACTTAGTTATACTTATTATACCAAATGCATATAAGATATTGTGTGCATAAATAAAGGTCAAAAAAGGTTAATTATGAATATGATTATTTGTGAGTGATAGTTGATAATACGGGGAATGGTAAACAACTACAAAAAATAGTGTTAACTCCTACAAAAAATTAATACCGCTCGTACCTATTGCTAGCTGTAAAAAAATATCAGTCTTGCAATATATTAACACATAAAATAAAAATTGTTTGAAAAATATAATAAAACAATAGTCAAAATCATTTAAGCTTAAAATAAAAATTTTTTTGAAAAAAATAATAAAAAATTCAATAAAACAAAACTTAGTCATAATCATTTACGTATATTTTTATGGCATACTTTTGAGATAAACTCAAAACGTGAAATTTCTCCTCGTATATATTTGTTTTTTTGATTAAGTATGAATTGATATTTAGAAATTGTTTTTGTCTGTCTGTGACTAACTTTACTGCACAAACGGTGGAAGACGCAAATGATTCACTACAATAAACTCAAACAATACACTGCAGTTATACAGTTACGAGCGGACTACGATATCGGCAATAAACAGCAATTTGTTCGGAAATTTGCAATACAGACGAGATTATCATGTTTTATCGTTATTTGACAATATTCGATACCATATCGCTGATGCCTGATCTATTTAAAACATTTTGTACTGCAAGTGCCGATATGAACGTATAGTATAGTACTATAGTATATAATATGGATATAAGCCAACCTTCGAGAATCATCATACAGCGTATAAATATGCTCTATTCAAACGTTTGTTTGATAAATATATATTTATTATTTTCAAGTTATGATATTTTTGAGCTTTTTGAGCTTTTCAACTTCAAAATCGTGAATTTAAGTAATATTACCCTATTTTTTAAAGGGGAAAAATTTCTATTTAGGAGATTACAATATCTTTGATTTTCAGGTAAAAATTTTAAAAGGTTATTAGTGTAGGAGTTTACATTTGGCCGATAATACAGTGCGAACAAACAGCATTACTGTAAAGTGTAAATTATCAAAGTATGATGTTAAATCGCGATGTTTAATTTAATAGATATGTGCGCGTGATAGTTACACAGGCTTTTCACCTTTTGCTGCGAATTCACAATATTTGCTGGTCCTGATTTCATCAAACAAACAAAAATATTAAAATATTTACTTTAGGAGTATACCACATAAATAGGTAATATTATTTAATTAATATTTATAAAAACTCAACGCAAATTTAAATAATTTTTTGAGAATGTAATAATACGCAATATTTCTTATTTTCTGCACACTTAGTGTCTTAGTGGTTTAATTTGTAAAATGTATAATGTGGTATGTTATAAATATAAAATATAAATTATATTGTTTATACGACATTTTGAATAGTATACTTATATTATAATATTATTTATTTATCTTTTGAAGCTAAATAAAATTGTTTGATAAGTTGTTTTATAGAAATATTTGCTCTAATGCTGATTATGTTATATATATTATCTATAGTCTATACTATAATATATGTTAAATGTTTTCAATTAGATACCATTTATTATTATCAATGAATCGTTTACATATATACAATTTATTATTATATCTATAGGTTATATTTCACTGATTCGCACTGTTTAAGTAAATAACTTTTGTATACAAAAAAAAAAATCTAGATATTATTGTCAATTATATTTATCGTATTATATCTCGCATATTTTAAATGTAATATAACGTAAAATTTACATAAGTTAATTATATAATAAGCTTATAGAATAAATTAAATAAGTTAAAAGATAGCCACAGAGAGCTGGGCTATTAACTATTAAAAATTAATAAGACAATTTTAAAACGATTAAATAATATACCTAATTATATATATAATAATTTATGTTTAACGCATTCGTATATTTTACGTTTGAATTGAAGATTGACTTGCAATCAATTCGTTTAAAGCTTGTTGATATCGAGGTAAAGTCAGCAAATATTTTACAAACTCTAAGTTTGGACGTTGTTTATTGGTAGACAGTGGTCGACGATCTATAGAATTTAATTGGTGCATCGGGAATGCTGGACTCAGTAAATAGTCTAGCGGCGTCTGATTCGGGCCGAGAATCGGTCGCTGGACTCTGGGGGGCTGCTGTGAGGTCGGTGAACCCGGAGAATGTAGTTGAAGAGATTCCGTAGAACGAGTAGCCTGACCGGGGGCGATCATTTGATTTTGACCCGGGGTTGCAGCCGGTTCTTGCAGTGTACCGGGAGTCATCCGCAAATCGCCCAACAGTTTTGTCAGCTCTTGGTTGAATTTGGGTGACAAATTGACGGGCTCTATTTTCTGCAGGGTCGGGTTCGGGGAATGGGACGATGCTGGTGGCATATGGGTGGGTGATGTTTTTGGGTCTGTGATCGTCGGCGGAACGGAAACAGGAAGCGGATTTCCTCCGAGTCCTCGTGACTGCAGAAGTGCTTGCGATTGCGATGGTTCGGTCATTTGGTTGTAATCGCGGTCGGGCACCTGCAGGTCGAGGCCTAACGGTGCAGGCTGGTGCAGCACACCCGGGACTAACGGATTAGGAGTGCCGACGAGATTGGCCGACGATTTAGACGATTGATCGGCGTTGAAGGAACTGGTCGCCCCGGGGAAATGCATAATCGAAATCCGACCGGAATGTGGCGAAATCGGTGTGGTACCCGTCACCGGCGTTTCCGGATCCGTGCCCGATGACGATGAGTGAAATTTTTTTAGGACGTTTAACAATTCATCATGCAGCGCCGTGTGTGTACTCGTGGCGGGCAAAGTCGAAACAGTACAGTGGACCTGAAAAAAAATAAGTTGTAGCTTACACGATATCTCAATAATTTCGATCACTCGTCGTCGTTTTCGTTTGACGATCGCATATAGGCAGTAACACGTAAAATGTTGCGATGAAAAAACATTATTATTGTACATATATAAGTCATCTACATATACCCATGTGAGCAAAACATCGTGTTATATCGTGAAAAGCAAACGTACCGTATTCGAAACAATTATTGTCACTACCAGAACGACTGAAATCCTGTCGATCGACATTTTTTTCTCGCGATGCAACTCGGACGAGTGTATTTGGCGGTATACGTCTATATTCGGGCGCGTCCTGGGTTTTATATACATACGTACCTACCTACGGGCTACGATACTCGGAACGTAAATATAAACCGTATAACTGACATACCGTTTAGCGCACTATCGAATTTCGTATTTACAGAAGATGCGCGTGTCATGATAAATTGATAATATGGTTTTGACATTGTACAGCTCACGAAGTCGATCCGATATCAGTTAAATATCACTCTTGTTTTGTCATAAGACTCTTATCGCGTTTTAATTTGTGTATATATTGTGTTTCGACATGCCTAAGCCGCCAAGTATCTAATATTTTACTGTCATGTTAGTATTTGGTATATAGTACCTTTTTCATATTATTATTGTCTATTAATATAGCCTTATATGGGCGTTACAAGTTTCTACCAAAAATGTATCTTTCCCTTATCCACCATTTCACCAATACTCGTTTCCATCAAAACAATTTCTATACCATTAAAAGATTTAATAACTTATTTAATAAGATTTGTTTTATATAAATTATATAATATATTGAAATAATTTTTATATTACTATATTAGGATAATAATTAAGCAATAATAGTAATAATAATAATATAAGTTCAATAAAATTACTATTTTATTAATACTATATGTCTATATAACATCTAACATCGAATTCCATAGATCACTAGCTATTACATACCTACGTTTCCACCAAAATATAATTTGTACAGCCATTTTTTGCACAAAGGTACAGCTCCCAAAGATCCAAGGACCTATTTTATAGTAATTTAACATGGAATAGTGCTACGCAATTTATAGATAATCGCGAAAACTGTACAACAGTACAATATACAGCGATAGTCGTCGGTGACAGAAAAATAAATTACATCACAGCCATATATAGTATTTGTTATAAAGACATAAAAAAATAATATTACTTATGAGATTCAGCTATTACTTATTAAATATTAGTAGTGTTTAGTCCAATAAATCGTTAAAATTGAACTGATAATCTATGATAAATGATACCTAATTTATATGATTTTTTAAAAACTATAGTAATATTAGTAATTATAATTATATAAGTGTATTATTTGACTTAGGTGTATTATTATTACTTGAATTTTATTTTTTATAATATTTTAAAATATTTATACCTATATAGGTACCTATAATCGATAATATTATATGATATGTAATTATATAATGATAAGAATTTAAGAATATTTTCTTATTTCTTTTAGTATCGTAACACACGTAATTGTTACGTTGTACCTACATGATTCGTAAATAATTCTTGGCAGAAATCTCAGTAACCCATATGGATTTACTATTTTACTGTATATTATATAATTTAATTAATTTTACAAGACCTTATTATAAAGTAATAATATTATTGAGATTAATATTTTTATAAATGTATACAATAACTACAAACACAAATAGTACTGTACAAGTACAATAAGTACATAATAATATGGGCAATATGGCCTACTAATTAATACACAATATAACAATAATACATAAATTATTTATATATTATATATGGCGTATATAGAAATTAATTTAAGGGAGGTTTAAAAAAAAATGTCTATTCTTAAATGCCAATTAATTATACAATCAAAATCTATTTCCGTACCAACCATACATTTCAGGGGGTTTGAACCACTAACCCCCCCTATATACGTCACTATATATATATATATTATATATATATATATATATATATATATATATATAATTATTATAATTATCAATGTATAAAGTATTAAATATTAATGTACTATAGTATAGTATATAAAAGTGAAAAAGTGGCTTGATCTCGTTTAATATAGGTAGTGATAGTAATGACCTATTTTGTAGCATTAATTATATTTCAATGACTGGACATTATTTAATTAAGTACGTAAGTGCGTTCGTAACACAAAACCGATAATCATCAATATTCTTATGCCTTCTTCATTTGCAATGCACTTTATTTCACTTAGTCATCATATTTCCATAAAAATTAAATTATGAAAAATGTATTTTATTAACATTACATATACATATAGCCCACATATAGGTTTATGATATGTTTATTGTTTATAGATAATGTTTCTTTTCCGATTATAATAATATGTTATTGAACATCTGTGATTGTATAATACAACATATTATTCAGTGGCAATATTTTCTTTTTACAGGTCACAGTTACAAATTAAATAATCGGTCATGTATAGGTAATAGAATAGATAATATGCTATATGTAGGAGCTAATTAAAATACCTATGTGCTATTGGTGAGGTAATAAACTCTATTACCTATATAAGATATATATTATTACGGACGGGTTCATATTCCCCCACCACAACAAAAAAAAGGTTGGATTCTATTTTCCTTCAAATATTATATTAAGCCGGCACTATTGTTGTGGACCGTATTATAAGGTGAGTGAGTAGCATTCGATAACATCGTAAATCGTAATGTTATATTGTGTTCGATTAAATCTAATTAAAAAATGTACAACGCAGATACATACGGATTTGTTATCACTCATTTGTTATGTATTGTGTACAGATACAAATACAGACTTGTGTACAACAGACATAAGAATGTTTAAAACCCGGGATAAGTATTAGCGTATTACACTATATTTTTAGTAGTGAACGAACTCTACGTCGATAAGTAACTATCGTGTTGATTGTGTTTTATGGTTTTTCACGCTATTGTATTTCTCTCAGGTTCTATTTTTTTAAATTTCTGAAAAAGCGATAGTGATATTAATGGAAAGTGATCTCGTGGAAAACCTTTGAAAATTCACGAAAATTACAATTATTTTTTAATGTGTAAGCCAAAATCAGAAGATGGATTTTCACGTTGGTGACGTTGTTTAATATTAATTGCCCATTAGTATTTTACTAGGGTACCTTGTATCTAATATGCACAAATAAAACTAAACAAATAGTTGCTGATCATTTATGTAACTACCTACTTATTATATTTCTATGAAACATAAATATTATTTTATTCTTAATTTCTTATTGGTGGAAAATGGATATTGGACTATTGGAGGAAAACGGTATCTCATTTTTGGAGGAAAATGGCTACGGCCATTCAAAATAAATTATAATTTATACCTACTATTCCTGTAGATATAAATATGCGAGTATATTACCTATATTATAAGTGACCAAAATAAAATCGGGAGTCATCACTATTATAATTTTGTTTATTATTTTTAAACAGTGCACCAAACACGTACCTACCTATTAAATGTTTTTTATTATTTTTTATCGTTATCAATTATTATGATTTTTCACTTTTATGAATTACAAAACATACCTATTCATATAGGTATACAATTTAAAACAAATATCTATTATTATCATAATGAACTAAAATACATAGCCAAATTTTTTATTTTAGTGAATATCTTAACATCTTTTATTCTTGAATCTTTTGTCTTATTGACTCGGTCGATCGACTCAATTCTTCTAATTATTTAAAGTGAGTAAATATATGATATCTATTGTGTAGCCGTGTAGGTATGTACTACTATTATGTTTATGTACCGAACTGTATTTACGTACATAGGTAGTTGACTCAATTTTAATATTACGATTGAAAATTATTTACCAATTGTTAGGTAGGTAATATATTACATATTTTGACCCTATATGTTTAGTATACGTAGTTTACAGAACTTGTGCCCTGAAATAATTAATATTTATATCAGTGGTTCCCCACCTCCTCTTCTATTCTTTGTAGATTTTCAAAAATCTTGGGCTCCCTCCTATAAATTGAAAAAATCGATCAACTTTTTTTGTGTACTTTAAAAATAAACTATACAATATTCGAAATGACTACTTTTTTATTGATGATAATAATTATAATATATAAATAATACTAAATAATAAAATGTAACAGTCAATTAAGGCGAAATATTATAGTAATAAATTAATATAAAATATTAATAATAGTAAATAAAAAAAATACATAATGTAATTAATAATATAATGTCTGACATCACTTTTTTTTGGACAGTTTCGTAGTAACTGATTGCGCCTCCCCAGTTTGGGAACTAGTGATTTATATGATTAGCTGGTCGTAGATATATTTATTACTTATAATCTATTTTAATTTGTCCGTTCAAAAATTATAATGTAGAAACAATATAAAAACAAAAAATACTAAATGTTAAAAATAATTTTAGTAAAATATATAAGCACGTAGTTCAAGTAGGGGCGTTAATTCAGTTGTTTAATAGGTTTACAGCTTAATTAATAACAGCTATAAGAAAAAAAATAGTCGCCAGATATTATTATTTTGCCTAAGTACGTCACTCTGTATTATATTATATAGTTTGTTGATAGTCGTCATAATTATTATTTTTTAATATCTAAAATGATAATTAAATTTGCTTCTAATAGGTAGCTAGGTACACCTATTCATTATTTGACACAAATCACAATTTACGTAGATAATCACATTTTTTTCAATTGCTACTCAGGACCTTCTGTGTACTGAAACAGAAATGGAATAGTACTGAATAGAATATACGGAGTGATACATTTAACTGGATACACCATTAATATAGTATACCTATTATATATAATATACACTGTTAATTTACAAAAATATTTAAGTTTTTGAAAATAAATTATATTTTTACTATTTTTTTTTATCTTTATTTCAGTAATCTTTACTGACGGAAGTTTATGCACTAAACATTATCAAAATAAAAAAACAAACAAAAATTGTTTTTAATTTAAAATTTACCAAATAAAAAGTTTGTTTACACTTACACACAATTAGTAGGTAGTAGTGTGGTAGTAGGTATATTATTAATATTATGATAGTAGTTATTTTAAATGGCCAGTTTTTATTCTCGAGGTAAATATTATGTATTAAGAGGTAGGTAATACAATTTTATTAGAAAAATTTAACGCTCTCAACTAGAATATGTTTATAATATATTATATTCAAAAAATAAATATTATTAATACAATTATTGTTTTCCAGTGTATTTATTTTAATGGTATATAAAATAATACAATCTACACAAAATGTATATCATTAAGATGTTTGTGCATCATTGTTTTGAATGACCTTACATATACACTACTTACATATAAGTATTGTTATACAAATAATAAAAATAAAATGTGATTATCTAATTTTGACTAGATTCATTAATTATTAAAAAAAAAATTACAAAATTATTTACTATTCAATTTTTTTTTTAACATGAGATATGCTTGTATCATCCATTTATTAAAACTAATATTCACTACTATTTTATTCTTATGTAATGCACAAACAACTTACCAAATGTTTTACCTAGCAGATTAATGATGCGTAAACGGCAAACTTTGTGTCAATGATTAACTCATTACTTATCACAAAAATTATAAATTAAAAGTATTTATATTATCTACATTGTTTATGGAGTTTAAACAACACCACACCTGCTGTGTTGTCTTTGTTTTACAAACATATGTAATAGCAAATTTGCTTTCAATAGAACCAATTGCTTTAAATTGACTTATTAACAAAGTTGAAGGTAAACAAATTATTTATGCTTAAGTGCTGGCTTTTTTGATATTTTAATTGTAGATGTAAGAATTGTAAATATCACAAGTTAAAAATGTTCATATCTAATATAAAAATAGCCAAAGTTTAAGCACAGATAATATTCTTATTTCTAACTTTGATAATAGGTCAAGTCAATTTATTCTAATATTAAAGATAACATTTGATTGGCTCTACTGAATACAAATTTGCATGTTGTGTTTGTAAGGCGAAAACAACACATACGGGCATAGTGTCCTCTTAAAGCTAAGTAATTATAATATATACTTTAGACAAATATAACACATACTTAAATAAATCGTATAATTATTGATGATGTCACTTACAATTTTAAATAACCCATGTAAACATTCTTAGTTGTTATATTATTATAGGTAGTTAGTTTAAAAAACACATAAAGAATATAACCATTCTTAGATATTTAAAATATTTTGCATAAATTGAAGTGAAAAATTAAACTGTATAACACATAAAATTTAATTTTTAATTAATAACAATACAATTTTTGAATTGAACAAATAGATATTTTCAATTTAGAACCTACATTATCAAAATAATAGAAAAATAGTATCATATATAGTTTACTTGTTTTGAATAATTCTCAATATAGACAACAATAATATTATATACACATATAATTAATAATAACTAAAACTAATAGCATCTTTTAATTTGAAAACCAGTACTTTCTTTTTATCAATATATTTTGAATGCAAACCAAGTATTTATAATTTGCCATAGTTAAAAAGTATTTGTGTTTTCCACATACTATAACTTATTCAACATGAGTTTTTGATTTCTTAGTTAAACATAATGACAACACTGCTCCAGTGAATGAAAACAATGCAGATAACAAAAATCCAGAGTTATTTCCAAACATGTCCATTGTAAATCCACATATAATTGGTGCTAAGAATCTTGCTATTGCTGCAGCACTAGCTCCTGCACCAGCAACTAGTCCTTTATGATCAGATGAGGACTGTTCATACATTATTTCATTGTTAAATCCTCTTATGAGTGTACTTGAAGCACTGATTGGAATCATACCTGCCATAAATATAATTAAATTTGGTGCTAAGGCTAAACTAACAAATCCTATACCCAACATTATGAAGGAATAAAAACATTTAGTAAATGGATTTTTAGAAGGAAATATTATATTTTCTATTTTTCCTGCTGCAAATCCAGTTATGCCGCCTGTAAGTCCTTGTAAAGCACCAGTATAACCAGCTTCTGATGGGGATAAATTAAATTTTTCATTCATAGCAAGACCAACGGTACTAAAATATGCAAACAACGCTGCAGCACCTAACATTTTCAGCGAAAAAGCAGGCCAACATTCTTTCCAATTTACTTCCATTAAATCGCTCAATGGTGATGCACTTTTTCTTTCTTTTTTTGGAACAGTTGTGTTGGGAACCGTAAAATAAACGACTAAAGCATTGATTAGAAATATTATTGAAGTAGAACACGCTAGGCTATAAAATCCTTCACTTTTTTCCATTAAATGACCACCAATAATTGGTCCAATAACAAATGAGAGGGAAGAAAATCCATTCATTCGCCCATAAACTGTAGTCTGTTGATCAGCTGGTACTTGGTCATTAACTAATGTCTTGCATAAAAGTTGTGAGTGTTTCAAACATCCTTGAAGAATGCGAATCAATACTATTAATATAAACGATTTCACACAGCCTAGTAGGAAATATGCTATGGCACAAATGCATATAGTAATAATAAGTACAATTTTTCGACCATAATGATCACTAAGTGCGCCAATTGGTGTACCCGATAAGAATTGTAGAAATGAATATGTAGAACCTAGTAAGGCTATATGAAAGTGACTAGCGCCTAAAGATCGTAAGTGTGTGCCCCATACTGGTATGATAAGGCTAATGCTGATTAAGTCCAAGAATACAATAGCATAAATATATGAATACTTGAACATGGCTGGAAAATGGAGTTCCTAAAAAAATAAACAAAAATTAGAGTCAATAATTAAAAATATATTATTTTACATTACCTATATGCAAATTTTTTTATTATTGATCTTAAAAAATAAGGTTTTAACTTTATATATTATGTAGTACCAATTATATTGAAAATGGTAATTTATAAATACATAATTTTTACTTTCTTAATATTAGCTTCGTTAGGATATTAATAATAAGGCATTTCACAAAGATATTATTATGTCAATGTTTTGACTTAAAAATGAATATAAGACTGATAAAAACTATTTGCATTAAAATCTTAAAAGTTCATTTTAATATCAGTATTTAAAACATTATTTTTAGAGATCAGTGATTTATTAAAATTTTAGAATTTGACAATAAATAATAATGTATTATATTTCAGTAAAATATAATTCATTATTTAATGTAATTTTAATTTTTTAAATGTATAGCTTAGCTACTTACATTAAACATATTTCAATAAGTTCAAGTCACAGGTATATTCCAGATTAATATTTGTTTCCAACACCCTGAAATGTATAATGTACAAAATAATATTTAATATCATCAAATTGTTCAAGTATCTAAACTTTTAAGGCTTACAGTAATAAAAAGCTTTAATTGGTTATGCACACATCAGCTACTTCAACCATTGTTGTTGTCGACTATCCTGCACAAAAGTTGACGAAAGTATATTAAACAGTCAATTGAAACGATGAGTACCTACTCGAGAAACCGAGGAAGCAAAAAAAAAGTAAATGACACCATACCCTATAATACCGTACGCACTGGTGTTATTAATTCATTACTTAATATTATGTAAGTCACAATCAAACAGTACCCATTTCGACGGTATCAAATCTCTGCCGTCTTATCGGATATTATACATCATATTAAATTGGTAATGAAAACGAACACCTTGTTGTATACTTGTATGTTAATTTATCATGATCACTGGACGGTAAATGATGGAAGCGCAGCGGCTCCCTCCACGGTCGCCCACGAACCGATTGCATAACAGTTGTCGAAACAAGTAATTTGTATTCAATTTGTATTTTTATTGGTCAACATTTTTTACGTTGATACGTTATTGATATTATGTAGGTACGTAGTACCAACTCTTATGATACATCTATTTATTTTTTAATAGGTTTGTTTTTTGTTTACGTTTTATTTTCAGGAATTATGAATTTTCAATTTACATTTTACATCTTTAAGATAAAAATTAAAAGCAATGAAAGAACATTTTGTTGAGTGATAAGTGATAACGTTTATTATACGGTAACCGCGGTCCAGTTCGTTTAACCGGAACGTCAAAAGTGATAACACTATCGTCATATCACTGTTTCACAACAAGGAGCAATTGAAAAGCAAAAATAATTTACTACTTTCGACAAACGACAAGTTTTTTACCAGCTTGTAAGGTACGTACATTTTTATTCAATCGGCTTTGTTCGATTTTTGCATAGTCGTTTTGTTTTATTTATTGGTTTCATTTTACAGTTATCGACAGAAATGAACGGCTCAGCTTTGGTGAGGTCAAATCTGGTGGCCAAAGGTCATGGCGGAGCTTTAGGGCTACAGAGTTTGGCGTTTAAAAATGCGTTACAGACACGTCGCAACACTACTGCAGCAGCTCCCACACCAGAATTAAAAGCTTCATACGGTAACCTATCAGATTCCGACAGGATTTTTACTAATTTGTATGGACGTCATGACTGGCAACTGAAGGGTGCGTTAAAACGCGGTGATTGGTACAAAACAAAAGAAATCTTGATAAAAGGTACAGATTACATTATTAATGAAGTTAAGACTTCCGGTTTGAGGGGACGTGGTGGTGCTGGTTTCCCAACTGGTATGAAATGGAGTTTTATGAACAAACCGTCTGATGGTCGCCCGAAGTATTTGGTTGTTAACGCCGATGAAGGGGAACCCGGAACTTGCAAAGACCGTGAAATTATGAGACACGATCCACATAAATTGATTGAAGGATGTTTGGTTGCTGGCAGAGCAATGGGAGCTTGTGCTGCTTATATTTACATCCGTGGAGAGTTTTACAATGAAGCTTCGAATTTGCAACAAGCTATTTGCGAAGCATATCAAGCTGGTCTTATAGGAAAAAATGCGTGCAATTCTGGCTATGACTTTGATGTATTTGTACACAGAGGAGCTGGTGCTTACATTTGTGGAGAAGAAACTGCCCTTATTGAGTCACTTGAAGGCAAACAAGGTAAACCAAGGTTGAAGCCTCCTTTCCCAGCTGATGTCGGAGTTTTCGGCTGTCCCACTACAGTATCTAATGTTGAAACAGTAGCTGTTGCACCTACCATTTGCCGCCGTGGTGGTGCATGGTTCTTGGGTCTTGGAAGACCTAGAAATTCCGGAACTAAGCTCTTCAATATTTCTGGCCATGTAAACAACCCATGTACCGTCGAAGAAGAAATGTCAATTCCATTAAAAGAACTGATTGAACGACATGCTGGTGGTATTATTGGTGGTTGGGATAATTTGTTGGCTGTAATTCCTGGAGGTTCATCAACACCACTTATACCAAAACATGTTTGTGAAACAGCAATTATGGACTTTGATGGGTTGGTAGCAGCTCAAACTAGTTTAGGAACAGCAGCTTTGATTGTAATGAATAAGCAAACTGATATTGTAAAAGCTATTGCTCGTTTGATTATGTTCTATAAACATGAATCATGCGGACAGTGTACACCTTGTCGTGAAGGAATCAATTGGATGAACAAAATTATGTATAGGTTTGTTGACGGGCAAGCTCAATCTTCAGAAATTGATATGTTGTGGGAAATTAGTAAGCAAATTGAAGGGCATACAATTTGTGCTCTTGGAGATGGTGCTGCATGGCCTGTACAAGGGCTGATTAGACATTTTAGACCTGAACTTGAACATAGAATGAAGAAGTACCAAGAGCAGAATGAAAAACAAGCTTTATCCAACTAATAGTTTTTTCAATAGTATTTACCTAACATCGGTCTATAAAAATTATTCAATTGTAATTTTATCAAATTTGTTTTGACAAGTTCATTAGTTACTTATAAATATATAAATAATAATATTAAAAAAAATATATGTATTATTGATATTTATACCTACTAAGATAATTTGTTGTCAATAAATGATTTTTTTTTTTTTTTACAAAAGAAGTAGAATTGAAATTAAATAATAGCTTATTATTAATTTGTATTATGTTTAATGATACCATAAATGAAGTATAAATATTAACTACACAATAGATATAAATTCAATGTATACTTCACTGTATAATAATATATATTAATAAACAGTTTTCAATTCAACTAAAAGTATTCATTAAATTCAATTTAAAATTTGAATTAGGAAAAATATTTTCATTTGGGTTATAACAAAAATAATTTAGTTTAATGAACAATACTCAATAGAATTGGTAGGAAACCAATTATTAATTTCTCATATTTTATTTATAAATTACAAAGATAAATTGTGTTTATTTTTTTGATTAGCATTATTTCATGTTATTTGATATACATATAATCATAAGTTGACGCAAATGTGTAGTACAAACTATGATGTAATTCAATACGTAATCTATATGTAGATATACTTATAGAGTTATAGGCAAAGAACTAGTCAATTTTTTTATTTTAAAACTAAGTAACTAAGTTACTATCTTAACACTAAGTTGAGATAATCAATATAAAATATTATTTAATTTGAAATGTTTAAAATACATGTTATGCGAATAAAATTGTCAAGCAGAGCTAATATATTATATACATTATAATATATATATATATGAATTGGGTTTATTTTTGTTTACTACACATGTGCTTTCAAGATTCTTCTATGTCTTATCAAGTATCATAGTGATTTTACCTGAATATAGAGATAAGTTTCATATTGATGGAAGCTATTGCTATAATTATTGTTAAACTGTTTAATCTATAATCATTTATTTAGAGTAATGACTAGTATAATACATATTGCATTATTGCCATAAAATAACCATTAATTATGTGTCATAGACAGTTCAATGTTTTATGGTTAAATTTAGTTATAAATTATAATTGTTAATTCATTATGTTTAAATTTCTCAATCGAGATTATATTTAAAAAGGTCTAAAATATTTGTTAATATTTATTAATAGCTATTTAAGTTAAATCCAACATTTCCATGTACAATTTAAAGCTTATAAAGTGAAACAAGAAAAGTTATACTAAATTATATGTGTAAAAACTAGAAAAGTTATTTTATTAGATATAGGTGAATTGATCATTTCCGTGACCTGGTTAGTTCTTTACATAATGTGTTGTACGGCGTAATGTATAGGCAATATTAGTAAGTACTTTATACTACAAACATTTAGACATTTTCACTAGACGACTAAATTTAAATTATTGAAATGATTTAATACGTAATCATTTTAGTTTTTTTTTCAACCCGCAAGTTAAATAAGAAAAAGGTAATTTAACTTGGTTAAAAATTAGTTACATATTTCTAAACTGGATATTTACAATTTATAACAAATAAAATAAGGACATTTACATGAATATATAAAAATTATAATTATATATTATATTATATAAATATAATATATGTATTTATACATAATAAGACATACATAGTAAAAATAATACATATTCAATAATGAACTGAAGATATATATTATTTAAATATAAATATATATAATTTATATATAAACAAATATTATTTTAATTAGAGTAATTAATTAAACTCCGAACGTCCGTGGTAGGTAAAGTAATGGAAAAATAAATTGCATAGGTTATATTTCATATTTTTATGATTATAATACATCTAATTCGTCTAATTTTAAAATCAAATCTCCTAATTTGCTGCAAACGTATTATGTACAAATCTCTTTTGGGTCCCATATGAATATATGCGATTCAAATTTGGGGCTGTGGCCATGTCGTTCCAATTTCGTACTATACAAGCATTCCAATCAACCACTCATCATTCTCTCTATGAAAACCTCTGCATTTTGTTTTGTATTTAACTACATACTACACTGATCTCAAAATAGAATCAGTTGACCAACTATCCAATAAACATTATAAATCTTTTTACTCCTAACTACATTTCCATATTAACTCGTTTGTATTGCAAATTTCGTCCAATTTCATCATAACCAATAAATCCCACTCATCGACCCAAGAAAAAATATAGCAATGATTTATTAACCTAAACTCATATATCACGTTGGGTTTTGTCATTAGTTGACTTTCGTCTTCATATTATTTCACTGTTAAAATGTATAGTAAATAGTAATTAATAATTATCATGTTTACTTATTGTAGCGTGCTATTCCTAGGTACTCAGCACAGATTGTAAACATTATTTTCTTATGATGAAAAAATTATAACTGTCATATAAGTATATAAAAATACACGATACGTATCTAATAGGTAGTAGCCAGTATAGGTACATAAAATATTATGTTTTATAACAATTAGCAATTGTATTTTTACTTGCAAATTTAAATTTTAAACAAAGTAATATAATTGAAGTTTGGTATTTCTATTTTTTAATCATTCGTATTTCTATCATCGATATTAGTTCTCGATTTAGTATTATCTAACTAAAAAAATTTACTTTTGAATACTTAACCAGCTATTTTATAATTAGATACGACTATTTTTCATTTCAAAGATATAATATACAATTTGTACAATTGCTTAAAAATAAAAATAAATAATTTATATACTTTATTGATAAAGTAATTGTGTTGTTTTAATAATAAAAATAAATAACAAATTTAATCATTTTTAGTATATTTTTTAGTTTAACATTCATATACGATTTACAGTAAAAATAGTTACAAAGGTCAATATACTTATATTATCGAATTTTGATAGATACCATATTGTTACAATTCATAATTTGTAATTTACGGTATAATTATTGGTGTCATTAATTTGATTAATTTAATTATCATTATTAATTATTGAATTAGTATTTTTATTTTATAATCATTCGGATATAAGATTATGTCTAGTAATATAATTTGTATAGTGGTTTGTTTTGATGATTTTTCAGAATAGTTAATTTTCATAAGAAAAAAAATCATTTCGAATAAAATTTCTAGATGACTATACAATAATAAAACAAACGGTTCGTTTAAGCTATTTATGATTTCAAAATATAAATTAAATCAATTTGGTTACTGTAGATGCTGTGGACATGCCGTTTCAAAAAAAAAATACGCAATTGATTCTATCCAAGACGATTACAGCGAAACTAATTCGATCCATTCTATAGATCTACACTATATATTTACTGTACCCTATTTAACTCTTAAATTCTTTTTGACCATAGTGATTTATTTACTGTGTATTTGTTTATAAAGACGTAGATAAATATTTATTATTATTATGCCATTTTGTTTTATGAACAATTATAAAAACATACCACATTCTTTGTTAATTTAATTTCATGTACTCTATTGCTTTAATGTATAATTGGCTAATTTAAAATTCTTATAAATAATTATTTAATCTTATCATACCATACAAAATATTAAAATATACACATATTACAAGTGTTGACGTTTTACAAATTACAGTAGAAATAATATTACGATACCTATACAAGATTATTGTTAGTTTAAGTTCTTAAAACAAATTGTGTTAACCACGAGGAGTATACGTATAAAGTAGAGAGAGAAACGACATTTGACAGAGTTGTTAAAAAAGTGCATACCTACCTATATATTAGGGTGACTTTTATTTTTCTGTTGGATTTGTTCAGTTTTATTTTTAAATTGGTTCAATGTTTATACAAAATTTATATGTCGATTGAACGATTGGTTAAGTTTAACCCGTGCTTATAGCCCTTAAAGTAAAATTACCTGTTTTTGCTCAAATAACAACCCCCTTTTTTTTTTTTTTAAATATTTGATTAATATTTCATTGTAATTGATTTTTATAAAAACACTTATTTGGAATTATTTATAGTAAGGCATGTTTTACACAGACCAATCGGACCAATATGTCACTACAAAAAAACATAGTGGCGCTAAGTAAATCATATAGTTTTTACATGGTAGCAACGAATTGATTTTTTAGTGTAATATTAAATATATAGCTTGCAGTGGTAATATTAAACCCAGGACCCTGGCCTCGGTCTCTTTAGTTATGTCTAACTTGGGAGTTATAGTACTTTTATAATAACATAAAAATAATAAATAAATAAAAAACTAAGAAAATATGTATGAACTAAACGAAGGCTTAAAAAGTTAATTTTTTAGAACACAATATGTATAAGTTCTAGTAGGTGCTAGATTTTTTTTTGTATCCCTATTTAATAATTCAATTTATGTATTTAAGGGGCCTTTACCTCATATAGGCCCTTGGACCACCAAGTTTCACGTTATACCATTGTGTAGACTGTGTAAACACTTTTATTATTTAGTTCTTTTGGAAAAAAAACATAATTTATGTTATTATAAATTAATAACTAGACATATGGATAGCGGCAATAAGAATAAACCACTTATACATGTAGAATACCAACTATTGCCTAAATTAAATTAATATTTATTTAATATACTTAAAATAATATTTATAAATATTATGCTTTTATATATTACTCAAGTTCACTAATAATATAGAAATTATTTTAATTATTAAGCTTATAAATCGTTACATTTTTAATCATATTTTTAAAAGTATTTTCTATTTTTCATAATTAATTTGAAATAAAGAATATACATTATAGTTGTCATAACAAATTAACTGTTCTATTAAAAATTCAGGGATAAATATTATTGTATCTGACATCTGTAGCTGGTGTTAAAAATTATTAAAAATACTTATAAATTCCAATTAATTCTCCCCCTCTCCCTTTGAAAAATTGTTCTAAATCTAGCTTAAATGTAGCACATTATCAAAGATAAACTAGTAAAAATTTGTAAGTATTTTTAATTGTACTGCGTAGATGATGCACTACTTTGAAAATATTTCAGTTGACCTAACGACGTTTTTATTTGTAACGGTTCTATGCAGATTAGATATTATACTCAATAACATAGTTATTATAGCAATTAATCAATTATTTTATTAAAATAAATGCCGAACAGTGAATGCTCTATTCGCCAGTTGAAGAATTGTAGTCATTGCTTGTGCTCTGTTGACCAATAATTTTTATTGTCTATTCTTCGAACGGCCAACAATTCATCATTTTTCATCTGCAACATCAACTACAAATTCAAAATGAAAACATTCTCGGTATGTCGTACACTATACTGATTTATTAGTTTCAAAAATCAGCTATTTGTTTTTATTTCTGAACATTAACACTTCTATTGAAATTTTCAACAGGTGGTTGTTTTACTAGCACTGGTCATCGTCATCGTCATCGGAACGGACTCTGCGGCCGTTTCTACAGATTATGATGATTCGAATGATAAGTACGTTGTTCAATATATTATAAGTAATAATAAATTACTAAATAACATATTATTATACTGAATTATTGATGTATATGCTTTATTAATTTATGTATAATAAAAATAACAGTCCCCAATTGGCACAATTTGATATGGAATATTGTATGAAAATACTTATTTATATAATATCATTCAAAATATTGTATTTTTTTCATTTTTATTCTTTCATAAAATATTAGGTTTTAAATAATTTTTTACTCACATTATGTTGATTATTGAAAAAATAGTAATTGATTTCTCTTTTGAAAAAAATAGGTGATATTGTTAATTTTAATGTTATATGATATAAACTTTTTTTTAGGGTTGAAACATATGGTTATATTAATAATATTGTAATATAAATGTGTTCCGAGTAGAATTTTGGTATTGGTAAACATTAAACAACTCGTTGAGCTTACGTTATGTATAAGTAAGAAGTTACTCGTTAAGTAAACAGTTGATAATAGGCACGTTAGTAAGCAATTATGTTTAACGTTGTTGAAAATAATACATAGAAACTAATTATTTCCTTATGGCTTTTTAGCTCGTTTCTCGATAATTTGATAAAATATTATTTTGAAAAGCGCTAAATACTATCTATCTATACTCTTATACAGCCATACATAAGTTAAAAAAAAAATATAAAAATACTTTATTTATTTAATTAAAATGATCTATTAAAGATTTATTCCAAAAGAATTTTGACATTTTTTTTTTTTTTTATTTTATTAAAGCCGCAACAACTAAGGTTATTGGCATAGTATACAATGTGAACATTAAGTTAGATGCTGACTAGCATTATGAATATTAAATACAATGTAGATAATTTATGTAGGTATAACGTTAAAAAATATGAGTACAACATAGGTAGTGAGTTTTGACATTTATTTCATTTATAAATTAAATGTACCTAATACCTATAGACACGTCATGTATAATTATTTTTCATTTCAATATATTTTGAAGGGAATGTTTTATTTATTTGATACTTTCTTCATACAATGAGTATTTTTTACTGATCTTTGATAACAAATTTATGAATCATTTATATGATTTTGATAAATATCGAGTAGGTAGCGTTACCCAAAATCGTTTAGAAATTAAAATATCGTTCCCGAGCCTGAAAACATGTAACAAGTATGTTATACTTTAGGGGAGTGTATTAAATTATTTTTATTTTTATTTATTATAAATACTTGTAAATTTATTTATCCCTGGATTTTCACTAATATCAGTAGTTAGCATATAATGTATGACTTGTGTAAAAATGTATCAAAAGGTTAACTTCCCTCCCTACGCTTTTGATCATGTGATACAAAGGTCAAATATATGAGGAAAAAATCGAAAAAACCATAACCTAGGTCTTGTATATTATGCTAGTTTGACACTGATTATTGTTGATCTTTGAGAATTTTCAGATCGTTACGTGATCATATGATAATATATTATACAATTATAATAAAATCTTGATTAATATACTCAATTTATTGGTTTCAGCTCATTTGGTGGAAAAACGCATGATTTTTTCCGGTACGCACGCAGTGCTGAAAAATACACTAAGGTCGGCTCTAAGCATCCGCTGTATGTGTTCTTCAAAGGCCTGTTCAAACTGCTATCAAAAATATTCTCTGCCGATAATGTCATGTAATTATCATCGTAACATACACAAATAATATTATTATTCATATTAATTTTAAATTTCGTTTATATCTAATATTTGTGATTTCTTAGACAAACTGCTCCTGATTTATATCAAAACAATACTTAAATATAAACACGATGGGTGAAAATGGGCAATATAACAAAATACACATTCACAAGGTATATAATATGAAATTCTTTTATTATTTATTTACTATTTTTTTATTTATACAACACAGATCCGATTTAATGTAGATATGTCATAATGTATTTATGAACTATTTGTTATATTATATTCCTATTTTAATTGCTATAGTTATTACAAACAATCTTAGTGCATTATACTATCATAAAAATATAATATTCAATATTAGTAATTTATTTATGTATTACTCGTATAAAGTCACAGCTATCTAATATTATGTTAAATATTATGTTATTCTATACAATTGTATGTTATTTTTTAATTTTTTTTTTTGTTTTTTTTTTTTCATAATAAACCAAATATAGTTTGAATAGTAAATAGTTTTACTTACTTTATTATTCTTTATGACTTTGTTTGGTTTCATAGTCAATTCATGATTACGTATATTATATTATTTTATTTAGTATACGAATTTGTCTGAACAATTTCGTTATCACATATTTCCACTTGTAGTTTGTAGGAATAAAAATATGTTTAAAATTACCAGAACTTTATTTATACCACTGATGTTCTGAGTTTTCTGACTGTGTTTTTACGCCCCGCACCTAACAAAAAAAATTGTTACTTGTTTTTAGACTAAATATATATATATGGTTATGACTGTTATGAGTGTGAAATATTGAAAAATATTTTTTTTTTAATTTTTGAGTTTTTTAGTATGTTTATTAATATAATTATAATACAAATTATACTATATTATACATTTTATATTTATATTTTATTTGAATTTAAATAGGCAATAAGCAAAACTATACAAAGGTTAAATAATATTAGATAGGTAATAAAAGGATAAATATAATAGTGCATAAGGTTAAACTTTATAAGTTATAAATATTTAATTAACCTATTTAATTTTTTATATCTTATAACCTATTTTATGTTTTTTTTTTATTTTTAATAAAAATGAAATATTTCAAAAAAATAAATTTCATGAAATTTTAGAACCCTTTTTATATAATACTCGTATGTATTATTCAGAATTAATGATACAAGTGCAAATTAGGTACAAAATACTAATTATTTTTTGTTAGTTTTGTTAATGTGTGTATAATTAGGCGTATACATAATATTATTCTTGGTATACACATAAACAGAACACTATCACTTATCAAATTTCTAGTTTCACGAGAGAACAGTGGCAGATCAAAGAATAGTTAAGTGTCCTTGTCATATTGAAGTTTTTCTTAAGTATAATGTTAATAATATAATTAATACAATATTCATAAAAAATGTTAAATCAGAGTGGCATTATACTATATTATATTATTCACGTATCTAATACGCGTACTTGTCTTAGTAAATTTGAATTGTGATTTACAGCGAACGTATTTAAATTATTGAAATATTAATATATTATATTACACAATTTACCATAAAAGTTTTGTGATTGATTTAATGACATTATCGAACTTAATAAGCTATACCAAACCTAGCCTAGGATTTTATCCAAGTTTTCATTACCTATTTGTTATTGTTACGATTATTATTTAAAATATAATTACTGATAATTTATATTTCTCCTACAAGCTGGCAAACTAGATTTTATATTTATCAGTATCGTTGAATAATTTATTTAAATATGTAGCCAATATTTTAGTTTGAATCAATAAAATATTATTTTACAAGTGTACAAAAATATTATCAAGTTATAGGTCAATTTTGTACGAATAATTTCAAATATTACTGCACGCAGAGAAATCATGGGTGCAAATTAATGATTTTTTAAATATAAGCAATGTAGACGAAATTAATCGATGTTTTTGATCAGCTAACGTATATATCATTTGATCTAATGATGTCTACATATTTTCTTTCGAAAAATAAGGTATTTTTGTTATCGAAAAAATAACCTTATAAATTGACATGTACATCGTTCACCTAGCCAGTTCAACTACTGGAACCAACACAATTGGACATCCATACGCATATCTATCTGAAACTTTTTTCATTTTATCGATCGACGAAAAACGAAATGAATACAACCACGGTAAGCCGATCATTTATATTCTATAGTTTTATTAGTATAAGACAATTAAAATAATAGCAGGTATAATCATTGGTGCAATTAAGTTTAAAATAGTATGGGGGGCTGCAGCCCCACAAATAAATACCTAATTTAATTTACTTACTTTCATGCTTTCCAAAAAACTAGAAGGACCGTCTCGGTTATTTTCATTTTCAAAAGTAACAACTGTACGAGTACGACTGGATACTTTTTTTGGTTTATCAAAAAAATACCGAATAAGTTTTTTTTGTCCAATTTTAATCACCAAAATAAAACTAAAATATTGGACGGTGTTCGCCGCAATGCTACTGGCCGCAGTCGCATGCACGTATAATATTATTTTATTAGATAAAAATATTATTAATAAATTATTTAAATTACATATTGTAAAATAAACTTTAATATTTTATATTTACGTTTGAATAATTCTGTTACAATAATTATCTACGATATATTGCATAGGATATATCTCACTACCTTATGCTTACATAATTATTAAATCTTAAATAATAAAAAAAAATTGGGGGCTAAAATACATTTTGAGAGAGCTACGCCCTCCTCCCTAAGTCCCCCCTAGTTGCGCCAATGAGCATAATAATAAATTGTGTTTTCAAAATTAAAATTTTCTATTACTACTTTGTATCGTCATTAATATAGATTTTAGTTTTGGCGGTGTTTGTCTTCTCGCAATGGTCTACCGCTGCCGTAGTGCCTACATATCCGACGGAAAAACCAAAGACCCCTGTGATTGCGCAACTGTTGAGAAATGACTATATCTACGACAATAGCGGACAGTTCAGCCTCAAGTGAGTTACATAGTTAATAAATAAACATACTGCTTTTTCATCTGGTCGATTTCTAGGATATTATAGCTAAGCACTAAGCTACTCAGCGTTTATATAGTATACTGGTTACTGCAGTAACCATGGTTAGTAGTTGGTTAAATACTATTTGTCATTTGATATCGATAGAAATACAATAAACTCATCTTTTATTGTACATTTAAAAATATATTAACTTTTCAACGACTTAAAATAAAATGCATTACCTATTGAAAATATATTAGATTTTTAAAATTGTTAAGAATAGGTATTTCAAGACCAAATTTTCAATTATACTTTGATTTCTTATACAGTCTAAAGATTGTACTGTGGTGAATTACCGGTTATACAATATTATACGCCGAAGCACAATAAGCAAATTTTATAAAAAATAATTTAACGTGACTATTAAATTAATTAATACTGATTAGTGATTATAGTAACTGAATATTATTGAAAATAGCTTAGTTATTTAGAAGTTACTCTAAAAACAAATATAACTTATTATGTGCCTTAATTGAAAGTAATTTAACTTTTTAATAAATCATCTCAGTTTCTATAATTATAATCAGTAAATAAAAATATAAAATAATTAAAAATTACTTGTTTGATCTTAAATGTAAATGGCATATGCATATAAATAAATCCGACTTAAAAATTTACAATGAACAAGGGTGGTTCTCAATTGAAAAGGTAAATTTTATACCAGCACAAAGACAAAGTGCATTAAAAATAGAAGTATTTAGAGGAATCGTGTTTAAGAATACTTATGAAGTTAAAAATTCCAAAAATTAGAATTTTAATAAATGTATTATTAAAGGAAAAACCCCAAATTATTCAGGTTACCTACTTGTTGAATCACCCTACATGGGTTACACTATGCAAAGTAAATCGATGGTAAATAATAATAAGGAATGACGTATAATTATAGCTATCAGGTGGATGATGGGACATCACAGACTAGAGAAGGAACGTTGGTATTGAACGACGAAGGAGACGATTACGTTTTGATTCAAAAGGGCTCATACTCATACATTTCTCCCGAAGGTATCAAAATTACGGTGACGTATACAGCAGACAAGGATGGTTTCAAGATTGTCGAATCGACCAACGATGTACCCGCCAGAGTGTAACCAAAACATCCAAACATAGTCCATAGTAAAATAATATATCATTATAATATAATATTGTATCAGCTTTTATGTCCACGCGCAAATTTTATATTGTTCATATCATTATTTTAAACTGATTATATAGTTTTGTAGTTATAGTATTATACATATAGTTTAGTTGGAACATAGAAATTAAATGTACATGAAATAAAATACAGTGGACTAATTAAAATATTTGGTTTTTAGAACGCATGGTTAGATAAATAATAAAAATGTATATTTTCTCTTGCCTTTGCCTACATTATAATAATATGATATATTCACATTTTTGTTTAATTGTTACATTAAACATAAATTGTTAAATACATTTTTATAATTGTAATATTCGTTTTTAAGTAGCTCATAGAATTCATATTTTGAACGTAGAGCTAGAAAAGATGAAAATACAAAATACATCGATCATTAAACGACTAGGTATAGCTGTAGTTTGTTTTTTGTTGATTTTAAATTCAAATTGCATGACTAAACTAGAGTATCGATGAATACACTAAAAACTATAATACAACAAAATACAATTTTCTCTACGATTGTTTGAAACGCTCAATAATTTCGTTTGTGTTGTTTAATAATTAATTGGGCGATTGTAAATTAAATTGCGAAATAATTATCATTTAAGAAATATTAAACTAGGTGAATAATTGTAAATTCGGTTTTCCGCTTTTCAGATATTAAAAGTTTAATGTGTAAACAGGATAATGAATTTTAAAATTATAGTTATAGATATGCACACTACATATACAAGACACATCAATGATATAAAAAAATGAAATTGTTTGCGCAATTCCAAAAGAGTATAGATGAAAAAATAATACATTTTTATTTATATTTATTATATTGTCGTTTTTCATTCCACGTCATTATTATTACTGATGATTACGATTAATTTATACTAAATATAAACCATTTATTTTCAGTGCTATGTACATAATTATTTTATTTGTTGTCTGAATATTGATTTATTTATAATGTAAACATTATATTTTTTTATACTGAATACATTTGAGAGTCACCAAAATATTGTGAAGAGACGTGCAATGAAAAAATTTGGATACCTCTGATACAGACAATAAATAAATTGCTTCTAAATTACTTTTATTTTTAATAACTAAGCAGAGTAATTATATCTATATAGTTAGAGTAGACACTTGCATCATTATTACGAGAGAACGAATCCAATTATGTTTTTTTTTCATTTTCATTTCATTAATTTATGAAGATTCAAAGACATTTTGTAATTACATTTGCTTTGTTTATTATTTTATTATTGTTATTATTATTATTATTGAAAAGTAGTGTAGCTGTAATTCTTAAAAATATTTAAAAAAAATTAAAGCCATGTTCTTCTTTCTTTTGAGGTATTTTCATATTTTTTAAGTGTTTAAGTGACTTTCAATGTACCTATACACGATAAGATTAATAAAAATACATTATTTGTTGCTTGTAGATTAAATCAGGTTACATTATACTTTATGTAATTTTATCGGCTGAACTGCACAATCGATCTTTTTTTTATATAACAAACTATTGTAGGACCGATTTTACAACAATAAAAGAGATCCCGAATACATTTTTCATACACATTAATGATTAATGATTTATCTAAAATATGTGTAATATGAACGTTCGGGAAAAATATTTTGCAACACAGCATGAAATTAAAAACAATGGTTTAACATTTTTAAATATAAACCTTAAAACAATCCAGATTATAGAAATATCGATGGAAGAAAAAAATATTTATATTTGTACGTAGGTACCTACTTATTTTAAATACCTATTAGGTGTCTAACATATATGTAAAACAGTTATTCGAATAATTTAGTGTTTTATGTTAAAAATTACACTGTGCAATTATAAATTGTACTTTGACTAAAATAAAAATAGAAAGAGTTTTGGCATATTAATATTTTATACGCGTTTTAATTATTTTATTATACGACAAATTTATATTGAAATATTAATAAAGACATGTAATTGATTTGTATATACAGAGAGACCAGATTGTGTTTCATTCATATTATAAAGTTGCAGAAAGTTATTAAATCTTTTCTGTGAGATGTGCATATAGATATATTATGTCGCTCCTTAAAAAAATTATAAATATTTCAGAAATCAAAGAAAATAATAATTGCATGCGTTTATAATTACACGTAATAATATAATGATCATTTAATAGTTTCGTAATAGAAAAAAAAACAAAACTAAAATGAAATTTTTTATTGTAAATGTTTGCACTTCATAATTGTTACAAATGTCAATACAAATTATGAAACACAATCTGTGTATAACAACTTTGTATAATTGTTTATTTAATATTTTGGTTATCTTGGGCATGATTATTAATTAAATTGCTAGTAATTAATATTTTTGATAAGGGTCTTTAAAATTGCATTAATTTGCAAAAATATAATACATATACGTAATATTATTATTCATTACATAGTAACAAAATATTTTATACTTGGTAATTATTATATTATAAGTATGTAGATACGCGTAGTTAATGCTTATATTGATTTATTTAGTATCTTCATTTTTTTCATTTTAAAATTATAAACAAAAATCTTATGTAATAATGTTTTATAAAATTAATTGCGTTACTTCTGATTTATGATTAAAAATATATTTTTAAAATGTAGGTACCTAACTTATTTTATTATAATATAATAAAATCAACAATAATTGATTTAAGACGGTAATAAGACTAATGACCAAGCAATACAATAATTTATAATCTATTAGTATGCTTTATCTATCAACAACAATTTAATACAATCTTTAGGAATGAAATATTTGTCATTTTGTAAATAATAATAATATTATTGGTATATATAATTTAGTAAAAATAAACAAAAGTATAATATATTTTAATAATATTTTTAATTAGTAAAAAACTAAGAAATAATGATAAATGCACATTTTTTGGAAATTGGTTGGCTTATATGATATACACTGCTCAGTGATGTGGAATTTGCTGATAAAATGTGGTAGCTTAAAAAGTTTTTAAATAATTTTTTTTTGTGACATTTCACCCATACCTAATAACTAATAAGTAACAACCTATATCTGAAATCATTCATATCGATATACATTAATAAACATAATTTACATAATTAGTGATAACATTTGTGACTAATTAAAACAGAATAATACCATGGTTTTAAATGAATTTTAAATGAATGAATAAATAAATAAAAAATTGAGTGCATAAATAGGTAATATGAGTATAAAGTAATACAATATATAACTATATAAATATTAATATTAAATATTTTATTATAAAATTTAAACTGTGTAACTGAGTCATAACATTAATACATTATTGATCACGTGTGTTTAATACACAGCGTTTATTTTTTGAATATGTGTATAAAGACTAAATATGGTATGTCTGTGTGTAACGTCTAATAAGGACTATAAATTATAATAGACTACCGAAATAGTGTATCAGTAGTTACCTACTACATTATAATTATAGTTATTATGCTTGTAAAAACATTTAAAACCTCTCTGAACACTGGATTTTAACAACGGTTAAAACCTTATGAAAAATTCACGTAAATTCATTTTTACCCATACAATTTATCGAGTCTACATCTCTCGCTAGGCGTAGAGTTACGTACCTGATGGGAGAATAAACGTAGAAAATCAACAAAAATATTACGTTAATGTTATAAATGACATTATATTAATATATATAATATATACATTATACCAAAATATATTACGCAGCTTATATCGCATCATTATTAATTATTATGTATTTGATAAATTATATTTCATATTATAGAGGGTACCTATCCCTTCACTACGAAACCGTTCTTGTCGGCCGTGTACGACATTTTCTCGTTGCCGCCTTCGGGGGTGACAGACGAGTACGACCCCTCTTGGTTTAATGTGAAACCGGTTCCATCGTCGTTTTATACCAGCGTTCCTTTTTTCATCTAAGTAGTTCCGTCGTTGAGCGCATAACTGAAATTCGACAATGGGCAATAATATGTTATGTAAAAGTGTCCAACGAAAAAAATAAATATTATGTACCTAAATTGTAACATTTAGCCCGTAATATTATATTATAAAATGAATGACGGATTTCAGGTAAATCATTTTTACCATAAATATATATTTATTAATTTATGTTAAAAACAGGGAAACTGGTGTTTCAATGTATGTATTTACCGACATGACGTGGCAAAGATAATATTCCCTATATAGTATGCAGCTTGTATATTTAGTGGTCCGCGTATAAAACACACTTTTTATCGCTATTGTGGTGTCAATTTTGTTTTATAAGCTTTGTAATAATTTTTATTATGTAGTGATTAATAATTAATACTTAACAGCTAATACAATTAATAAAATTATAATTAATAATACAGTTATACTTGAATGAGACGACGGGGCTAAATATCTTGTCAAATACAATTTACCTATATAACTATTAAATAAATGATACGAGTATTGGAAGGTAAAGTCGTAGGTTAATACAGAAAATAAAAATGGTGAACCGAAATACTCAATAATAACTACCTATAACATCGACAGACAATTTTTACAGTAGTTTTTACTGACCATCTTATCGAGGTTTTACAAATGGTTCGGTCGGTTCAGTTATGGTTAATTTGAGGAAGTATGAAAATAGTTTATGAACACTTATGTAGGTCTAAAACTAGACGCATGCAGTTTGTAGCACCACTCGTTAGTTTAAAATCCATGTTTTGTTTGCTTGTGTTTTGACAACGACTGTTAGGTTAGGACCTAACCATTAGGTTTTTGGAAATCAGAAAACCTTTCAAATACGCGTGTACTGTGTAGGAACTTATTACAATTTTGTGTGAAAAATAAACTTACGCTAGCATGAACTGGCCTTTTGTGTCCGAGACGCTCTCATGTCTTACCAAATACGTTTTGGACTTGTTGAACTAGTTGCCGGCGCAGTCGCCGAGAATAGACAGTAGTTAACCAACAACAACACTAACAACTCAATGAATTGCACCTGCGGAAAATAAATACCAAAACATCCGAAACTATTATATTGTAATAATATTATTATGTAAAATGCAATTCTTATCCACAACGACAAAATATCTGTAATAATTTAAGTAAAACAGCAAATATGTATTATATTACATAAAATATACACGTTTAATGTGTATTCTATAGATATTAACGGCCATCGTCATTGTGATCGTTGTTGTTTATTTATATTTGAATGAAAATTGTACTTGTTGTGGCTGCTGTTATCGAGTCGCCGACTATGAGGACGATCATGAACTGGGCTTTTTAAATATTAACCAAAAACTAATGTAAAAGAAAGTACATGCTGATATTAATTTTAATAAACATTGGCCACCTTCAAGGCACATTTACTGAAATAACAATTAATTAATAATTATAATATGTATAGACATATAACACTGCGCAATGTACATAATATTATAGTTATCATGGTACCACTTCAACTAATTATTACAAATATTATGTGTTGAGATAATTAGTTTGTCATCATTTCACGTTTTCCAATTTATGTATTTGTACCCAATATTATGGCATGACGTTATAGGTTGTCTAGATTCTAAGTGGAGAGAAAAATGTATTGGTTTTACAATAAATTATTCATTTTTGTGATTTTTATGGTAGTTTTCGAGACAGAAAAAATACTCCAATCGTCAACACTTTAGGTATGTTTTGATAGAAATTTGATCTTTTAGATACATTGTAAAAGGAAAGATCTCATTTTTTTTTTTTTTTTTAATAATTTTTAAAACCCAATGAAAACAGCTAAAATACGGGATTATTTACGAAACATCAGTTTTTGACAAAATCGATTTTGTTGTTAATACTAAAGGAATAACCGTAGACTCGACATTTTAATCAAATATTTATTTAACGATTTTATAGAAATGATATTAAATTATTTTTGTTTTGATTAAATTTGAGATGTTCTAATTAGGCCTATTTTAATACACGTAGAACATTTTTTTTTTTTTGAAGGTGTATACAAGGTTTAATTTATACGTATTACTATTTGTGGTTAAAAAATTACAAAATTTAATAGCTACTTTTTTTTATAGGCGTTTTAAATTCAATTTTTTATGAAATTAGTTTATTTATTTATTTTTCAAGTAGGGATCATCTATTGCGAGGAATTATTCAATGACGAGGCATGTTACTCATAAGTCATAACACTCATAATAACCTATAATATAGCAGAGCAAATTCTCAAATTCTTTCAACTTTTTGAGCGTTGCTTATATATCTAAAAAAATTATAGTACGAAAAATATCAACAATACTATAAAATTAAGTATTCAAATAGGTACATAAGGTAATTCACATGTATATTTGTTAAAGTATTTCACAAGTGTTTAGTCTGAGACTCTGAGATATTTAAATTATTGATAATAAAATTGGAATATATTATAATATTGTCAAGTATAAAATTAATAACGCATACCTTGATTTGTTTATGCATTTTTAAGTTGCTCAACGTAATAGCGATTATAATTAGTTGTCTTTAAAAAATAATACCTGATTAGAAAAATGTATAATGTATTCCTGTAAAAATTATTTTTTTTAAGTTTATTGTATTTTAATCGACGTAAAAAACATTTTACCTCATATACTTTGAAAACAGCCCTAGGCTTGTGCAGTCTCTGAGAACTGTTGTAATTTAAAACTACCTAACTAAAGAGTTATCGTAAATTGTTTTAAATCTACAAAATTACAAAATAGTGTTAATCGTGTGTCCTTAATGAACAATAACGAATGGGATAATAATTAATCGTCTAGTCGTCTCATGTAAAAGTAAGTATTAAACATTTAAATCAAACATTGTTATGATTAAAAAAAACTAAGTTGAACTAAATTTGAATTTAAAAAAATGAAGTGAAATTGTGCAATTAGATACCACTTTTGTTTACGGTAGGTGTCGAGTATAGGTTACTGTGATGGATATATTAATTTTGATAGTCAATTATATACGTAATGTTATTAATGAAATAATGAAAAACGATTCTGAGTGGAAACAGCCTATCACCCTATATCACTAACCATATTTCATGTTATGTGTTTTAATCAGTAAACGAACACATAACTTCGTATTACATTTTTACCCAGTGAATAATTTCTTATTGATATTTATAATAAAAGAAGTAAAAAAAACTTTCAATTAAATAACAAAAATATTTTGAAAATTATATTATTTATAGAAAACGATTATACAAAGATTTGGTCAACATTTTAAATATCTATGATTATTCGTTTTTGAGTTACACTAAAAACAAAATCGATTTTGTTGAAAATAGAATTTCTGCAAACATTTTGTAAAATTATACTTATGTAAAAGTTAGTCCGAATGTTATTAAGTTGATATAACATAAAAGTGTTAATTTCTTATGTAATACAAGATAATATCTCATAAATTAATTATTAATTTAAAAATTAAAATATTTATTATTATTCTTTTTTAGAATATTCTAATCTACAATTTATCATAACTTAACCTTGAAAAAATATAATTCTCTGATGCCCATAATTTATTTAAATTAATTAGTTATATTTAAAAAATTAGACATATTTTTTAAAAATTTAAGTAGGTACCTCCTAATATGTATAATAATACATATACTGTAAACACAAATAATTATTATATTTACATATATTTTAAGTTATAAGTTATAGTTTTTAGTAGTAATTACATTTTTATATCTTCCATTGATATAATTACTTGGTATTGCGTTTAGCCAGTACACTTTATTTTTAAAAATTATGTATATTTTATTTATTTATGATTTATTTCATAATAATATATTATGGTGTTTTATTGATTAAACATGTTAGATACATTACTATGGATAAAAACAGTTAATCGAATTATTTATATATACATATTATGCTACTATGAAAATGTGAAATTCCAAGTTTTGACATTCTTTCGATTTTTTTGTAAGTTGTATCTTGAACAATAATTGTCGATTAGGAAGAAAATGTAATACATTTTTTTCAAGATAAGCAACAGTCTAGCCAGTATGGTTTTAAACTGAAATATGTCATTTCAAACAATCACAATTCGTATGTATATATTCATATATATATATATATATTGCTTAAATGATTTTAGGATGTGTTATCGTTATTGACGCCCAAAGAATTTGAATCGTTACCTACTTATAACTTAGTTTAGCGTCTGGCATTAATAATAGTACAGACAAGACTCTAGGCTGAACTCCGGAATAGTCATGGTAAGTTGTTTCATTTATACGATAAATACTTTAATTTTATTAAAAATTATAAAACTATATTATTATAACTAGATAATAAACTATATTACTTCGCATAAATCATAGAATTATTATTATTTTTGATGTACCTAATTGAATATAATTTATAAACTTGTTTTTTAGGTAATTTTGAGGTAAATATTATATAGTTAAACAAATTCACGAACTTGGAAGCATAAATTATTATAGGATCAAATTGTATTATATTTTAGTAGGAACGACAACTTAAACTACATTTCTGTATAATGTTTTTACTTTCCATATATTATTTAATAATTTTTGACCAAACCAATAAATATTTATCACTTTTAGAGAGCATTCAGTTTTATATCATATAAATATTAAAGTAATAAGCATTAAACAGAATTAATTTGGAATTATATTCATTAGTTTGAATTTTTTCATTTATTAGGATTTTACATTTTTATTTGTTGAATTTTAAGTTTTTTTTATTACACGATTTATGTATAATACATGGAATCATAAGTAAATGTGATATAATAATAAAAAAATAAAAATAAAAAAGACATGGTTCATAGAGAGGGTCTTCCCATTGGAAGAATGTTGAATTATATTATTAATTTTCATTATTAATAATATGTTAAGTAGGTACATGTAAATCTACAGTTTTAATGTTAAAAATATATTACGAGTTAAAATTTAAAAATAATTTTTCTATAGGTTGCTAATTAACTGTGTATCGTTTTTACATCTTAATATTCATAAATCATAAATATTATAATATAATATAATGTTTAATATAGTGTTTCTTTCATCTTGAATAAATTAAAATTACTAGTTAGAATTTTTTACGAAGTTAATATTACAATTTTCAGATGTTTTGCTGAACTAATAAGTAATAATTGAATTATAACAATTAATAAACAGCATATTATAAAATATAACAAATTTAATGCTCCTAATCGTTATTCTCTATAAAATACTTTTTTACGGTTTGTAAATTGTAAGTTTTCCGTATAAGTACTTCAGTATTTGTTTATAATAAGTAAAAATTAATTTTTAAATAATTATTTGTTATAATTTATAATCAATATTATTTTTTGGTATAATACTCATCAAACAATATATTATTTTATTATAACTATTAAATTAATTATAAATATTTTTTAAATTTTGAAAATGAATTTTTTTATGATTATAATTATTATTTATGGGTTGTTTGATGTTTTATGATCCAAGATCTTTATAAAATATTGATGTTTTAATTATCTAATGTACTTATCTGCTTAAATCTGATTTGTTGAATTATATAAATAAGATATAATGAACGTTATATGAACGTTCATACGTGATATTTTAGCATTAAATATGAATCATGACTATTTAGAGTTCCTAATAACTTAATTCCTCAATACCTTATTTTGGAATTTAAGATATGTAGATAAAAATAAAAAAAACTACAAATTGTAGTAGGTATAATATGTATCATAATTTTAAAATTTTTTTATCGTTTTAGATTATTAGTCATATTGTTACAACTATACATTACTTTATTGGTATTCTGCCTATCATTATACATGATTATAGGATATTTATGTAAGAATATCTTTTAAACAGTTTTTAAATTGAATCTAAGTACTATAAAAAATTAAAAATAGGATAATAATTTATACTTTGATGAAGTCTCAGCAGTTAAGACCCAATTAAAAATAGAGTAAATTATAAATTTTTAAATATTTTTATAGATTTTTTTTTTTATACTTACTTTTAAGTGTTACTTCATTTTAGTTATTATAACTTATAAGTCTAAATACCTTTTTACAGTTTATTTTTTTGGAGAGACTGATATATTATATGTACTTAAACAGTATAATATGTATCAGCAGCATAATTATTAAGTAATTAAGTAATATAATGGTAAACCAAGATTTTGGATTTTTCTTCCTCCTTCTGGAGATCATTTTTTTTGGTCAAAAAGTTTAAATATATATTATAATGTTAGGTTATCATTTTAAATTATCAAAAATATAATATATTTGGTCTTATGCGACCACTATACTTAATATAATTTATAAAATATTTAGACTAATTTTTAGTTATTTTATAGACATTTGAAATGTATTGTAATTATTGTAGTTTAAGAATATTAAAATAAGAATTATTTTTTTTAAGTATTTTTGTGTCTTTTTTATTTAAAGTTAAAATTTTGATAAAATCATAAATTATTTTGTAGCTAAAACTAAATTTTTAGATTCTGAATAGAGTGATGAATGTATTAATTTTACAATGATGTAAGTTTTTATTATTTTTTTTTATTTTTGTGACTGTCATCCTGGTTTGGAGTAGTAATAGTACTTTGACTTCAGCCCCTCTTTGATAAGGAAAATAAATCTAGTTAGTACTTTGAGGGGTCAAATGTAAAAAAAAAACCCTAAAAAGTAACGGAAAAACAGTAATTTTTACGCATAACCAGTTTTCGACAAAATCGATTTTTTTTTTATTTTACTGTAACTCAAAAACGAATCATTGTAAATAAATGAAATTTTCACCAAGTATTTAAATTAGCGTTATCTATTTATGATTACATATTCAAAAAATTTGACTTTTTTAAAGCTATTTATAGACAATTGAAATTTTCTATTTTTCTAAGATTTTTTTTTTGAAATGCCTGTAAAAAAAAATTGACCATTCATGGTCATCCAAGAAAATCTTTAAAATGTATAACAAGGTTTATTTTAAGTAGTAATTATCGTAGTAAAAAATAACTATAATTACAATATAAATGTATTGTAAAATATACATATAGTAATATAGGCTGATAGAACTTCTCCACTCAAAATAATTTTTCTATGCAATAATTTATCATTTAATTAAATTTTAATACATTCATATCCGTAACTACTGAATGACCAGGTACCTCGAGATACAATGAATAGTTATTTATTTACATACTTTTTTAGTTATTAAATTATTTTTAATTTTAGATAATGTTGGAATTGGATTGATTATTTATTCTAGTATTAAATATTTTACGACTTATGAGTTCGCTTATTCAAATCGTGTATTGTGGAAAGATTTAGATTCATGTTTAGAAAATCAAGTTTTAGAAAATTTAGTATAATTTAGAGTATGAAACTTTTGAAAAAATTCGTTAAGAATAGAAAACTTATAAAAAAATTTTGTCTTGGATATAAATTGTAAATTACTATTACCTTTGTTAAAAAATTACAATAAAATTACATAGATGGGATTGGGGAGATAGAAATATCACAGTATACATTTTTTAATTTAATATTGTGTTAAACTATAATTGTAATTAATAAGTTTTATCTTGTTATTATATCTAACTGTAATGTGTGATTATGATACAGTTCCGCATCTGTGATTAGTTATATATGTGTGATAGTGAAAACGAGAATTATTAAAAAATAGTTCACATTAATCCAGTGTCCTACGTCATACCTACATAGTGACTAGTGTTATATAAAATTATTATAAACTGTTGACTGTGCTAAAATGCAAAATAATATTTCTAATGCTACTATGTACGAGTATGTAGTAAACAAAATTAGTATCTAAAACTTTTAGACTAAAAGTCAGCATTTTAACCATTTTATATTTTGAAACATAGCTTGTCTAAGTTTGGTATTCTAAAATTCGGAATTCTAAACTATGACTCTAAACTCTACCTCAGTGATTATGGAGAATCTGGTTGAGTACAACGATGTTTAATATAAGGACTATAGACTTTAAGGTTTTTTTTTAAGCAAATATGATTTTAATTATAATTTTAATATTTAACTATTTATAAAATTTGTATTTATTTACTTTTTCATTGTCTTTCCAGGCACCTAAATTGTTGTGGATAACAATTATTCACGTCTTACTATGGAACTTTATATTTTCTGTAACTGAAAGTATTGAATTAAATGGAGCTGAAGATTTATTATCAAATAATTTTCGTGACCGAGTACGGTTTACTACACATATTTGTGATCGCTTGAAAAATTTACCACCACCAGCTGCTTATAATAATAATGATGAACCTCTATCTGATTCAGATAGTGATGGTAATTTTGAAAATCCGGGCTTAGTTAAAAATTTGAGAAAATCATTAAATCCCGTAAAAAGGCATGCAAGCTTACGATGCTATAACCTTCATACACAGGAAAATAACGAACCTAATAAACCAGATCCTTCAATAACAAATGAGTGGCAAATGAAGTCGACTCCTGTAAATAATGCATTTGGTGCAAATTTGCAGAATGACTTATTAGTGGCTCAAAAACCAAAAGTTGTAGAACTAAAAAAAATTGACATTAATTTTCATAAAATGGTACATCAAGAACCATTGTATTCTACAGTATCACTTTTACAAAAAGGAAACCTTATTGGAGAAAATCCTAAGCATGTCCCAAACCTTCAATTAAATTTACAAGATAAGACGAACAAAATTAAATCATTAATTTCTGCTCCACAACATAAGTTAGTCGATGTAATACCTGTTAAATTATTGGATGAAAGTCTACAAAACAAATTTGTCAAGCCACCGCTGACTTTTCCATCACCTTCTAAATTTATTAAATCTCCCGTATCTTATTCATTATTCCGGCCAACTGAAGTACATAATAATAATGATAATGTAGCAGTGTTAACGACAGATAACGATAAACAAAGTAACCCGTCAAAACTGATTCCACTTTCACCACATAATATACCGATTAAAGATGTTTATCAACAAGATTCGCTAATTGAGAAAAAACCATTATTGTCTGCTGTTCCATTCATTCAGATTAACAAGCCAAAACCTGTAGAAATATTGGATGACAAACGTGTACCACCTATCGCGTATCGACCTACATCTCCTCAGTATATAAAAGTTCCTGTCATAAAACCAGTATTTGTACCAATTTTTATGCAAAAAGAAGTATCGATATCACCAGCAAATGAACAACCGCAGACAACCAATTTTGGTTTGAAATCACAACCTAAAATAACCAAAAACGGCATTGCTGAATCAACGTCTCAACCAAACCTGATTGAAAAAGAAGTTTCAATATCTCTGCCATATAAAAAACCACAGGGCTTAATTGATTTGTTATCGCCTCCACAATATATAAAGACTTCTGATACTGAAATAGTACATAAACCGATCGCAATCGAAAAAGAAGTATCAATATCTGAACCAAACGTACAACAAAACAAACCGATAATTGATTTGCCACCACAAACTCCGATATTTATAAGGACTCCTGACAAAGATTCATTAAACCCGGCGATACCAGGAAAAACAATAGTATCAGTAAATGCACCGTACGAGCAAAAACCATCAATAATTAGTTTGCTATCGCCTCCTCAAGTAACCGAGACATTCAACAGTGAATCAACATCTCAGATAATACC
This sequence comes from Rhopalosiphum padi, assembly GCF_020882245.1. Classification (NCBI taxonomy): domain Eukaryota; kingdom Metazoa; phylum Arthropoda; class Insecta; order Hemiptera; family Aphididae; genus Rhopalosiphum; species Rhopalosiphum padi. Next base: position 65,413,338 of record NC_083598.1, on the reverse strand, counting down.
GATTCAAAATGAAGTTTCAACGCCCGCTTCGTATGTACAACAGCCATTAGTTAATTTTTCGCCACCACCTCCACAGTTTCAACAAATTAAAATACAAAAAGAAATATCAATACCATTACCATATCAACAACAAAAGATTGGTGTACCTCTAAAGCCAGTTAATTCTTTTAACTCTGAATTGTTATCTCAGACAATTTCTCAAAAAAAAAATTCATTATATGATCAACAAAAGCCAATCATTTTGCCATCACCTCCTCCATTAATCAAGACCACTACTTCAGCGTATGCCAACTATAATTGAATAATAAATATTCACTATTTATTTGTCACAACTTTAAAAACATCAACATTTTTGCATTTCTGATGTTTTTGAATTTGTGACAAAAAAAAAAAAAAAAGATAAAAAAATAAAAAAAAAAAATTAAATATTTAATTATTATTATTTGTCAATTAAAAAATTAATAAACTCAATACAGTTATTTAATACACATGGCCAATGTATAAAAATTGTTATTAATTTTAAATTATTAAAATTTATAACTTTTTACATTGTAAGATTGGATAATTGATAAATTGTATACATAACTCGAGTATTTTTAAATAAAAAGGAATGTCCGCAATCAAGATGAATTATGGATTTATATAATTAAGAAGATCCGTTTCTTAATTTTTTAATGAAATGTGCACTTAAGATGCTTAGTTATTATGACAGCGTTTCTCAATCTGATTTTATTTTTAAATTTTCACAAACAAAATGTTTACATTTTGTTTAGTTAATTTAGCCCCCCCCCCTCCTAAAAATTTCAATGAATTTTCGCCTATACTTATGACTCTATGAGTTATACTTATACATAATAATATATTGCTAAATTTATTTAAAACTATTTTTATTCAATTTTGTTTATCATGTTTTTTAAATTATTATTTCTAAAAAACGTTTTTAATTATTGATCTACAATCAGTTCGAGAGAACTAGATGATTAAAAATTTAATACAATTTTAATAAAAAGATTATCTTCTATTTGTCGTGTGACAAATTACTTCAGATATGCATTATATATATATGTATACTTAAATTTGAGTCACGAAGAGCCAATGCTTGAAACCAACATAGTACATTTTAACAGTTTGCATTTCGGGAACTGTTTTTAATGCTTCAATTTTAGGGACAGTATGTTAGCAAATGGAAAAAAAATAAAGTTTTAACCGTTTATAACCGGTTTCAAGCACCATCAAAAAAATTAAATTAATTTTCATAACATGCATATCCAAACAACAGGTTTTAAAGTTACAAGTTTATTATATTTTATTATAAATTATAATTTGTTATTAAGCTATATTATATTCTTATATTAAGTGAAGTACTTAAAATTAATATGATATTGTTCAGTCTCTGGTCTTGAATATTAAAGATATCGGTCCGTCCGGTTTGTTTATCAATAAAGATTTACTGTCCAACTTTGGTCCTGTCCAAGTCATTTCAAAGTTCCTGACAATCTAAAACATACGTAGGTAAGATAAACTTTTTACAGGTATATTCCTATTACACACTGTTTATACAATTTGTATAATGCGCTAGTTCGTGTGTGATTCATAAATACAACTTACTTTTATGAGCACGACCTGCAGGAATTGTTCTGACAGACGTCTCGCTATACACGTCCTTGGTCCGTGACCAAAAGGTAAGACCAAATATGGACTAACCGACTGGTAATCGACGCTGTCTTTTAGCCATCTCTCCGGCACAAATTCGTCGGGTCGCCGGAAGTATTCCTCCCGACGGCAGCTCACCTGGTTTTGCGTGACCACGACCGACTATAAAAATGTTCAGAAAATGAAATGTTTAGTTTATTATTACTTCATCAAGGCTTCGCTGCCGACAGCATAAATTTGGTAGGTACTATTATAACATAATATAAATGAAACGTCATACAGTCATTACGGACTACGGTTCTTAAGAAACTTATCAAGCTTAACGAGATATATAAAAAAAAAATGTAGTGATTAAAAATATATAAATAATTTAATTTACAAGATGACTGTTATCGATCATGAAGTACGTTTGTTTTATTCAAAAATAACGTTCTGATGATTTTAAAAAAGGTTAAAAAATTTAAAATTGAATATGTAGCCGGTGGTCGAGAATTCTGGTATCGATTGAGTGTACAGTAGTCGTCCACGTTTCGAGTAAAAACCTTTCTATAGTCATTAACTGCACAGTAAATGCGTTTGAAATATATATTATATGGTGACGTCTCGAATTATTATATTATATTTTATAATAAGGTATGTCTCGTTTACTCCTGCCGGGACTCTGTATCCCGAAAACACGCACTCCTCTGGTAGTATCCGGCCGACGCCTACCGATATCGGATTCATCCGGAACATCTCTTTGACGACCGCTTTCGCGTACACGGCTCGCTCCAAAATTTCATAGTTGACCGGCGTGTTGTTGTCCGGAAGTAGAGCTTGTGCCTCAATGAACATTTTTTTCTGCACGTCTGGATTCGACGACAAATGGTACAGTCCGAAACAGCACGAATACGTCGCCTAGAACAGATAAACCTTCTATAAAATCTATAAGCCCATTTAAAAATATTCATAAAACGATAAATAACAATAATAATACGAGTAGTAAACACTCATACGTGTATCACATTCGCATTACAATATACGTATGTTTAGTTTAGACGAACCCACAAATCATGGTCTACAGGCGTGCTTCCCGTCTCAAATCCATAACCGATTAAAAATCTTCAGGTATTTTAATTATTGTTTTAACCACTAGAGAATTCATTAGCATGATCGTACATTCGTACTGGATTTGTATATAGAATTGTTATTTTGATGCAGAATCGTGTAATTATAATTTTTATTGGTGAATTCTAAGGTTTAAAATTCTAAGGTAATAATCAATTATTGATTTTCTAAATATGTTTACGGGTGAAACTAAATTAATAATGATAATAACAATAATAATAATAATAATAATAATAATTTAACCTTGAAAGGGATTATAATAATTTAATACAATTTACACAAATTATACAATTAATTTTGTAACTGTATACTATATAGCAGCGGTTCCCAAGCTTTATTTTCCGCGGTGCCTTTTTTTGGACCCAAGCCACGGTGCCCTGCTGTGAATAACACGAAAGACAGAACAAAAAAAATACTCATTAATAACTAATTTTACGTGGACCGCGGTGCCCTTAGAAAGTGTTCGAGGTGCCCCTAGGGCACCGCGGTGCACAATTTGGGAACCGCTGCTATATAGTATTAAAAACTGGATTGAAATTATTATTTGAAAATATTTATTGTTATTGAAGGGGATGACAAACTTGATGATCATTACACGGGAGTACGGGACCCGCATTAATCCGAATAATATAACATAATATACATTAAAGAACAAGGGTGAATTAAAAACAGTGCTGATATACATTTGCAAAAATTATATTAGTTTTGTAATTTCTATTGTAGGCTAGTAAAACAAGACGGTAAAAATTCTTGTTATGAAAACAATTACATACATTTTATTAGTTAAGACGATTTTTATATTAATTCATGACACAATTCTATAGTCGTGTAGTAATTTAATAAAATAAATTTATCTATAATATAATATTACCGTGTCGATTCCAGCTAACAAAGTGTCAACAGTCATTCCAATTACGTCCTTGGAGTCCGTCTCTTTTGAACTCAAGTATTCTCCTAACAATGATGTTTTGGAGTCTGTCGTTTTAATACTGGTTAGTTTTTTACTTACAACTTTTAGTGCGATTCTAAAACAAAAAATAACATAAAGATATACTTGGATTTAAAGTACTTATAAATATTTGATTAGACTCTATACGGGAATATTAACAATTTTTGCAAAAAAAAAATTAATTCTTATTAGGTATAGGATATAGCTCATCTGCGTCAAAACTCAAAACAAAAAAAAGGTAAGTTTTCATCGACAAATTTTTGTACCAAATCTACCTTCGTAGATTATGATAATGATACTCTGTAATTCAAATTTAAAGGTAGCGCTATAATGTTTTAAGTATAACATTTTATAGTCAATATGATATAGACATAATATAGTCATGGTACATTTTAATTTAGTATTAAGGTTAATTTCAGTTTATAAAGATAACAAATGGTTAAAATATACATTTGTCTTAACTTTTCTCAACCTAAATCTAGCTTCTGATTGTTGTATCGTAAATTTAATGTCAAAAATTCTTGATGATCCTAAATTTCATTATTCAGATTTTAGATTATTCAGTAGATAAATAAATTGGAGAAAATTTAGTGCAAAAAGGCTGTAGCTACAAAACTTCAATAGCTTTAATACATTAGAATTTTAAAGGCTTAGAATATTATAACCTGCACGATATCGGTAGATAATAGATACTGAGTTGATAACTGTGCAAGATCTTTAGTTTTAGATTTTAATTTTAATTCATACAACAAATAGTCTAATTCTATATAATATGATAATTATCATGGAATTTGAATGACTAAAAAATAATTGTCTACTTGAATATTAATATTGTCTATAGATGATGCTTAAATTTGGTCGAGTATAAAATTGGTAAATTTTATGCTGGTTAAGCTGCTTAATTCATTTAATGACCTACTTTTCAATGTGTTCATGTCCTTTTTTTATACTTTTATACATGGGGGTGTCAAACTTTCTCCATAGTTGTGGTCCATTATCAGTCTTCAATATCGCACTGTTTATGTCATTAGCCGCTTTGATTAATTTCGAACACTCCGAATCTGAGTCCCATTCTTCGTCTTTGAACCACTGTAGTCGTTCGTCGAATGCGACATAGTACGTTACTGTTGAGTGTTTGAATTTAATAATAATAATAATATACAATTTCGTAGAAAAATTATATACGTATTTCTGTGAAAAAACGCTTACGTTCAAGAAAAAGTCTAGATAGTTCGGGGCTGAAATCATCTGTGCGTACTTTGCGTTTTATTCTCCGGTCTATAAATTCTCCAACTACTGTGTTCGTACTATCCACATACTCCTTGATGCATTGAACCTTACTCAGATGTTTTTGGAACGCTTTTCTAAGTCTCCACCAATCTGTGCCATTCCTATAATACGTTTACATGATAAAAACCACAAGCATAGTAATTAAAATGGTAATATTCGTATTTGGATATCTATAGCGGTTACCTATCAGATTTTTATAATACTGATTTTCAATGCGAAAAATGTATTGATTTTCACCCATTGTTATAAGTTATAAGGCGTGTGTATTGTGAACAAGAAAAGAGTTTGAGTATGCTGCGTATAACGAGTTTTGTTTCCAGATTTTATAATTTTAAAGTTTAAGATAGTTCAATATTCAATCAATTTAAAAATGAAAATTTATCTTTCACAAAGTTACTAACAAAAATATTATTCCTTATATTTTAGTAATTATAGACAACAAAAACGAGACATTATGTTTGTTTTTTTTTATAATATACCTATTAATAGAATAAAATAATAAATTTGTTGTTAATAATGATACTTAATAGGTAATACGTCTTATAACGGCTATAACTAATATTTAGTGCTTAAATTTCAGATACATCATATGTAACATGTATTTCAAACTCACGTGGGCAAAAGTCCTCCAGTGTTGTATACCTCTGGTTTACTTAATCGGTACTTTTGTAATGCCAGATGACTACGTCTTTCTGGGTACCTGCCTTCTTTCCGGTAAAGCGTCTCGATGTCTTCCGGTTTAAATATCCACACTATGGAAACGCCGGGCACAATGTCTTCCCGAACAACCGGTCCGTACTGACGGAGCTTTGCCAACCCATTGTAATGTAATCGGTCAAATTTGTACTTACCAAAAACCGGTAAGTATTGGTAAAGAGTGCCAACTAGAGGTAGAGATAATGGTCCAGGGATTTCGTTAAATTCTTTAACATTCTTCGTTTCGGTTGACAAAAAACGTAGTATTTGGAATAAAGTGGATTTCTAAAAAAAATATGTAAGTATATCATGTTTTATTTTGTATTGATTCACATATATTATATTATATTGTTATAAAATTAATTTTTGTCACAATCAAAAAAATATTATTTGATTACAGTTAAATGTATAATATATACAATAAAATAAAAACGTGTTATATTATGTATGCGTCATTCCGATAAGTCTGTCCATTCAAATGATTTATCAACGTTTTGTTTATATTTACATAATTTATTATATAAATATTGTAATAATAATAATAATAATAATGTTGTGTGTTCAAGTCTATACATTTTGATGCAAAGCGTACACTTCAAAATATAAACATTACGATATTTATGACATTTTGAATTTTAATTTATTTCGTCATTTATTCTAATGCTTCGAATTACAAATATCTAAAATGTATTTTGTCCTGTTGTTTCCGAGAATGGACTTGTGCAAACGACGAATCTTTTATTCTGCATACGACAACAATGCCAAATGTCGATTACCGGTGTCAGCTAAAACGTATCGTATTCCATCATATAAACGCATTTACGAGCATTGTTATATAATGCCACGCTGTGTATTATATTGGTTATATATGTTATGCCTTTAATACCATTATAAGTTATAACTATGAACACCGGCGTCTTATATTTTATAAGAATCATAAATAAAAACGCAACAACAATGAAATCGATCGATCACATTACGAGAAGAAAATTATAAAAGTATAGGTACATTATGTTGGGTAACTTCTGAATTGTGTACAATTCATTAATTTTAGTTGAAACGATGAGTATGATAAAACGGCTCTTTCTATTAGGCATATAATAATATTGCATAGCCAATTTAATGGCCCAATCTGTTAAATAACATAACTCATTCCGAGCCGGTCTAAATAAATGTCGTTAATAAATTTCATACGTTAATTGGGTGAGTTTTTTTTTTAAACTGTGGGACGTAGATTGGAACATTGATATATTACTTATCTAAATTAATCCAATAAGTTGCATTGTTTAAAATAAATTTAATAATTTAATATTTATCATTACCTTTCGTACCTAACGTGGTATAATATAGCTGTATGCTGTTTACGAATATAATAAATCTGCTCAATTCACAAAGATGTATAGTTACGCATATTTTATAGTTATCACTTATTAATAGTTATACTCACGTTGCAATGATTGACTCGTCGCATAATGTTATAGTAACGTTCTGGACACATGTACGCAGCACGTATTACAATGAATTGTGGCTGCTCTATCTAAACGAAAAAAACATAAAACATTTTTAAAACTATAATGTAAAAAAAAAAAAATTAACAGAGTAACTCGGTGCACCCGTCTCGGGACCAAACCACAGACTGCCGCCGAAAACAGAATACAATATAATAATACAACTATTATGTTATGAGGGAACACGCGTGCGCAGTACAGTGCTGTCGTGATACGCACGATGAATTATTATTTTATTTATAAATTATTATAATTATAAGTCATTACTTATTAGTTAAGATCGGATTTTTATGTTTTTGTATATTTAATGAGAGTAAGTAAGCATTGGATAAGGTCTCATTTCTCATGTCTATTTTTAGCGCATAAAACGCATATTTCAAGTTTAAAGAGTATTTTGTGCAAAATAATGTTTTAAGAATATATTGTCATATTGGGATTTAATTTGAATATTTTATAATAAAATGTAAATCATTACAAACTATGATTTATAAAAAAATATTTTTTACTTCGTCAGTTTCCACTCTTAATATAAAGTAAGTTTTTATTTAAAACATGTTATTACTATTATTTTTTGTTGAATTCATAAATCTGAATTTTAGATATGTAACTATATGCTATAATCACAAATCACAAATGTAAAATATAATTAAACAATATACACTAGTATATAACTATAGTATAGATTAAATATGAATGTTTGAATAATTTTTAAAAATCATAGGATTAATTTAACTATCTCAACATTTTTAGAAACTGTTACTTATATTTATTATTTTCAGTATTTAATACATTTTTATGAAATTATAAAGCATAAATCATCTTATTTTTAAGATTTTAGGTGCATATAAATCAGGTACTTACTAATAGATATTTATTATAAAATTAATAATAATATGTCCGTTTATATCGCAAGTTATTATAATATTATTATTTAAATAGTTATATAAAATTTTCATTAAAAATAACACCAAATGAGACAGAATTCAACCTTTTGGTATGAAATTTACATTTCTCTATAGGTACAGAGCAAAAATTAAATATATTTTCTATTTGTATTGTTATTTTTTTTAGAAAATATCAATAAGACCTATGAAATTTGTAGTTTATTTTAATTTGCTGGCGATAAAAGGGGGATTTGTATTAAGAATAGATTCAAAATAATTATTTACATATAGCTTCTATCTCAGAATCTAGTGTAAAATTATTCGTCTAAAGGTTATCTATTTTAATTAAAGTATCTAAATGATATTGTTGGTACTTGGTTTTTTTTTTGAAAAATATTTTGTATACAATTTAATAATATTATAATATTTATAGCACAGCTATATAATATTATAATAATATTATACAGCTATAAAATGAATTCGTACGATCTGACCTATTCATTACAAATTATGTTGGTAAAGCAATATACCTACCCAAAAATATACATTCACATTGTCCCCACCATTATTCCTTAGGTAGGTACCATCATTCTATATATTCAACTTCGGTAGGTATCTTACAGGTTGTACGCGGCCACTGCATTTTTTTAAACTCGTTAGTATTATGATATGCATCGATAGGTGCAGTCATGTCGAATTGAATGCACATATTTATAATACAACGGAGTTTCGGTGTTTCATATTTTGTAATAATATAATAAATATATTGTAGGTATCGTGTGTTATAAAGTTCGGAGATATATGACGTGTCATTACGTTTTCGGATTCATTTGTTTTCAAAATAGTCATTCGATCATCGCTTATAACAACTATATAATTACTAATTAGGTATATTTAAAATCAGGCAGAATCATAGTTTTTCAAATTAAATAATTACTTTAAAGTTTATTTATTTATTTATTCTATAAAACATTTAGGTTAGAACTTATTTTTGATTAGATGTATACTTATACTTGTCTTTACTATAATATTTTTACTAAAATATTGTGATCAAAGTTTTTTACTCTTGCAATTCAACTGTTAATAACTAATCAATTTATATTAATTTCCCTCCGTATAATTTTAAATGTACAAAAATTGCTAATAGAATAAATTATTTATTAGTTAAATAAAATATTTTTTAATTAAAATAGAATATCGATATAAACATTAAAATATTAATAATTCCATTTAATTATGAATATAAAATAATAATTCATAATATTTCGATGATTTTTAACTATAATCTGCAATCAGTTTTATGTACAGCTACATTCGAACCATATTAATGTTTCAATTATACATACAATTATTATACACATAATAGTATTGATAGTATAGTATTGGTAATTTTAACTTTTAAAGTAAAATACATCAATTTTCTAATTTTTACGGAAATATTGTGGAATTTAAACTCTTTTCTCAAACACTGTCAACAGCAGATGCGTGAGGAGGATAAACGTAAAACATAATTTTTGATAATATTATTAATATTGAAATGTATACATTTTAATTCCAGATAATTCTTCGAAAAGAAGGTTTGAAATAAATATACACATCAAATTTTGCTATTGTCACGAACCTATAAATATTAAATATTGTACCGTATAGTTGATAATATTAGGAAACATGAAGTGGCCAATATTTTCGATGAAATCAAATAGAAACAATTTCAATTATGGAATCAATTCCACTATAGCACAGGTAGGTGCAATAAACTTATAATTTATAAATGATGGTGGTCACGTTTAGATGATAACACAGGGGTGGATATCCAAAGCGTACTTTTTCCATAGGTAGTTTAAAATTCCAATTATGTATCGATTTTTTTGGAAAAATTGCTAGAAATCGATTCTAAGAATGTTTTTTTGTGCATTCTTTTAGAATGTTCTAATTGGTGTTATTAGAATAATAGATCAAAACGTACCGTTTCCCGGTCAAATACGCTATTAAAAGTGACTGGTTAATCCAAAATGAACCTTTTCTATGAAGTATAATATAGATCAGCGGTTCTCAAACTGTGGTACGCGTACCACTAGTGGTACGCGAAAGACTTCATGGTGGTACGCGGAGGGCCGTTTTTGGATAATAAACCCATTCAATTATTTCTTCCAATTCATATCTTATTTTAAAAAACTAATAAATAAAAAATAATTATACTGCAGTTGTAGTATTTTACTGATTTATTATTTAAAATAAATGTATTTAACTATACAATTTGGAATTTGGATCGTTCTATTTTTAATCATTAGTGGTACGCGACTGATTGATAATATAGTTAAGTGGTACGTAAAAAAAAAAGTTTGAGAACCGCTGATATAGATAATAAAAAAATATTTTTTTCGTAAATTATTCTAAAATGTACTTTTTTATGGTATGCCAAAACGTACTATTGAGCTCGTCTTTATTATTATATAGTTATTGGGGAATAAAAAATAGTTAGATAATCCAAAATGTACAAATTAACGGAAATAGTATGTTATTATGGATTATTATAAATTTTAAGATGCCAAACAATTGGGATATACATATATTACAAAATACAAATACTTAAAAAAATAATATTGTTTTGAAGAATATATTGCTATAGCTCATTACATTATCTATATTGAATTTATTGAATTCAGCTAAGATTTACGATATTCAATTAATATGATACGAAGATCACTCTTGTTGATTATTTTTTTATGTACCAGATCGTGGCATTGACAACGACCTATCTTTTTAGTATGAAAGTTGGCATCGATATGATGACACCAACGATAATCATTGGCGCCGTGACCGACAAACGCAACAACACCGGCTACAATCCTCTATCCGACATGTCGGAAGAACAGATTTCTTGGATAGGTGAGAGTCAAAATAGTATATTGCTCGCGATTACAATAATGACAATATCGCGTATACATTATACTAAGTTACCTATGTGTAATATATATATTTTATATTTAAACTAATATGTTGATATATTTCGATGTAAGCGACATTTGATTAAAAAAAAAAGTCATTACAATTTACTCAAAAAAAACATAGCTGATTATAGATGGATCGCTAGCTGTACTTTATTGTATCGGTTTATTTGAATAATATATTGTATTATACTTTCAATTTGGCACGTAGCCTGGATTTTTTTTTTAGAGAGGGTGTTTCAATTTTATAATAAATAAATATAACTTTCTTTTTTAGAAGCGGGGGGAGGAGGGTGCTATAAACGCACGCCATTTTAGTCATCAATCTACATAATAATTATATAAAATATGAAATAGAACCATACATGATAACATGTGTTATAGACATTTAAACATAATATAATAGTAAATATGTTTTTCGCATAAATACATTCTTTGCGTAAATACCACAGTGGTATAACAGAATATGCTTTAATAATATCTCATGGAGGTACGTGGTGAAAGTCGAATCATCACGAGGAATGACATAGTTGTCGTGTCATGTTTTCGCGTAAATGTTTAGCAAATCGGATTATACAATGTTTATTTGCCATAATTTTTTTTATATATATTTTACAGAATTGGTTTTTTTGTGACAAGTATACATTTTATGATTAATAAAAAAAATTTGAAAGATGTATAGAATGTAAAATGTATGTAAGATTTCTCATAAGTAATACTTTACAATTTAAAAATACCGAAAATATATAGGCACAATTTCTTTTCATAAACGTATGAAATTCAAATTTTACAATTTAATACAGAATTAAGTTGTTTATCAGCAACAAAAAAACTCAAAAATAAATATTATTATGTACGATTTGTTTTTTATAATCATTTCAATTAGTTAAAATGTTTATACGAAATCAGATATTTAAACGAAAAATAACGACGATTGTATAGTTATTGTTGTTTTGTTGTAATTCAAAAAATATTATTCGCATCGTACTTGATAGATTGCAGCTCACACCATTTGCACTACGCTATGTAAAATAATCGTAATATATATAAAAAATGTATAGAACGAAATATTATTTATTATTTATCGGGATAACTTGTCGAAATAATAAATAAAGTATACGAGCAGTGGGCGCGGGAAGTCTATAAACCTCAACTCGCCCGACCCAATCTAACCACATTATATACGTATAATAATATCATGCTTAATATCCCGACTTAAATATGTGCGCAGGAAGTCTCATCTACCTATTCCCGCCGGTGGGCAGCGTGGTCGTATCCTTCGTGCAGGACCGTTTCGGTCACCGGACGTGCATGATGGTGGCCAACGTCACGCATTTGCTGTCCGTGGCCACGTTGATGTTGTCCGACGGTCCGGCCGGACTGTACGCCAGCTCGGCACTGATGGGCTTCAACGCGGGCTTCGTGACCAGCTTCTCGCTGTCGTACTGCGGCGAAGTGTGCGAGCCCAAACTCCGCGGCACGCTCACCGCCGTGCTCAACCTGTTCTATTTCGCCGGTTACCTGTGCATCACCATGCTGTACGCGGTCACCGCCGACTGGCGACTGTCCGTCCTCTACACCGCGATCTTGTCGCTCATCAATGTTGTGGTCTTGTTTAAGGTAAGTACGTGTGACGCGTTTGCGATGGACGATATTTGAAAGTAAATCGATTTTTACGTCGATTTAAAATCGAGTTTAAAATAACGATTCGCAAAAACATGAGGCGGGAGGGATATGAAAATCTACATTCAAACCAAAACAATAGTGATTTTCGATATTAAATTCTCAGTGGAGCGAATGTAATATTGATTTTATGTAATTTTGTGCCTGAGGACATTTTATCTAGTAGAAAAAAAGCTTCGACCATCAACTTTGGTCTTCGAGGAATGTTTTTAGTTTTTAGAATGAAATGTGATTAATATTTTGGCAGGTAAAAATTGAAAAATATCTGTTATTTTTAAGGTAATCGGGAAAAAAATACCAATATTCGCGAACATTTAAATATTTTCTTTTAAATAATTATTTGATAATCATTGTTTCCAAAAACTTAAGTCATCTTAATAATTTGTTCAAAATCATTTTTCAATAATTTATTAATGAATTAAAATTTAACACGACCTTTATTATGACCTACTCGATGACGAGGCATACTCATCATATACTATACAGTAGGATGGTTAGTATTTGTTAACGGATTTATTTTTTAATATTAATAAAACATTTTTTTGTATACTAAAAATGTCATTGATTAGTTTGTAACAATTGCGTTTGCTCTTCCATTTAACGATGGTCGATGATATTGTAATCGTACAATAATCATAATATTAGTTTAAAGGAAAAACAAATATGAAATTAAAAATTAAAAATTAAATAACATTTCAGACTCCAGATTCACCAATGTGGTTGGTGTCCCGTGGTAGAACGGATGAGGCGAAAAACACGTTTAACAAACTCCGAGGTGACGCAGGCGAGGAAAAGTGTGCTGTTGAATTTCGGGACATGGTTCATTACGCGTCCGAAATTAATCTGAAAAATTTACCAACAGATGGTTATTATTTAATATAAATAATAAATATATAATAATCTAATAACGCATACAGTCAATTTTTACTCTAGACAACGTTTTTGAGAACTTTACTAATGCATGTGTATTTCAATAACAAAATAATACAATTATCTGAATTATCAGCAATTTTTTATAAGAAAAAGTATGTATAATAATAATATTTGTTGCAATGAAAATTTTCATTTAGTTTAAACAATGCGCATTAATAAAAATTATTTATTTAATAATTACCTAAATGCAAAAATATTCACTGAAACTCTATGTTTTATCATATTATGTAATAATTAAACATATTATTTGTTTAAAACATAATTTTGATATTTTATCATAAATTATGCATTATCTTATAAATATTCAAAAGAATCATAATATATTTTTAATTTTTTCGTCGTTGTGTAGTTTTGGCATATATTGAGTGACTATTATACGTTATAATAATAAATTTTACTGATAAAAAATATAATATACAACACAAAAACTCAGCTTATGACTTCTCATATGCATTGAACTATTTATATGCAATATATACATGTTTGGTCGTATGTAAGAAATTACTATACTGTGTATTTACATATACTTATCTATTTTTAAAATGCTCAACTTTTTTCAGGAGAAAAACAGAAAATGTCTTCTATTAAAGATTCGTTGTATTGCTTCATTGAACCCGAAACAATGAAACCTTTGCAACTGCTCATAATAATGATTTTTTTTACCAACTTGTTGTCCGGTATACCGTACACACCGTATCTGATATCCGTATTCGATACATTCCAAGTGTCTTTTCATCCTGCTTGGGCTACGGTTAGTCAATATTGAAAATATTATTTATTATTAAAATATAATGTTCACTTAATTCGTACAGCATGTTTAAGAATTACATTATTTTATTTCCAATATACTATGTACAAAATACAGATAGATGTTAAACTGCGGAATAAAACCTGAATATATAAAAAGTCCACGATGTTGGCTCAAGGGATGAGGCGTTGGTTAAAAATAAAAGAAAGAAAATTTTCTTACGAGTCTTGTATAAAACACAGGTCTTTAATTTCACAAAATAATAATAATAATAAATCAAGCTCTCACAATCTTCACACATGATATTATTTAATTTACGTTTATAAATATATTATATGTTATGAAAGTATAAATGTTTTTTTCATATATTACTCGAGGGAAATAAATAAAGCACTCTATATTCTAGAGTTAAACTACAGATGATAGGGGGGGTGTTGGATTGGGTGATAGGGGCTAAGAAGAGTTAAGTATACAATTTTTGGAATAAAATATTCGATATTTTTTACTTCAAGGAAAATGTATGAATCATATATTATATGTTTTTGGGTTTTTCGTTATTATTTTGTAATTTAGGTATCTTAGGTTAGGTGTTAGATATCTAAAATTTTAAGTTAAACCAAAAATATAATAATTAGTGATACTTAGCGATACCCAAAATCGGTTAGAGTCAGAAAATTAAAATACTTCCATATAGTCCAAAAACATACATAGGTACCTATGTTAAAATAAATCTCGTAAATCGAAAAAGAAACTTTGAACATCTAAGTTGTTGACTGTAAAATTAATAAAATGCTAATAAATAACATAAAATCTGATAATATTAATGAGTTCGTGTGTATATTTACTGTATATAGACGATGTACACGGCGTTTAGCGTAGCGGGTAACGTGCTAACCATATGCTCCATAAACAAATTGGGAAAGAGATTTCTGGCTTTGTGCACAATGGCCACTTGTTCAATTTGTTACCTGTCCATCGGTATCATCGGAAATGTATTGCCTTCGTCTCCGGTCACGTCGTGGATAAAAATTGTATTGTTTTTCATGTCAACTTTTTTTTCGTCTATGGGAATCATGCCTATAGTGTGGATTCTCATGTGTGAAATTTTCCCAATGAGGTAAGCACACGTCGTTCACTATATGATATACCTACATAATAACTATAATTTAGACACTTTTAATGCATAAACAGCAACGTCGTGACATTATAATTGATAATTATTGATATTATGCTAAACAAGTCTTATAACAGTGAGTTCCGTTTAATGATGGATGTTGGTGTAGGTCATTTTGTTTCTATTAACCGAAAAAAGTCTATATATTATATTACTACATAAACCTACATTATAGGTATTTAATGTTGAAAACAATTTTCGACAAAGAAAAAACCAATGAACAATGGTTAAGCGTACACGCACTATCATGACATAATTCATTTTCCATATTATTAGTTTACTATTTTACAAAAGTGATAAGTCATATTGTTATAATTAAAATATTCTCTGACTGATTCATGCATTAAAGCAATTCAATTTTACGGTACACAATGGTTCTAATAAAAGTTCATTCCTTTTAAATTATTTAATATATGTTTTTATGTTTTGATTTAAATATAAACTATTGATTCTACAAACCACTGATAGAAATTAAAGTAATCGAAACTCACTGTAGTACATTTTTTGTTTATAGCTAAAAATACGATGTAACTCTTATAAGTTTTCTCATCGTGTTGTCGTGTTTCAGAAGTAAAAACGTCGGAGCCGGTCTTAGTTCAGCGACATACTTCATTTTGAGTTTCCTGATGACCAAATTCTATCTGGATCTCGAAATGATCACGGGTTTCTACAACACTTTTGTTTTGTTCGGGGCGTTAGGTATAATTGGTCTGGTGTATTTGCACTTTCAGCTCCCGGAGACCGAGAACAAGACACTAAACGAGATTTCGGAACATTTTAAGTCCAAAAACACGAAAATCGATGTACAGACCAGCTTACAGTAATATTATGCGTCAACATTTAAACGTGACTATTTTTGTTGTTATTATTATTATTATTATTATTATTTTATATTAGTATTAGTATTATAGTATATACCTAATTTGTAAGTTAAGACGCATATATTATGTATTGTTATTATGACGTCTTATGTAAAATAGATTGGTTTATATTATTTTTATGCGTTTAGTTTTTATCTTTAGTGTAGGTATTAAGGTATATATTTTTAATGCTATTAATTATTATTTTAAACAAGCCTAGTTAATCTTAAATCATTGGATTTTAAAAACAGTTTTTAGTGGCGTTATTCGGCATTTTTCGTTTGGAGTCAGAGAGCAGATATCAAAATATTATGCAATAATATTCTTATTAAGATCAAGTTAAATCGATAAGATATCAATAATTCGCCACTTCTTAAATGCAAAATAAAATAACACATATTTATTGGCCGTCATCATTATTTTTAAAACAATATTATCAATTGAGCTAATCTAAACACTACTCAGTGTTCAGTACTATTTACCTTCTAATGTTGGAGTGCGAACGTTCTGGTATCAAATTTATGAGGTATAATATTATACCAATATATAGTCCGTGCTCAATACCTAATTCTGAATTTGATTAGATTTTTTTCACATAATGCTTCCTCATAAAAATTCACTATTATTTATATAAATTTTATTATTCTTTCATTAAAAAAATAAATAATTTAGAATTTGTAGGTAGGTATACATATAAACGTATTATAATATTAAGTCTAAGTCTATGTCATTATAGGTATACAAAGCATATAGTATTAGTAGCGTATTTCCGGTTCTTATTTCGAGTCAAGCACTAGAAATAATTTAGTGGTCTATACAAAGCTATTTTTAGCGGACGGCGTATTTAAGAATAAGGGTTGCTCTGTAAATGACATTTACTGAGTAAAAATATTAATATCGTTGAAATATCATTGCATTGTAACCATATTGTCGTAACGACAAAAGATTTCATTTTAATTAAGTGCAATAACAATAAAATAACACTATATTAGTATAATCTGATTAGTTTGAACAAATCGATTTAAATAATATTATTATTTTATTATAGTTTAAAGTTTAAGATTTGAATCTAATTTAGATGTAGCGCATTGTGATTAATTCGAACCACATTATGGCTTGATCGACTGATAACAAAATCCATTCAAAGTCATATGTTGTTTTATATATTATCTTTAATCTTACCATAAAAATGCACATTAACATCAACCGAACAATAATTATGTTATAAACAATAATATTAATAAAATTAATATACCTATTAATTTTAATTGCATTTAAGGTAATATGTCAACTTGTTTGTGACTATTAAGAATATCTAGTAAGCGGCACACTTGAAAATAAACAATTTTAAAAATAGTTTTACCATCGATTTTATTTTTTTGAAAAGTTGAAAATAATATTTTTATTGGAATATCGTATAAACAAAAAGAATAAATATTTTAGCTTATATTACAATTCATTGTAAATTAATGAAGAATGGTGAGCGATGACTGCAGACGAGGTAAGTCAATTGGTAAATGGTTATAGATTTTGTAAAAAATGTTTCAATCGTAGTTTTATTTTTAAAATGTTTAAACAAATATCTATTAAAAAATCCTACAGAAATGGCTGATAGTTAGTATATTAGTATAATTACTTTAATAGTTAACACCTATTACTTACACCGTAAATTGATTTGTATGATTATTCGTTTAGAACTCATTGATATAGGTACTTTTATATTGAAAAACAAATAGAAATTCTTACAAGAAAAATTAAAAAATGTCTAAAGTTAAAATTTTTAAGCTGGATTTCATTATACACATACGCACATAAAATCATAAGTATAATCATCAAAGTTGTTACACGTTGATAATAAAAAAATTAAAAATTAATCATATGGTGAATAGAAACTATAGAATATAGGATGTACGTGGGAAACATAAAAACAAACTGAAATAATACATGATATAGCGGTAACTTAAATATAAAAATAGAAGCAAAGTTTAAGTAAAAATTATATTTGGTTATTAATATTTGATTCTGTTCACTATTGTTTTTACATTAAATTGCAGTAAGTACAAGAAAAGTACACAAGTGAAATTAATTGGTAAAAAGAATAAATTTGAATATAATAAAGTCAAAAGTCATTAATGAGTAGCTGTTTTAATCAAACCTTTCGTGTTAGGTCAAGTAAATCAGTGAAAACAAATAAAG
This sequence comes from Rhopalosiphum padi, assembly GCF_020882245.1. NCBI lineage: Eukaryota > Metazoa > Arthropoda > Insecta > Hemiptera > Aphididae > Rhopalosiphum > Rhopalosiphum padi. Next base: position 65,394,709 of record NC_083598.1, on the reverse strand, counting down.
GTCTTTAAAGATGGTGAATTCAATATCTACTTATATTAACAAATTAATGGTCATATTTAACTATGTAAAAATAGTTATACGTATATCATAATAAGTATGCACAATGATTAAGATTGATTGTTTTATTATATAATACAGCATAAAAAAGTTATAGAAATGGTTTTTTAAAATTTGTATTGAAAAGATAACAAAATAATTCTAAATACAAAAACACGAACATTTTTCAAACACTTTAAAATTTAGTTTCATTAAAAACATTGTGTAAATGAAAAATTTAAGCATAGGTACAAAACTCAAAGGTTAAACCATTCACAATTCCGTAGCACTACAAGCAAAAATTCAATACAGAAAAATTGCTAATTTTTAATTATGAAAATGTATCAAGATAATAAGTATTATACGAGCCACGATTTTTATAATATCCCTACTATAGAATTGCAGTGTAGGTAGGTTTACCTTGTTTATCAGGATGGAAACGAATATTTGTGATAACCTTTGTTTGCATTATAAAACTTTATCAATGGAACTTCGTGCCATACATTGTATCAAATATTATATATATATATTAGATAGTAATAGTTATTTAATACATGTTATATTATTACAATTATTATAGCGGTGAATTGCAGCAACTGTTACAGTATAATTTGAATGACCAACGCGTTGACCGGTAAGATATCGGAAACATGATCCAGTAGACATTTCGTACAAATTATAACTAATCGCGTACGCGTGCTGAATAAATATGTAAACTATTATATATAATTCTTAATAATTTATTCTCTTAATAATTCTTATTAATGATAAAACGTTATTAATTACCTGGTTGTATTAATTAAATAATAAAATGATATACTTTGATTTGCTGAACACTGCACAACGGCACTACAAATCAACCACGTGAGAACAAAACCTGAAGAGCTGCAATATTCACTTCTCTGGAATTCACCGGTCGATATTTTATTATAGTTTTCGGCTCAGTAAGTTACTCTGTTTGAAATTGCATTACAATTACACATACACACACACACACACACACACACACACACACATATATATTTATATATTTTATATATAGAGATTCGTTTCTGAATCGTTATAAAAATATAGAAACAAAAAACTTTTTTTGATGTCCGAAATCCAAAATTGTCTCTTGTGTACAGTGTGTTTTCGAGTATCACGTAAGTATAATATGAAATATGCATAATATTATCCTCCCAGAGTTCATTTCTATAGATGACTAACAATTTTTCTCTCACACAAAAATATTTACTGTGCACCTAAATTGTTTTATAAAACCTATATTGTTTACTCGCTGCATGTATTCGACTATTACTTATTCGATTTTCATAGTTTTACACATTTATTTCAAAATGTCTTTGTGAGAATTCAATTGACAGTCACATACTGAGATTTCCGTGTAATGTGTTTCATTTTTTACCAATACGATGTATTTTGATACTTGAGATAATACTTATAGTAGTTTATGCGGTTAGGCCATATATGAATCAAAAATTAACTAGGAAGGAACAAGTAAGTATACATAACATACTTCCGCGCAAACATCGAGTATGAATCCATGTTAGTGAAATGGAAAAGAAAATCTATTTTCCATTTTGTAAATTATTTCACAACAATTAGCATTACATTTACTATGAACATGTTGTATTAGTAAATACATCACGAGAATCTATGTCATCTCCAAAAACCTATAAGTCTGTGGGTTGACGAAAAGTCTCATAAAGGAAACGTTACTTCATTATAATAACAGTTTGAAGATTTATCATGGTAATTAAAGCTGTCTTAGTTCGTAAATACCTTTTAAAAATCCCGCGGGAGATTTGCGTATGTTTCGCAAAACGCTAAATAAGTGATTTCGTTCACATGTTAGTGATCATTCTCAAAGTTTGTAATAAAAAATTCACATACACCTTACAGCATATATCTAGTATCAACTCTGGTATGTTGACTCTAATGTCTAATGTATATTAATTTGACACAATATGCATTATAATACTACTATTATACCATTATACCTGCTCGCAGTTGAAGTGTATACTCCTATTGCGTAAAAAATTTGTTAATAATGTAATTATTGCAATACACCCATTGTGCTCTTAAAAAACAAGTAAATATTTTATGATAAAATTACTTCAGAAAACGGCAATTAAACATAAAACGTATATACTATAAGAATAGTATAATACTATGAAACTTGGTTTGAAACAACCGTTCGCAATACGTATATTATTATTTACTGCCAATATTAGGTGCACGATAAAATTTTCAAAATATTTTATTTTTACCGCGTATAATAATTATACTTCTACTGTTCACACCTTTTTACTGTACGTTATTATTGACTTATAACTTTTAGGTATTTAAGATAAAGGTAATTATTAATAATAGTGAATCATGTTAAATAAAATAATATTATATTATATACAATTTGTTTTGTCAAAAACTAACTCAGCCTATCTTATTAATAATTTAAAAATAAACAACTTTATATCTTCAAATATTTACTTAATTTATCATTTAATTCAAATTTACTTAACGCATTCATTTCATATAATAATACTAATAATTGATTATGATGTACGTATAATATAATTTGCTAGTACGAAATCTTGTGAAAGTTATTTAAGTCTATTAAAAAAATTCTATTTTTGTTCAGTATTTTAGTCTTAACTCATTTTTCACACTATTGTATACAATATACAACCATTACACATTGTTCGACATTGATTACATTTTTTTGTCCAACACGAACACGTGTTTTGATTTTGATCATAGTGCACTCTAAAATAACCTATATTAACCGGTACACCAGTGCAAAGTGTTTGTTTGTTTAAAGTTAATAAATCTATAAAACAAAAAACATTCTTGTCCTCGTCGACGACTATAATTTTTTTTAAATATATTATATCAATACTGATAATTTAAATTACCAGCAAACCTTACTCACGCGTCTGTGTAAAATTGAATACATAAATAATATCTACATATTTGATTTATTTATGGTTAGTTCAATATGAAGTTGGGTCTTAAATGAAAGATTTTATGTTCCTGCAAAGCTAAAAAAACAAAACAACTAAATTGCCGTTTACAATGATCAACGCGTGTTGATGCGATAATATATTTTGCATATCTTTTATAACCGTTGTCGATTGAATACATTTACTATGTACGGCGTTCCATAACGATAATAACAAAACTGCAACAATAATATAATAATTATATGTAATAATATTGTTAAAAGTGTATAAATAGTATTGTTGTTTAAGTACCGGTATGCGTTATGTCCACAAACAGTTTAAAATATCATATTTAGCCTTCCAAACAAGAAATGTATTTTTATTATTTTTTCGTTTTTATCAACATGCCTTTTTTAAAAGTATTTTAATATATATTGTACATTATGATAATATATATTAATTATTTTATATTAACCAAGTTAGAATTTTTTCTATACTATGAATTTCCGCAATAAATGTTTAATTTATGTTGTTTAGGTATTTTGTTGTTTTGACAGAAACTTTTGAATCAGATAGACTTGATATTTTTATTGCTTGCAAAATAATAAAAGCTAAACAAATATTATTAAAGATACTATATATAAAGTGTAGGGACGTAGGGTTATCTGTAGATTAGATTTATAATAAATCAGATAAATGTATTATACTATTGAGAGAACAATAAAATATAATTAGATACTATAAAAAAATTCTAAGCTCATTAATCTATGGTCCTTACCAAACTCGTGATAACATTTTATTTGTAGTTTTAAGACATTTATGCTTAAATTCATGAATTATTTTCTAACTATTTAATAAAATGTTTGCTTCTATTAATTTATCAAACTGATCTCTATAAATTATTAACTCATTTAAAAAAATTATCAATAATCTTGCATTTTCGTGTGCTTTGGATGCTCAATTAATACTGTTTAATTTGTTACATTGAAAAACGAACTTACTACTTTTTTTTACAAGTATAGATAACATTTCATCGTTAAATATTTATTGTGTTGCAGTATAGATATATTATACGTACCTAATATTATATAGTTGTCCAAAACAGTATATCTGTATAATTGTTTTCAAAATTGTGTTTGGTGAAACTAAATATTGTAAAAATAATAAAAACACTTATAATAATAAGGATATAATTTAGTTTTTAATTATAATGTTATAAGATACTGAGTGGTTACTTTTACGTTAATCTGTCAAATATACATTATATATAAATAGACTCAAGCGGAACTCAATAAATAATAAAATTACATAAATATAATGACAAATGAGAGGTTTTTACATTTAAATAAAAATGTTTACATTACAATTTATAGGAGTACTTAGAACTTGATTTTAGTTTAAAAAAAAACGATATTCTATACCTATATCATGTCCAGGCTCCAGAATGTATTATTTTTGTTTGACCCGTGAAAAAAAATTATTTGAAAACTATGTACCTACGTTTATAGAGATATAAAAATATTTTTATTTACTTTAATGTATGTGCTATATATTTTTAGTCAACTATTGAGCACTTTGTATAATTTATTATCTCACGCATAATTTTTTAATTAATTGTTAATTTTATTACTTTCAGTGTCAGAGTAACGAAAATACAAATGAAACAAGGAGTGGACTTTGGTTACGGGATAAAATCCACATTAGTACAAGTAATTAAACGTCATCACTACTAATAACTACCTATACATAGATAATACAATTTTTTATCAACTCAAAAATGTTTTATTTAAAATATATTTTAAATTGTTGATAATAATTCACGACATGAGTGATTTGTATAATATGTACATTATATTACATACTTATTGTATTTTACTTTCCTATAAACGATATAAATTTATTTAAAAACCAGATTGGTTCTATGGTTTTATTTACTCTATTTATTGAGTCACGGATGTTGTTGATATAAAATATACTAAAACTGATTACATTGAAAATACCAACCATTTACTTACAAATTATTGAATGTACACATGACTTGGTGGATTTATAAAAGATGATTTTGTGGTATGAACTTCAAATTCGTGTTCGGATGAAATATATCTGTAATTCGCTCAGTAATAGAGTACAGTATTGAAAAAAATCGACGGAATCTGAGCCCTACATAGCTACCTATGTTATACGAAATATGTGGAGCACCAACACATATTATTATATATCCACATTGTGTTCATATATTCATATGACGTTTATTGTTGATTTAATGATCTAATAAAATATGTTTTTAACAGTGTTTGGTGTTAACGACAACATATTTCTTGAACGTCCAACAAGGAATAGACGTGATGATGCCGACGATAATCATTGGGGCATTAAACCGTAGAGGCGACAACACCGTGCCCGGTATAACGGACGAGCAGATATCATGGATCGGTGAGTTGTTTTAGAAATCGCTTGGAAGTGCTATTGATTTATTATTATTTATTCTATAAGTAGATACATTGAATTTATAACAGGAATACTTCTTAAACGACGGGGCTGATAATCACCGATATTATAACAAAAATCAGCAAACAATATAATATTAATATATATTTTATAATAATAATATTTTTGATAATATACTACATTTAACGCATACGATAAAATAATATAATCAATAATCGGTTCGGTGACCGTTGACCATTCTACTGTCGTTGTGTACTTGTGTATCGTGGTGGCGAAGCATCAAACCATAGAAAAGAGATCAAACGGTCAAAAGGCATTCAATATTATCTCATCGCAAAACTAGAAAAATAACAAAATATAATAATCTCAGGTTGTAAAAAAATCGATAGAATATTTATATGTATATATTATTTTTCATGGCATGCGTAATACTATACGATATCGTAGTAAGGGTGTTATTTGAGAAAAGAAGAAATAAGTGTTTATTGTTCTCCTATAGTTTTTCATTTCATTAAAAACAAAAAATTGTATTTGCGTTAAAAATATGTATAGATTGACTTATAATATTTATTAACACTGAGTTATTCTTTTTTAGTGATGAGGGATGGGGAGGTCAACAAAATAAAAACGGATTAGTGGTAAGAAAAAAAATCAGCCTGCTTAAATTTCAGCCCTCTTATACAGGCCACAGAGTGATTCTCATGAGCATACTCATTAGTCATTACTCATGCTCTTTATCCGTTCATAATGCATTCATTAAGTTCTGATTGTTGAATATACTTAGTCTATATTTTCAAATAAGTAGTTTTGTAACGTTACATCTTTTTTGTAACCAATTTTTTATTTTTACAGTAAATTGATGAGCAGATGATTTTTTTTTAATGTTGATGTAAATAAACAAATTTGGAACGATTAGTTTCTCTAGTTATTAAAAAATAAAATTACATGTATTTATATAATACGTGTATTCCTTAATAATGGATTTACATAAAATACAAAATAATTGTAATATTTAGTCTAGTAATTATTATATAAGTACTCAGATTTTTATTACATATTGATATTATTATAAAATTTAAACAGATAAGGTAATATATTAATTAATGAAATCGTATAGCCCCAATAATATTTTTAAAACTATTATCATAGTTTTAAGATTCTTAGTACATAAATCTAAATAAATATATATCAGGATTTCAATTTAGTCACATTAACATTAAAAAAAAAACTGCATTAAAAATGAATAGATTTTGTTTGAAAAAAAATTTGTATTGCTATATCCTTATCAGATGTAAAAAAAAATGTAGATATTTAGATGTATAATGTAAATATAAGGATTTGAAAAATCGAGAATATAGCATTTTTACAAGATAAAACAGCGCAGGCTTAATGAATCATCCTGTAAATTAAAATACTAAAACATCTCCAGTACTCAGGCGTTCGCAATTTTGTAATTGTGTGACTAAAAATATCAATATTCATTATGTATACTAGTAACTGGATCCATTGATTCGCGTATTCTTAAAAATGTATAGGTATTACATATTGCATATTTTGCATAGATAGGTATTCTGGTGTTATGTTAATGTGGGACATAAGTTAGGTAGGTATATGAAAATTGGGTAATATAGAATTATGGTGTACCTATAGTTTTTTCAGAAAATTATTAATGTATAAAAATATTTTAAATATTAAAACGGAAACCGCCATTTTAAAATAAATTAATTTATTAGTTTCTACTTACTACACATACTTTTTGAAAATTAATGAATAATTGATATTATTTCTATAGGTGAAATTTTCACTTATTTATAGATTCGGTGAACTTTTTCTTTAGCCCACCAGAAATAAAATCAATTTTTCAATAACATACATAATACATAACAAATCAAAAAGATAAATTTTTATTGTTGGCTTGTAAATGTACATAAACGTGATAAACTGTAGTTTATTTGACGGTATAGTAATAAAAGATAGTCGGTATTACCGCGTTCACATTTTTTTAAATTTCATATTAAACCATTACATTAGTTTACAAATTCATTAAACACGAGAAATTATATAAATTCTACATAATGGTGGAACGTTTGTTATATTTGCATTATTACTTGTATTATTATTGATTTTTTTGTGTTTGCATCTTTAATTTTAACTTTGTCTTTTCATAATTTTGGTATTTTCAAAAATTGAAACATTATTTAATTCATTTCAAGATTTAGTTTAAATATAAAAATGGTTAGTTTAAATATAATATATTCATAAATATTATCGATGTACAGAGGCGTATATATAATTTTGATACTGGGTATTACCTCATGCATTATTACCTTACCTAGTCCTAATTTAGTATATTGTATTTGAAACAACTGAATTTATCTATTACATAATACAATGTTATATAAGAATATTATCAAATACTACTTAAAGAAAATTATATATACATATATATTATATAAATTTTAAGTTATAATATTGAAAATTGAAGTAAACTATTTATCAAGTAGTTAATATACTAATATAATTTATTCAAGGATCATATAAATAAATATCAAATAATATTTGATTAGCTTTTGTTCTGATGAAGTCTTCATTTATTTCGTTATAACTCAGCAATAGCTGTGTTTCAATGTTTAATATAGGTAGTCAAAGAATCTAAACGAACGCCATTCACGGACGAACTAAGATATGATTTAACCCTTTTAAGAGTACATAACGAAACTTTCACTTCCGATGTAGTATTTGATGCAGGTTGACGATAAACGTAATTTAAGAAGGGCTGGATGGAGCATAGACGGCGCATAGACCTCCTACCTTAAAGATATTTATAGTAAAAACAATTTGTTTATTTTATCACGTAATAATTTTTAAATTGATAATTAATAATAATAATTATTTGTCAACATCACTAAAACTTATCCAACTAACCAACTGAAAATCTTAATGAACATTAAAAGCTGAATAAACTATAACGTTATAGTACTTAATCATTTCTTACTTGCTGAAAACAGTAGCATATCATTATACTAATAATATACTAATGGCCACTTAATCAGGTATCTCTAGTCTGCTTCATCTATACTAGCCGATAATTAAATAATTTGTTTTGGTTAAATTAGTGTATCTGAAAACAGGAGCCTTTAGGTAAATATTATAATTTATAACATACATGCCCGCCAGTCGCTGAATTATATTGCATAACGCAAGGTCATAAGAAAAACAATTTTGAACGTTAATAGAAATTATTTTAATGTAAATGAAATTAAACCAATATGATATAATATTATTTTATGATCGATAAGACGATAACGGTGCACGTCTTAGTCACGCTATGAGACGTGCTAATTGTTGTTGTATTATTCAAACATAATTTGCAGCCGTAAAGTATTATAAAAAAGTAATGATTTCGGTCTTAAGTCTCTATTGAATTATAGATAAGGATTTTTTTAATCAAAACTGATGATTGAAATTTATACGTAACAAATTATAATTAGATACGACAATATCTAGGTTGAGATGAATCTTAAACGGGAGCTCAAATTTAAAGTATAATAATGATAACTTTTAAATAGATAATAAACTTGTATATAAACACCTCTCTCCCCATCAGCTAGAACACACATAAATCATTATCATTGTTTTAAAAAATATTTTTGTTTATATTACTTTTTGTGCAAAAAATAATTATTATATAAAAGTATAAGACGGATATAAATGACACTTAATAATAACTAGGCATTCTAATAGGTACTATAAAACATTTTTCAATATTTTAGAGCGCTATCAGATTTTTAATCATTATATTATTTATACATGCTAGTTATGATAACTTGAACTTCACCCCGAACTTGTTTTAATATGGATGCTTTATTATATATAATTTATTTACGGTGCAACCCGACATATTTAAAATTATTTATGAACATTCAACAGCAATCAACTGCTATAACCTTTTACATTCAAGTGCACGAATCAATGATAACCATATGATTAAAATTTTTTTTTTAAAAGTGTATATTAATAAAATATTTGATAACTATTAATATTGCCTTATGTGATTGATAATATAATATCGAGTGGGATTCGGCATGTATTCAATTTAGTTAAATTATGTTGTAGAATACATTTCTTTTAAATATATACAGGAAGATTCACCAACAATTATGTTTTAATGTATTAATTATTCAAATTATGATTTTTTAAATGTTTAAATATACTTAAGTGTCATATGTTCGCAAATACTATAAACATTGGCGATATATATATAGTTTTTAAAAAGAACCAACAGTCTGCATCACCCTTAACATTTTTTTATTTTAGAAAATTAATATCTATCTAGATCCATAATAATAGGTTTGATATATATGGTAATTGGACTAAGATGTATTATGACGATCGTTCGAATTGTAATTTAAATAGATATAATAAAAAAATTAAAAAATCATCTACTTAACAATTATTTAAAAACAAAATAGTTTGTATCTCTATAACTTACTCTTTAAATGGTATAAGAAACATAATATGTAAGTAATAAAAATATACATAAAGCATACTTAAAAATTCAAAAAATTATAATTATAATAATAATATTGTTACAAAGGAAAAATGGAATGAGTATGCTTGGTTAATTAACTCTGTTTACTCTGTAAAACATTTAACCGTTTAATTTATCTTACATTAATATTATTTTATTTCGCAAAGCCACAGACTTAACAAAATAAAAATAAATTGAAAAATAAAATAAAAAACGTTTTTAATACTGAAGAAGTTTAATCTGTGATAGGATTTTAAATGTCTTATGTATTGTATACACCATTTTCGAAATTTAAACTTTTGTGTTTTTGTAATTTTTTTAATTAATTGAAAACTTTAACTTTAAGTACACCTTTTGACTGAAATAGATGAAAATTTATGCTAGAAATTCAAAAATTGCTATTAGTTTTGTGATTAATAAATTATTTTTGACAATTTTCACATAATAATATAATATTACAGTTACTGCTTTTCTCTTTAGCATTACTCACATTATATCATATAGTGGTGCAATGTATAAAATGCAGTATTATCACTATTATCAATATCATATTAGTTATCCATTTTTGTACTATTTGAATTTTATGACTCTTGATTCGTTTGCATTGTTACATTGGAATTACATTTGATTGCGTTATTTTTAACTGTCTCTTTAATAATTATACTAGATTTAGTATGGTTTAATAACTTTTTGACTCTGTTTGATGGGGCGGACATAATAATTATAATTTATATATAAATGTAATTATATAGAATAATAACAATTAAAATAAATATATTAAAAATAATAATTAAACATACATTTTAATGCCAAGTTATCATTAGATACTTAGATAGACAAAAACAAGTTACGACAGTTGCGCGGCAAATGATAATAATAAAGTTGTTGTATTAATAGAAGAAAACGCAGTAACAACATTTAATATTTTGATCCTAATGGTAAACGCAGTAACTTCAATGCAAATACTGCTTTTAATTTTAGGAACTGATAATTACTGCGTTTTACTTTAGGAAAAGTACGATTTTTGTAGATGTATTGTAGTTACGACTTTTTTTAGTTGCATTTTAAGCTACTAGATGTCAATTTTTGTGTATTTAACCTTGATAAAATTATACTTAGAATAATCTCATTAACAATATGACATCAAAACCTCATTTTTGATATTTTTTTAGTTACTGCTTTTCGCAGTAGCAGGGCAGTACGTATGTACAACGTATTGCAATATACATACTATTAGGATTGTAGTGATATTTTATGTACCATTGTTTATTAAACTGTGTATATTATTATTTATTTCCGTAGGAAGTCTGGTATACCTGTCACCACCCATCGGGAGTCTTTTCTTGTCGTTGGTCCAGGCACGGTTAGGCCACAGGGTGTGCATGGCGCTCACAAATCTCATCCAGCTGTCTTCGGTGCTGGTTGTGATCCTTTTCCCGATCACAGTGAGCTCCTTGTACGCGTGCTCTATGCTGATGGGCCTCAGCACAGGTTTCGCCACTGGCCTGAGCATATCGTACAGTGGCGAGGTTTGCGAGCCTAAGCTCCGGGGCTCGTTGACGTCCGCCCTGAACGTTTTCTACTTCGTCGGATTTTTTTTTGTCTCCACCGCGTACGCCATTACCGAGAGCTGGAAACAGTCATTGATTATCACAGTCGCCGTGCCCCTGGCCAACATGGTCACACTGTCAATGGTAAGTTCCTCTAGTTCATATAAAAAATACCAGTTTGCCCTGGAGAGGGGCATATGGTTTTGATTTTTTTTTAAAGTCTAACGATATCATCAGTCATCACTAACTTCATATTTTTTTTTTTAATATTCCACTATATATAATATTTTACATATTAATACTTTTACCGTAACAATCGTAACATATACACATGGTTTTTTAAACCATCACGAAATCCACCTTAGATAGTGAGTCTTTACTGCTACAGAAACGCACGTTTTAATACGTTTGGTAATATGTTAATGTTCCGTTGTTTTCATTTTTATGTGATAAACCAAAACAAATTTCGCTTTTAATATATTAATGCGTAGTACGAAATTTGAAGAACTTACATAATATACACATAATATGTATACGAGATGATTAATTCGACACTTGTTATATGAACATGAGAAATACAAAGAGTGTCTTACGTTGCACGAAGCTCCTCGTGTATAATATGTATTTGAATTTACTTAAGCGAACTACCGAAACCACTAACAGTGTATTTTATTCTACGCAGACTCCCGACTCGCCGATGTGGCTGTTGTCCAGAGGGAAGATTGGCAAAGCAAGAAAGGTCTTAATGAAGCTTCGGGGATACGTAAGCGAAGAGAAATGCGCCACAGAATTTCATGAAATGGTTCAATACGTTTCTCTATCGGCCAAATCGGGTAAATAAGAAATACCATATAATTCGTCGATCGCTTTGACGTTCACGTCACGATAAATTAAGATCACTATTACAAATAGTTATACAATACAAATGCTTTTATAGGATATTTTTCGTTTGAAGGTAGTATGCACGAAATACTCTTATCCTCATATATTTTTTTATTATTTATGATTAAGTTAGGACAAATAGAATTTAGGCATTTGATACCCTTTGAGATATGACGCTGATGTTTAGATACATTTTTCAACATGCCTGGTTCTCTACAAATCATTTATATACTTATGCATGTTTTTAAAATATACTCGTAATATAATATTATACTATAATATTAATTGTTGTGTATTTTTAACGGGGTTTTCAGAAGAAGCAAAGCAGAAGTCTCTGGGTAGCTTTTCACATCCGGGACTTTGGAGCCCACTCAAACTCATGTTAATTTACATATTCTTCTCGAACATAATGTCTGGGGTACCGTATGCGCCATATCTGATGAATATATTTGCTTCGTTCAACACACAAGTAGAACCTGCGTGGGCAATGGTAATACAAAAATGGCACTAATTTTATTAGTGTATAAGTGATAACTAATTAGTTAATTAGTATATTTTGTATATGTACAGTGTACATAACTATATACGAATGGTTTATTCCTTTATCTTTAAACTACTTTGATTTACGCTTATAAATTAAAAAAATGTAATAAATAAATAATATTAAATATAATACAATTTATCCTATGTGACCCATGAATAATATTATAAAACTAAATATATAAATTAAATAGGTTAAAAATTATTTATCTTTTATTTTTTTCAATTATTATTATCATTAATATGATTATAAATAATAATGATAAAGATAAAATACGATTATCATTACAACGAAATTGTATAGCGACCGCGATAATAGTCTAAAAATAAATGTAGATGAGTGTATTTACTCCACGTCACTGCTGTTAAGAGGACGTTACATCAGAATGTATATTCACTATGTTACTAACGTACAGCGTTTATGTTTTTCAGGAACAATTTAATGTCGTTAAATTAAATTTAAAGTTGAGTTTCTCCGCTATCAAATTGAAGACAAATATGAAATAGGTTAATTATCGTAAAATTTTATCGTTAAAAATTCTCGTAGTCTTTTATTGGTATTTTAATTATAAAGCAAATTAAATGTTAAAATTATTATAGTTTACTTACATAATTATGTGTATCTATAAGTTACTTTAAAATTAAAATATAAATAAAAACCAACGAAATGCCCTATGGCCTAGATAATATTTTCACCTTTAAATTTTATAATAATTGACTAACATCACTATAAATTTTAATATTCAAATCACAACATAAAAAGAATTCTATCGAATATAAATTTGCTATATTATGCTGTATGGTATTTTCCTAAAATTCTCGTGTTTATACTTTACATTTAAAAAAGTCCTGTATTTTCGTATTGTACTAAATATTTCTGTGATATAGAATCTATATCGGTATTATTTACTATTAACATTGATATAATATGATACAATTATTTCATTTTTAAAATAATAGCAAAAACCGTGATTGTATCGCCTGTAAAGTTAAAATATAATATTCTTTATTGTTCGAACTTCGAATGGTCGAAAAAATCATATTCTTATCATTTGGGTCATCATAATATAAACGCGGAAAAGTTTCTGAATTTATCTCGTCAACAATATCATAAGCAAGTGCATGTCACGAACGATAATCTTGTTTTGTAAAATCATCAAGCATTGAAATTGGAGTACGACAAATTCTTACAAAATCAAAATTATTAGTTTCGTGTTTGTGGTTAGCTGCAGTGGTGGTTTGATCATAAAAGTTTTGGTGCGGTGCACTCAGGCGCGTAGCCGCGTAGGTACCAATTGTGTTCATTTTCTCTACTGGGAAACTAAATACAATAAGGGCTCACTTAATATCAATTAAGATTCCCGTGTATTTCATTCATTCCTATAACATAGCAAAGTTATTTACCTATATTTGTTATACTACGTTGTAGTGACTACAACATGACAATAAAATTACCATTTTTCTTAAAGTATACTAAATAGTTTTTCGTCTGATGAACTAATAAACGGAATCTACATTTTTATTAAAAAAAATAAAAATAATAACAAAAAAATAAAATACAAATATTAAGTACTAAATAAAACAGCAAAAGTCAAAATGGCAAACGCCAAATATTGTGTATACTATAATTACTATAATTACCTATTACTATATTACTATATTTACTATATTATATTCTATAATATCTATCAGTCAGCGAGTGTTTATACTATATCTATTTTTTAATGAACACATGCATAATATAGGTTTACCATCACTTAAATTTATTCACCAAAAGTTGTATTATCAAAATTATTATCGACGAAAATCGTTATTTCCCCTTTACGTATTTTTCTATTTTTTTAGGACACCATAATTGGTAGTTATTACTTATTAATTAAAATTTTTAAAAATATTGTATACTATTAAATCTAAGCGAAAAATCTACCTATCTAGTAGGGGGCTCGGGTCTTAAAATTTTCAGAGGGCCTACCTGGATTTTTTAGTATTTCGGTGGGCAAATACGCACCCCGAGTGCACCATAGCCACCTATTAAAAATCGAAAAATTAGAGTAACGATGGCTTGTTAATTGTTGACAATTTGGTGATCACAATGTATAATTTTATTAATTTTTATTTAATAAGTATCAAACAATATAACTATAACCACTGTTTAAATAAATTCATCCAGTTACCAGTAATTAACAGTAACTTTTATCACAAATTCCATATTTCATATAAATTTTAGACCTGTATATATTATATTAATATTATTATTATTATTTGAACGTTATTTTAATTATTCTATTCACCTACTAATATATATATATATTATTTTCGGTCTGGCGCAGTCCGCCTACCCCGCATTTAGCATCATCGGTAACATATTCACAATCCTGTTGGTTCACCGGCTGGGCAAGAGATGCCTCGTGCTATCAACCATAACCGTCTGTTCGATGTCCTACCTACTCATCGGTTTTATTGGACAGTTTTATGCGGACACCGAGTACACGTCCTGGGCGAAATTGGCACTATTTTTCGGCTCAACGTTATCCTCGTCACTAGGAATTATGCCGATCGGATGGATCCTCATGAGTGAAGTGTTCCCGATGAAGTACGTATAAAATAATAATATATTTTACACTTGTACACTATGTACATTGTGCACTGTGCTACTTGATTTGGAAAAAAATAGTTTACGTTAACCGTGCAGGGGCTCCATTTCAGTTTAAAACATGGCTACTACATTTTTAGATAAACCAAAATGTTCCATAACTAGGTCGTAGGGTGTAACTCACTTCACGTTTATTAATTATATGTAAAAATGCAATATTACCTTCCTATAAATGTTATGTTAATTTTATGGTTCGATACCGATCGCATTAAAGGAGTTGATATAGGCAATTTTTTTTAATGCTTGTCGTATGAAATATCACTATTGTGTGCCGTCCGCGCTTAGTAATATAGTATGACACATACTATATAAATCAATAATATATTGTGATCATTAGTCACTGTAGTGTAAAAGAGATAGGTTGTCAATGTCAAAAAAAAGGCTGACATCGAGTTTTCTTAAGTTTAATATTATAGTATATAATATTTAAATAGTAATTGTTAGTGTTTAGAAGATTTTAAAAACCACAAAACACCGAATTATAATATATTACTGTAACTTTCGCCTTTCAGCCAAATTCAAACCTTACAGTTTTTATAATGTACCTATTTAACTAATGTGTATTTTGAATTTTTGTTTCCAGAAGTAAAAACCTGGGTTGCAGTATTTGTTCCGCGGTGTATTTCTTCCTCAGCTTCTTCATGACCAAGTTCTACATGGACCTTGAGAAGTTTATCGGCTTCTATAACACGTTCGTTTTGTTTGGCTGCGTAGGGATCGTCGGGCTCGTGTACTTCTACTTTTGTCTACCAGAAACTGAAAATAAAACGCTAAAGGAGATCGCCGAACACTTTAAACTTGAACCTGTGTAGCTTATGAAAATATCCTTGTACCCACCTACCGACCATCCACTGCAGCTGATGCATCATAATATATATTATATTGTTATTCCTATTCGAGCGCATCATCAGCATCCGCATTGGGCACGTTATAATAATATAATTGAATATAATATAATAATTATACAGACACATTACAATATTTCAAACGATATTATATTGTATATAATATTACTCCGTCGCATTGATAATATTTGTCGAACTTACTATTCAGACTGTCGCCGGAGTGTACGAAACCGTCGAAAATATGTATACATTTAGGTACACACATATCACTATACTCAAAAATATATTATAATACGTAAATTAGTGATCGAACAAAAAAAAGACATTCGAAATATTTATTATATTTTGTTTTATAAATATTATAAATTATGATATTGTATAGACTGACTTTACAACAGAAAAATAAAATATATATATACATATTTTATATTTGTATATTATAGACTATAGAGTATTATATTATGTATAAGATATTAAATATTCACCTATATCTGATATAACCGTAGTTATACTTTGACCGTATATTATGCATTGCAAGTAATTTTTGAAAAAAAAAATTATATGCTAAACGATTTTTATTGTTATGATTTTTTTTTTGATTTTTAGAATAACAATTATGTACATACGTTTTAAATTTCAGGGTATATTCTTTGAAAATTTAGATAGGTATTTGAGAATATCAATAAAGTTTTCAAACAAGTAGTTATATAGTTATAAGTTAGTTATTATGTACACTTAATTTTTAGATGAATAGATCTAGATAGATAAATGTATAATATAGATATATAATAGATCTATTGATCCGGTCTAATGGATGCGTTTCAAGATTTAATAATTTGAACATTACTAAACATAATTTTTTAAACCATTTTCTTTTGTACCAATAAAATTCAAATTTTATGAAAAAAATATTTTTAAAAATGTTTATACCTGCTTTTGATATAACAATATTGTTTTCCTATTAAAAATTAAAAGCTTCAGTCTCCATAGTTGATAGTTAGCTCAGTCAGTCCCAAAATTATAGGTTTTATTATGTTTAAAAAACTGCATTGGCGGAATAAAAAGCACTAGCGATAGCACGGAGTACTCAATCCACTGTAGGTGGATTGCTCAGATCAGTATTGGTTTACATCGGTTATGACAGATCAATTAGACACTCAACCGCGGCTTTAGACTTTTGAAAAAATCAGGTTACAACACAGTAGCTCGTCGAGGTTCAATTTACGCCAATAAATATCGACTGACGACTAGACACTCAAAAAATAAACTAATAACAAACGTGTATAGATGTTTACCCTTGAAAAATATAGGCAGTAATTATTGTGTCATTTATTTTTTAGGTATATTAATATTACATCGTATACAAAAAAAAATAAAAAAGTAACTTTCGTTGACTGAAGAATAGTAAAGTTATTGCACTAATAGGTACCTGCCGAATCGAAATTGACTGTATCTTATCAGTTATAAGTTTATAACCATTATATATAACTATACAAGTCATAATTTCAATTAAAAATAAGTATTATTACATTTAAATTTTAAGCAGTATGTACCTACTGTCTATGTATAGGTTCACGATAAAAAAATTAATTACATTACGTTATTATTACTTATATTCGTGAGTAAAATATACCCGATTATTTATAAACAATATCAATAATCATAAGTCATTACTCTATTATAATATCGAGGCAATTGGCTACAGCTCCCATTTTTGAGGAGGTGGTGGATTGCGCCCACATTGTATTATAAGCTGAAGGAGTTAAAATGGGATAAAACTCCTTTTGGATATAGGTATACCTACTTATCGGATTTCATGTTAGAATCCAGAAAAATTGTTATGGGTCAACAGGTGGCCACGATAATGAACGATTAATAAATAAATAACCGATACTGTATAGTATAACTATATCTTTATGGCTAATAACGCCTGTATTAAAGTTAAAATAATCAAATAAATATAAATATAATAATAATATATTATATGTGTATCGCATATTGTTTACTCGGCTCGTCCGGCGCATTGTGCAGACAATTTGACTACATTTACGCGTAGATCAACACATTAATGATAAAATAAATATTATTAATCGACAAGTGTTTCGACGTACTATTTGCAGCTGATTGAACTCGACACACTCGGCGTGAGTATACCGTTAGCCGAGAACATATTATAATAATAGGTATAGTTAAATGGATATTTTTAGCGTTGAAAGTGTTTTGAAACAGAACGTATTAGGTCTGAGGTAATAATAACAATGTTCGTTTTTGTTTGAAGATTATAACCGTTTAAAAGTTTTGCAAGTATTGACCAAATAACTAACGATATAGGTGTGCATACAATTAAAATAGTTAGTATTGTGAGTGACGAGTGTATTGGCGCACTCCGTGTAAAACCATATAATATCGTTTTGGTGCGTAAACCGTATAACCGCCCGACGATTCACCACCATTCGTCTCGGTATGTGTAATTTGCATTGCCATCACCACATATTGTGTACCGATCGTCCGTGCGTCGTCCTCGTTGTGTGTTATCGGCGGCGCATCAGTTTCGTCGTCAATACCTACGGCCCGTTTCATTCACTATTTTCGGGCGACGCATCACACCAAAATCGCGCGTCCTCGCTGGTGATGCAAACGCCGGCCGGTCACCTTGTATTACAGTTGTTATTGTTACACTGTCCCGTTGTGCATATTATTATTGTCAACGATGTATTGACGTTAATATCATAACATGCAGTCCGTGACACGATGTCAGTGTTGTCATAACAGCCACATTCAGTACATACATATATATATATATACATGGATCTCGTTCAATGCCGTTGTACCACCGCAACTAGACGCCGTCGTCACTGCATTCAAAGACGTGCTGACTATTGTTTGTGTGAATCCCTATACCACACGACATTTGTTATTTGTTTTTACTTTTACACAATATATTGTCGAGACGTCTCCGACACCCACATTGTACTTTTGTAAACGATCGCAAAATACCGTTTGCGATTTGGATCGGCTGCTTTATCGATCGCCGCATTGTTTTTATGCGTCTCCGCGATTGCGTTCGATCGTTCGTCGGCCACCGCGCCGGTGTTGCGACGCGCGTCCGAGTGTGCCACCGCTTCATGGCCGCATCTACTCGACGTTAAACGCTTTAGTGCGTTTGTAATGTTTTTATCATTGCCGTCGTCCGGCTTCTTCGCCGACTGTTCCACCGCCGCCGCCCGCCAACTTTTCTACCGTTTGTCGTTATACCTTTGTGCGCGCGATGCGGTACACTATCGCTCCGACTATATATACCGTTATCTACGATGACGTTTCGTGTCCATAAAGCAGTCGGCCGTATTGTTACGTAACGATTGATATTGTCGCGAGCTCTCGTAAATTAGTAACTATTGCCATATAACTGCTGTTGGTGCCGTCGACGTTTGATCGTTGTCCACCGTGTGGCCGCCGCCGTCGGACCGCGCGATTGTAAAAAGACGCGCGGGTGTCGTTCGGATGGGGTTCAACGCGTGCGTCTCTAACCGATCGTGCGACACCCGCGAACTCCGTGCCTCCTCTTTCTCGTACTCCCGATCCTGCAGCACCGTTGTCGTCTCCTAACCGACGGCTTCAGCTAACAACCACAGTTTTACGTACTTCGTCGGTTTGTCAACTACTGCAAGACATTATGCAACAAAAATGTATAAGTAAATGTGCTTACTTCCAGAACCGATCCAGTGAACAATACGTAAACAAAATTGTGCAGCCAAAACTTCGTTGACTGATATAATTGAAATAATTAGAAATCAAATACTCGCGGTGTTGTGTAGTCGAGCATCACACTAGATCCAATAGTTAAATAAATTATTATCACATTAAAACGTATGTTATTGTTATTCACGAGTTATTTATTTAGTTTTGTAGATAATTTATTCAAACAACAGTTCTTTATTTGACTAGAAAACTGAGCACTGACTCTATTAAGTACATAATATACACGGACAGTGAAAATTGTACATGTTGAGGAATAATTTGAAAGTTCGTCTTGTGTACAGTGTCTGATTTTTTAAGGCAAAGTTTAATTAAGATTATACATTATCCGGGCATTATATCAGTACTTTCCGGATAATCTCAAACACTGGTGTTACTATACACAGTAGTGCAGTACACATTGAGCACCGCTCATTTCACATCGCACCCAAAAGTTGAATGTTAAGCTATGTAGTTGGTTGGCAATGCCGGCACAAGTCATAATAGGTATTAAAAAACAAACATTCATCTAATAAACACAAACTACAGTCTTACTACAACGTCGCGATCGATGGCTCCACACGCGAATCATCAAAGAGAAAATATATTTTTACGGCAATATTGTGTTACATTGATTACGAGGGGGAAGGAATGTATAACGAATATAAAGTTTCGAAATTCAAAACTTACTCCCTCA
This sequence comes from Rhopalosiphum padi, assembly GCF_020882245.1. NCBI lineage: Eukaryota > Metazoa > Arthropoda > Insecta > Hemiptera > Aphididae > Rhopalosiphum > Rhopalosiphum padi. The sequence continues at coordinate 65,373,850 of NC_083598.1, read as the reverse complement.
CCCAGATAATGCATATTTTTCGTAGTACATTTTTAGATTATCAAATGCATTAATATTTTAAACAATTCTACGGTTCCTTGAACATTCTGTTATATTTATAAAAGTCTAATAAACACCTGACACTCTTAAAATAAGTCTCTATATTAAGTTTTTTTATTTTTCATCTATGGGTCACTATGGCTCATATGAGAAATATAAAACTAACTTTTATGTCCATATATTGTTTTGGAAACACACCTAATCATGGATGTGAAATTTCGAAGTTGAAAACTTTCTCTCCTTCACCCAGATAACTCTTAAAATGTAGTTTATTTTTTAAAAAACTGGTTTTTTGAGGCCTTTAGTAATACATTTTTAGTAATCGAAATTATGATTGTTTTAAAAGTTAGGGCGACGTTTTGTTTAACATTTTAGCTTATTTGTAAATATTTCGCGAAAACCATTTACTGCAATAAAGACTTGAATTAGGTTCTTTTTTTTAAAAAATCATCCACAGGTTGCTATGGTTCATATGAGAAAAATAAATTTGAATTTTTTACTTTTTTATATGTCCATATTCTATATTCTATTCTATAATCCTGTATCTGAACTGTAAAGTTTTGAAAGTATAATAATAAATGAAAAAGTTTTAAGGTTACTATGGTTTCAAAATAATTATTTTAATAATATAATCTTGGGTTTGTGTAAAAATGTCCGTTTTTCTTTAAGTTATTGTTAGTTTATTCCGATTATTAAGAAAAATACAAGCAATTTTTTTCTTTTGACTCCTTAAAGTAACAACTATAGATTCACTTTTCTCTCGCAGAAATGTTGTATAGTTTAAAATCGTAGCATTTTTACTGCCACAAACGTCACAAAAAAAGATACATCTTTGTAAAAACAATACAAGTATATTAAATATTAAAATATTATTAATATATTTAGGTACGAGTATATCTAATATAAATTGATAGTTGTTTTGGTATACTCCATCGCTACAACTACTGTGAGTATATTTATATTTACATTATGTACACGGATCTCGTTCAGTACCATCTTGTCCGTCTTCGCTGTCTTCACGAGTCACGACGCTTTCAGCCAAAAGTTTTACTTTTATTGTTTTATTATTTTTATCGTCACGATATAGATAACGTGGACCTTTCTTGTCTATCGACGTGTTAGATCCCATGTAATATATGATCTAAAGATTTGGGTATATGATTCAACGACACCGAAAACCGAAATTTCGGGAGACAAGATGATTTGCTTTTATTGTTATACTTTATTGACACGATATAATGTAGAACATTTTGTTATCAGTTTTAATTACATTTTATAACTATGTAATATAACTTTGAAATTTTATAATTTAAAACAAAATAAATTATTCAAATGTATAGTTATATACTTATATTAGTCGGCGCCAAAACGGCAGTGTCCGCACCAAGACATTGTCGCTTCACCCAGAGATGTTAAGCATTATTTTGTGTGTACCCGTGTGGCAGTGTCACTGAATATTTAGGTACAGTTTTTATTTTTGATTATCAATTGATATTATTTCTGTTAGATACGCTGTTCTTTTGAGACGTATTGGACAGCGATATTGTATCTATTTGTATAATTCCACGCTGTTTGCATTATCGCTAAATACCATTTGTACTTCAGAATTTCAGATGCTGGATATACTAATTTATTATTGTGTGCGCATGTCTCCGATTGCTTATGTAGCATACATGCTACAAGTTCGTCACAAAAAACGTCAAGATACCTACCGCACAGTGCCACAGTAGGTTTTTTGCGTTGTCCGCAGGTTGTTCTGTCACCTCCCGCAAACCGAATATCGACTCGTCTAGTTGTTACCAATACGCAATGTGTCTACGGTCTCGTATTAATTACACCGTCATCCAGAGCCGTTGTGTCGTTTTTTTTATATTAGTGATTATCCGCTCACCATTTGATTGCGATTGCTGTTGACCGCCGTCCTCGTTAGTAAATGGACCGTCGCCAAAAAACATGCGGAAGTGTTGACTTGCCACCATGTTTCGTTCCTGCTGTTTCTCATATCCGCGATCCCTACACCGATGTCGTTCTATGTACCGCATTCACCTAAAAATAAAAGTGGTCGGGGCTGCTGACGCTACTCGTCTCGGGTACAACGTCTGAAAAACTGCAGTACCACACGTTTGACGCACCTTTAAGTCCCGGAAAATCGCAGTCGTTGTTAACGTCATTTTTAAAAACTTTGAATAGTTTATAAAAATCTAGGAAAAACAATCGAAAATTGCACTATTTTTTAACTTTTATTAAGAGCAGGTAGTCTTAAATGATTACGCTCGACATTTAAAATTAGACTAAAAACTGTAGATTACTGAATTATTAAATTGATTTTAGTTCTAACTTTAAAAATAATGGTAAATACTAGAAACTTTAACATCACTTATAAATAAATGTCTTGAAAAAATTCAAAAATACAAATACTAAATACATATAGAAAATAATTATTCAAACCAATATTTATGTAAATTAAAACATAGATAGAAAAATATGTAGTGAATCTTGTTTTGGTAAAAGGACATTTGGGAGGGTTAGATGATTCAAATTTTGAACAGAATTGGACTTAAAAATTTTCAGTTCCCATTGAATTTTTGAAACTTTGGTAAATGTATGGTTCAAAATTACAATTTGTCATTAACTTTTATTTTAACTACTCTATAATGTTCGCTGAACAGTAGTTAAAAATAATGTTCTATTTCAATAAAATATTTTATTTATTCTATAATTTCTGTTCATTTTGGTTTGTTTTGGTCTTTTTTGTCAACATAACAAATAAATCCATAAAAAAAATATAATATTTTACTGGTAAGATAAATAGGGTCGCTACCAAATATTAAAGTCCTCAAATGTTTACAAGATCTTTGTATGATTTAATGTAAGTTAAACAAATTAGACAAATTAAAAATTACCACTTTAAAATTAAGAAATATGTATAGTTATTAGTTAAGTATAGATAAATTAAAATACTAAAAAATAGAATGCAGCTGTAATAATACTCAAATAAATAGTGTAGAGTCTAATATTGATGATAATAAACATATATTTTTTTATTAATATGATGTGATATTTGTAGATTAATGTATTAGTATTTAGTAGTAAGAAGTATACAAAAAATATTAGAGGTATTAAAATTTGTAATATTGGTTTAATATTGGGTTTTAATTTTAATCTTAAAAATCATATTATAATATCCATGGTTTCTGAAAATAAATAAAATTGTTCTTGTAAAAATTAAAGATTTTATTATGTATACATATAAATTACTAAAGTAATTATAAGATATGGCTTTAACAAATTATAATTTATCCAAAAATACATCTCAAGAAAAATAAATCTCTTTTAAATAAATGCGATAATAACAAACTAAAATAATGTTGTATTTTAATAATCGGTAGTTGTTCTCAAGTAATCGACTGAAGAAGGCATTGAACGTTTTTCATAACCATTTGGAAAAAGTGTATCGAGTTCTTCGTCTTTAACTGTTGGCAGGATCATAACTTTTTCACCAGGCTAATATAAACAAAAGTTTATTTTAGTTTTTAAGTTGTTATTTTGTAAAAAAAAATTAATTATCATTTACTTACCACCCAATTTGCTGGTGTAGCGATGGTATTTTTTCTATCACATAACTGAAGTGAATCAATGCAACGTAAAATTTCTCTATAAAATAAAAATATATTTGAATGTTCAATTGGTACATAATTATAAGTTATTTAGTTTATATTGGTGTTAAAAATTTAAAATAATTAAACTTTTCTTGAAAACTTATCAAAAATACATTTATTTGTTAATTCTTATAAGCTTAGTTAAATATAAGGTTTTTTGAACGATTAGTGCATAAAATCAATATTTAAAACACTTAATTACCTATTTTATGATTCATATTTTCTGCTTTGTTTATAAATAAAAACACTGTATATTATTTAAAAAATCTGAGATTTAATAAATAACACACTAGGACTATCAAATATGTATGTTAATGTGTTTATATCTTTAGGTATTTAAAACATAATCCTACATATTTTTTATTGAGAATTTTATAATATTTAGCAGTTAAATTATTATTAATATTTAAAAATTATTATTGACATTATTTATTCAACAAAAAATAGAAAGATTTAAACTCGAATGCTAACATGACTTACTGAATATTACGACCAGTGCTAGTTGGGTAAACCATCATGAGTTTAACCTTCTTGTCGGGTCCAATAATGTAAAGAGATCGAATAGTCAATGCTAACTCAACATTGTCCTTGTCTTCCTCAGCGATCATATCAAGTTGTACAGCCAAGTCTCGTGTGCTGTCGCTAATAATGGGGTATGGGAATTCTCCTTTGATGTCCAAACAATATGATTTGATGTCCTTAAAAACGGTAAATTGTCATCAAATTAAGCTTGTAACACACATTGACATACAGTTAAAAATTAAGACATTACATTTATCCAATCAACGTGGCTCTCCAATTTATCACAAGACAAGCCCAAGACTTTGACATTGCGTTTGGTGAATTCGTCGACCAGCACTGCCATTTTGCCCAACTCGGTGGTACACACCGGTGTGAAATCAGAAGGATGAGAAAACAAAACGCACCATCTATATTAAAAACAGAAATATAGATATTAATACAAGTCCCAATACGAAACGGCCAACGTATGAATCAATTAATAATTTATAATTGGTAGAGTAGGCTCATCTACGCGATATAATGATGACATGTAAAACAAAAGTAAATAAATAAAATGAAATAAACACACAATATTATAATACGTAGGTAATGGGTAGATACTTACGATTCACCGGCCCATTCGTAGAATTTAATCGGACCTTTGGTGGTAACGGCAGAGAAATCCGGAACGACTGCTCCCAAACGCATGGCTGATTCGATGCTAATAATAAATCAACGAAAAGAAATTAGAATTGAATAATATTAACGTATCCGTTTAAACGTTTAGAGTCGGTAGTGAATAGCGAGTGTGCAGCGTAGAGTACTAGTCAGCGTCAAGTGTCGACTACAGACGACGATCGAATAAAAACGTATTATATACTGTGGAGACTTGTGACTTGGACTAATGAGTAATGGTGTTACGCCGAATTGCGTACGGTATCGGGTGTAGATAACGAGTCCGGAGTCGAAAACAACGTTGTTGATAAAAATATATAAATGATAATAATAATCATAATAAGATTTATTTGGATTGTTCGAAGCGCGGGCTGTCAAGGCCGTTATCTTCGGGCCGGATGTTCGCGCGCTACTGCCTGCCTACTGCGTTAGTGGTGACCGGTGAGGCTCACGTGAGGAACAATAATTTGATGGGTATAATTGTATTAATAATATTAATAAAACGCCCATTATATAATTATTATTATTATTATTTCTTATTAAAATATCCGTAATATTGTTATTGTTATTATTATTGTTTTTTTGTTAAATTAAAATAATAAAATATTGTTTAGACATAAAGTTTGATAGTATGTAGGCACGCAGCGCCATCTGTCCTGTCGTTGAAATAATAATATATACCCGCCTAATGCAACTGATTATTTTTGTATTTATAAATTTACTTTTCATACACGGGACTTGGTGAGATGCTTTATTCGATAATCGCATAAATTCTGACGCTTATTTAATTGTTAGAAGGAAGAAGTAGTACTTGGATTTTTTTTTATAGTGGCCAGCGGAAATTAGGTGATTATTTGAGGTAGGTACTGTCTAAGTTATAATAATATACACGTCCTTATGAATCCTGGTGACCTGGCGGAAGGTAATCTTACTAACGAACAAGGCTAGCGGCTGCTGTACCTACCAAACAACAGTCGCAGAGCCGTAACTAGGCCTTGGGCGCCTGATGCTGGGGGGCGTAAAAATATTAAATGATTAACTTAAGAAAAAATATTATTACCAATATAAGATTTTTACCGATCCGTAGGTAATATAATGTACGCTAAAAATTGTATTTCTTGTTTTGATCGAAACCTAATTACATACTATAATTTTCAGATATTTCCTACTCTTAAAATGAAATATTAAAAACTGCGAGTGTGTCACCCCCCCTCTCACACCATCACCTAGATAGTGTATTACTAGAGTTTGCCCCAGAATAAAAAATTACTCAGTACGGCTCTGCAACAGTATATATTACAATAACAGCTGAATGTTATTATGATACTGAATACTGAAGACTATATTTTTAATAATTCTTGACAAGGCAATATGATGTTTTATTAATTGACTTATTAATTCAGGAAAAATATGCAGTGAAAACATAGCGTGCTATAGCTAATTAAACGAAAACGTTGGAATTTGGAAGTTCTATACTATAATTAAAATATGCAGCAGTGAGCAGTGGCGATAGCAAGCTGTTTTTTTATTGTAAGTAACTGTGGTCCAGTAAAATTAGTGTGCTACAAAAAAACAGTAGTATCAAATAAAATGTGATTGAAAGTTGCAACAGAACTTACAGAGCGGATCCCGGGAAAGATTCTATAGTATTGTGATTTTTATAATATTCTTATTTCTCTTTCCTTATTTTTAAAAGCACCACCGTAATGTTACGTCTCGCTATCTCTATAGTTCCTTTTCCACATTATACCTGCAGCTGATAACTACATACTTAAATTTAATGTAATACAAATTTTCGAATTTTTTTTAAATTTATAAAAAATTAAAATAATTGAATCAAGCTTTAAAAATTAGTTTTTAATTGTTTGTATTAAATATCATATTAAAAAGTATAATTGAATAAGGATACAATTCAAAATTAAAATATTAATTAGCTAGTATTTATTAATTTGGTAAAAAAAATCTTATTAGGTGCTTCTATACAATATGCATATTGTAATAATATTTCAAATAATATATTTTGTCATTACATTTAAAAGTATAATAGGCTTTTATTCTCGGTCTCCTGTAAAATGTCGAAGAAGTCACTCATTAAGTGCCTTATATATATTATATACATAGAATACCTATGATATAATATTATCCTAATGACCCGATGTGATCTTGCGTATATATTATAATACGAGTATATATTTAGGTACACGTTTTCAGTTATGTCTCCACGCGAGAATCTCGTTCTCTTTCTATATATAGGTATATATAAATTACACCTAATAATTTATTTTAATGTATACAGTTCTGCGTAGTTATTTACATTACAAATTCGACTTGAATTTTAATGTTGCGATTTGAATTTTCAAAGGCCCGCAGGTCCTTGCAGTAAAATTACCTTGCACTCAAAGGGAATCGAATATACAATTGTCTGTTTTGTTGTTTTTTTTTTTATCTCATAGCGGTAGTGACGATAGTCATCATTGCAGGTTTATGTATATGTACAGTAAAACATTGCCCTGATCTAGAAATTAGTTACACCACTTGCATTTCGCTTCGCTGTAAATATAATATAATTTATAAACATTCGAACTACACCCCGGGCTCGTATTATTAATTATTATACTCTGTAAGTTCACGATTTCGTTGTGTTGTAGCATAACACATTGATATAGTTTTTCGAACTAACGGAGCGATTCTTTTGAATGTAAAAAATAATCATCTCGAAAAGTATTAACATTTTTGGAAATATTTTTTATATAAGTAGAAATCATTACTATAATTAACATTTTTTTTTAAAGATAATGTTTTTATAGTTTTTATATTTTTATAATTATTAAGTTTTTTCACTATACGTAGTATTATTTAACGTTGTGATGAGCGGATGGAATAGTGGACCAATACATTTGTGCTATTATAAAAGCTGTTCTTCAAAAAAATTAAAACATAAAACATTATAAAAAATTTGATATTCCTAATATATATATATATATATACATTTTTTAAATGTTTTATATAATGTCTTCAAGTTAAGTGAAATAAAAATATTTCCAAAAATGTTAATACTTTTAGAGATATTGAATGTTTATTGTTAAAAGAATCGTCCTGTATAGTGTATACAATAATGATAATATTATTCTCAAATAATGTCGAGTGTTGTAAGAAAAAAAAAAATATTATTTGTATACAAAAAATATACATTTTTTTAAAAAGTCACTGCATTAGCTATACCTGCAATTTGCAAAGAGCTTTGAATATTAATTTTGTACCCCAGAGAGGTTTTACACGAATACAATAAGGGATTTCCGTCGTTATAGGTATACTTTCTGTTAAAATCACCCATCAAATATATAAAATATAGAACGACGATTTTGTTAATCAAGAAAGCTCTGTCGAAATTTTAATTCGTTGGTATAGGTATTGGTTGTAATCTAACGCCTCTAACACGTGTATTCAGCAGTACTTACAATATCTTTAACTATATCAATATTTCTTGTATAATATGTACATATTAGACTACATTTTTGTATGTGACTATAAATTGTAGTGTATAACAAAATATTATAACTTATTGGTATCAGTAATGAAATAGTCATAATTAATATGAAAATTCTTATTTTATCAATTCAGTAAATCACTAAGACATACAAATCCATAATTTTTTTTTTCACACCTATTCTGGAAAAAGAACTGAAGGAGCTTAAGACACCTTACAATTAGTCTAATGAATAATGATTATTGATATTACGATGAGAAACTTAACTTTCCACGCATCCTTGCCATGCATTTAAAAAATATTATTACTGATTAACAAAACGTCACCATCGCCGTTATCTATAATGATGTTGTTATTGTTGATGGTCATACATAAAAAATAATTGATTAATATATAACAACAATTACCATTTAATTATTGGTAAAAAAAAAAGGGGGGGAAGGGGGAAGTACGACATTTTAAGAACCACTTATCTGACTTATCTAGTACATAATGTATTTAGTCATTTACTCATATATTATATTATAATATAATACAATATAACGCAATAATAAAATAAAATATAAAAGATACTCGTAATTTTATCGAGTAAATTCTTATGTTTTCGAGAAAAAAATCTTTGTTATAGAACTTAAAGTATTCTTAAGTAGTTAAGTATGTATACCCTATAGTTATAATATATACTTAAGTTATGAAAAAAAAACTATTTTTACTATTTTTTTTTTCATTTTTCACAGCATATTTTTCCAAATACTTTTATACACAAATATTTAACCCGGCAAATCTGAATACTGAACCAATAATCTATTATTTATAACTTATAAACATTTAAAGTTAAGATAAGTGCGATGAAGTGGAAGGGGATTAACGCGAATTTTTGAATAACTATATATACCAACTCCACTCGTCCATACTGTCTATACTACAAATATAAGCTACTTTCGCTACTGGTTCAATATCCGATATGTTATTATACCATATTATAGGTATATAAACTGTTAAAACAAATATTTTTCTTCAGAATGACCTAGTATGATAATAGATTATCGCGTAAAAAAAGTAAACAAAACCTAAAACAATAAAATTAATCGATATGAAAATTACTTAATTCAAAACTCAAAATCAACAGGAACGAATTAAACGGTGTCGTTGGGATATGAGTGAATGACACACCCTCCAATATTATATTTTCAATCGGTATACTAGGTTAGATTTATTTAAAATTTAGAAATTATGAATTCCTAAATCTAGTCAGAAATTTTAAAGATTTCCCTCCCCCTTCTATTTTATTAATTCGTCGTAAATAAACAACTCGTTGTATTTCAATAGAAAATACACAATCGTTAATTTGCGTAAGTTCTTTTATTTTTAGGCGTTTTTTGCAAAAAATAGTAGAGCCTGGGACAGCGGGACATATGCTAGGATATACATCCATAACAACTACAGGCATCGAATATATAATTATATTATAATATGTCATATTTCATAATACCTATAACATTAATTAACTTTTTACTTATTATTGTATAGGGTTTCACTATGGTTACTAGCCGAATTTAAACACCTATATTTATATTACATATTGTAGAGTCCAAATTCCAGGAAAAATTAAAAATATATAGGTATCATAATATGACTCTGTTAAAAATCTTGTCGGTATGCATCGAAAACATAATAAATGTAATATTTATATTAATTTAAAACAACTGCCGTAAAATGTTTAAATACCCTAAATTTAATTATAATAGATGTGTTTTTTCTGTAGAATAAACGTAGTTTGTGGAATTATAAGATTTAATACACTGCAGTTTTGTGTCTTGAAAACTGTGGGTATTTTAATGTGTTAACGTTTGAGCTCCGCATGAAACATATACATACACATGTTTTTAAGCGATGATTCATTGCCACTTTATTTTTTAACACCGCATCCGCTCAATCGCAATGCGGTCCACCCAAATTCACAATCGCATAATATTCACGTACGCTAATAGAGGTGTGCTTTATACTCAGCATTTTCGGTTCAAATAGTATTGGTAAAACTATATCATAATTTTTAAGCAATATATATACGTACCTAACCGTATTGAGTAAAAACGCCAATATCTGTTGACTAAAATATTGTTGAAGTTTGTGCTTAATAACCATACTGCGTGCATGGTTAACAAATAATGCCGATAGTTTTGGTTTTCACGGAAACGAACCTCTATTATATAAACGTCACTCTTACAAGATCATCATTTTCTTTTACCCTCGAGCGATTTCGTTCCATAATCATTTTCCTAATATTTTATCACTCTGCGGACCTTTGTTTTACAAACTTCTTTATTTTCGCATGGAAATGAAAATCGATCATTTGTTGTAAAAATCTGATAAAACTCTCGAAAAGTAAAGTTATCCGGCACTGTTTAAAGGTATAAAGATTTGTATCGTATAAATAGAATTTCGTAGCATTTGTATGTCGATACTTTCTAACGCAAGTTGAATAACATAATATATTGGAACTTTGGTACTATAACCTAAAACATCAACTGTTGCGTGTGTGTTAGAAATATATATTAATGAAAGACAATGTTAGTGCGTGTGTGTTATGGTCAAATTGTGTTAAGAATATGTGTAGCTTACATTTTACGGAGTTTAAGACAAGGTAAATCATCTAGTGCCATTATTTAATTTGCGTCACGGGTAACGCAATGCGTAGGATCAGCTATAATTAATAAATACATATATATTATATATATACCTACTATATAATACTAAAGGCCTAAAACCTATTTATCCAAATCTATAGTTTTTGACCGATTTTCATGAAAGATTTGTTAATAGATAATATAACAAAATAAAATATTTGTTATGATTGAATAACATTTTAGAATTGTATTCTATAACACAAAATATGCAAATAATAATTGTGTTAAATATACGTGCAGTTTACATTTAATAATGGTTAAAATGGTGTAATTCCATGGGCAAGAAACGCCGTGCAGAGTTAACTAATATTCAATAATTTATCAAAAGTAAATAATAATCAACACAAAATACAGGGACAATAATAATATTATTATTATAATGTCTGATGAAAAACGAACACGGTTTAATAGTTTGCAGATCACTTGGAATTGAAATGCGCTCTTCATTTTTTAATTTCCACGAGATGTATTATAGTAATGTATGTGTGTGACGTACATGTTTGTACAAAAATAATATTATTTTATTAATTTGCTCTGTCTATCGGCATTCAAGTACATAATTTTCAAAATGTTGTGCAAACGATTGGCGTCCGTTGCACTGTGTGTACCTATAATATTATGATAGGTGTATACAATAATATGATGCAATATATACTCTTTCGATCATACACATCACTTTTGAGTGCGAACAATTGTCGTACGTGGAATCTCGAACGTTACAATCTTAAAAAAAAAATTGACGTACCGTGTACAACATTGCACGTCATTCCGATTTCCTAGCACGTGCAGATATAAAATCTACATTAAAAAAAAAAAAAATGTCGCAAGAATAAGTAATATTATGTGTTTGGAATGCACACGAGCGTTGTACCTACCTACTGCACATTTGTAAAATGTAAATGTATATATACAAAGACGTAAAATAGGCATAAATAATATATGTTTATAGAACTGGTCGTAAACGTGTGGATAAAGTATCAGACTCAGAAGAATACTTAAAAAAGCTGCTGATGTGGTGGAGGAGGAATTCCACAAGCTATGTATAGATTTAAATTTAAAAAATTGGAACTATACGTTGATCTACGAGAACACCGAATTCGGCGACGAAACAATCCAAGAGTGAGTTTCTCTTGTGTAGCAATAAAAATATGCAGTGGAGTGTACGTTTATTTACGTAAAATACAAATGTAATTCAGTTCATTGGTTTTTCGTTCCGTGTCACTGTGGCGAACTCATATTGATGTATAAAAATACAAAAGAACAAAGTTGAATTAATTGCAAATGTGTGCGGCAGAGACAAAATTATATTTCAAATACTAGCTAATAATTTCCGTAACGACAACAGTTTTATTGCTTTTGTATCAAGAAATGATTTTGATTCCGAATTTAGAAAAAAGTATACTGCCAAAAGATAAAAATCGGGTAAACCATATATAACGTATACATATAGATAAAAAACGTTGAAAGCAATGGACAATGGTCTCTTATGTCATTTATATCATGCAAAGTATTTGTTTTTTAAATCCAATAATATACTAATTTAGTCCACTTTTTAAAGTATTTGACCTGGAAAATGGATAAACTCTCGACAACGTTTATGTCCCATTTATGATTGTGTATTAAAAAAATAAAATTGAATTGACGCCACTGAATGTTTACTTTCATTATTATTCGTGGATCTCATGCCTGTAGATAATAAGAACGGTATTTATAATATCACGTCTTTACTTAACACCAGTCATAATCGAGAAACCTCACCATAGTACCATCACCACCATAGTTTTCAGGATTATGGTCACACGAAAAACCACTTATCTCGATACGTCAAATGTGATGAGGATCACCACTCTAAAGATTGCATAAAAGATTATATCAGTCAGGTCTATTGTACTCTTTGCGCCAGAGATCATACAGTAAACTTTAAGGGATGCTCAGTTTTTAAGTCATTTCTCAAGCATCAAGATCACAAGGATTTGAACACACACAAAGTAATTTTTAATCCAAAAGGGAAAAATATTTCGAGACATACCCCAATACTCTTCATCAGACTATTCCTTCCTTAGCACCCATTCCTTTCGTTTTTAAACTTCTCATTCTACTTTAAAATCCTAACATAAAATTATAAAATTAATACTACCAAAATTATTGTCCGACTTTACATTAAAAACATTATCAACATCGTTTTTACACAAGTGACATAATAGTTCATAGTCTGCAACAATAATCCAACTTATAACCTGACACCTAATACATACAATCCTATAGCTATATTAATTTATCCGTCTAATATAGAAGTTAACAAGAAAATAAAAATAATAATTATTTAGTTTAGTTTGCAACCTCTCTTCCATTAATCGATCAGAAATGTATAATAATAATAATAATAATAAAGCTCTCTGTACCCTCCGTATAAACGTCATAAAGGTTTATCGAGCAATCCATATTATTACATATTGTAATAATATAGATATTGTGAATAGCGACATAGCGGGCCTTTAATTCCGTGTCCACATAGTTTATCTATCGGCCATAGTATTATAGGTTCAGTTATTCAATTCTCCCGAGTTCTCGCCTACACCGACTACCCCGCTATACCGACGATCTGAAGCACGACGACGTCGCATTCCTACGCCACAACGGTCGTGTTCAGGGTAATTTATTCATGTGAAAATATTTCTCCAACTCGTGTCAAATTATATTTCAAACATCAACAAAACATTATAATATTCTACTTTATATATTATCGTAAAACCGTCATGGAGCACGTCTCGTGGCGAGCGTTGTTGAGATCTACCTGACTTATAATGTATAATATGCGTATACGAACAACTAATTTCGAACGGCCGTAAATGAACATTAAGTGCTTTCTATCCACTTCTGCTTCAAAAATTCGAAAAAATCTATTCCAGATCAAACATTAGATAGTATCAATGTTAATATAAACCAAATAATTTGCATACAACCAACCAAAAAAATTAAAAATTATTATCAAAAAAAAGTAATAAAAAAAAAACAAAAAAATGGAATTTTAGTCAACGATTCATTCGTTAACTAGTATTTTTGGGAAAAGTCATATAAACTTCATATACATCGACAGAAATACCTGTGTATGCGCAGCTATATAGTATATTATAGTAGATACAGGTATACAATGTATTATTGTTTTAATGTTTATTCAGAATGTTAATATATTATGTTATACACGTAAATATAGCTGGAAAATGTTGAAGTAGGTACTATTTACTGTATACTACTTATTTTATGTTATACAAAATACAATAATTATTGCATTATATTTGCATCGTTCTATAATTTTTAATTTTATGAACGTTAAAACGCAATGTATTTTTTTATGATCGAACATATATATCTATGTTAATTCTGTGTTTTCCTATGCTAAAATAGTTTATTATACAGCGCTTGTTACAGATTATACACCAAAAGCCAACGCTATACAAACGTGTAAAAAATATAAATATAATTAGAAAAAATAGAAAAATAAATGGATACAACCACTCTCTAATTGAATCATATAAAAACGCACGTATCTAACTGAAACTTAATTAAATATGGTTTAAAGACAAATGGTCTACAGATCTAATAATTAGAACACCGGTTCCACTGATTACAATATGTAAAAGACACATGAGGCATATTATAATTAGATGTTAAGACATCATCAGCGTAATTAAAAATTGTTTTTTCTTCGTATACCTATTTGGGTAGACATTTATTATAATTGCCAGGTTAGACATTTCGAATATCAGCATTATTAATTAATACAACTGAATTAACACCTTAGAATAAACAGATTAATTTTAAATTTATATTAATATCTATATAATATATACCTACCTATTATATTATGATAATAATATATAAGACCCCAGATTATTTAGATCTACACACGTCACACATGTTGTAAAGCGTTTCGCAATATAATGAAATACACAGATAAGGAAGTAGATACGATAAAATATTAAAATCAAGTATAATGATTAATGACCTATATTAATTAGTTTAAAAATATATTTTTTAAATTGATCTATTATTTAGAACTAAATATAATTCCTAAAAATACTGAAAGTATATGTTGTATATATTTTGATATGTAATATGCATATAGAGGTAAACATATTATTATATGGTGTACGTGAAATAAGCATTTTATTTTGTCTTCAATACCAACTCTATGCGATCTGTCTTTTTAATATATTATAATATTTTATAGTTGGTTGTAAGTTTTATAACATGAGGAATTCGATGCAATGAATTTAAAGAATTTAACTGGAAACTTTTTTTCCCCAACGTTGCACTGTGAATACAAATAAATAAATTGACGATTTCATCAATCAATCGCACTAAATCGTTCATTAATAAACAAATAATTATTCATTTTATTATAGTTACTACACATAATCAATCACAGATTTGAATAAATTTATCAATGACGATAATTCAAAGCGAAAATTACGCTGCAAATGGTTATTCGTTATTCGTATTTGAGATTTCAAATCAAATCAAATGATTTTCATGCATTTATCGTGACAGTTATAAAAGAAAAAAAATTACGATTACACATAACATCAATAACAATTCATTAAGGCAAATATAAGCATGGGTTATATAAACTGTTGTAATCTATAAACTAGTCACCTTACAGTAATCGATAATAATAATAATTATTACGGCTTTCGCTTGTAACGACCTATCCCCGCAACCCAGATTATGAGACTACGACTGTAGACGTTAGCCTTCAATTTATATTGACTTAGATGATGCATTAAACAAATATATCACTCGAATATTAAATGTATATACGTACCTTCATATTTATTGTTCTTTAGAATATGCTTTAGGAGCTGTTATTTGTTTTTATATATTAATTAATAATTGTACAGTATTAAATAAATATGTTTTTACGTACAATAAGCGCAACCGAGATTTACAAACACCACGAGCTTATTCGTTTTTATATGTATTATATTTAAGCGTGCTATCGCTCATTTTTCTCTTTAATTACACATTTATTAACTTCTAATTTTAAAATCATTTTTTTATGATTTAAAGTGTATCTTATCATGAACAAAATAATTTTTTTTTCAAACGAGTTGGACCGTTTTTAATGTTAATTATTTAACAGGTGATTTTTTTGAATATTTCAATTAAATTAATATTTCAACCAGTAATTTATAATTTATTTAACTTTATAAATTGAAAATAATTTAAGGTATTTGGAAAGTGGAGGCTTTGATAAATTGAAAATTTAAGTACATAATTAATGTTTAGTATTAATCTTTTAGGGTTTTATAATTTATTATTATTATTATATATCTATATTATTTGAGTATATTAATAATTAATATAAGTATATATTTGACTAAATATTACATCTATTTTATATTTATTTCATGTTAAAGTACAATTAGGATAATTCATATAGTTTAAATACAACTTAATAAATCAAAAACTATTCGTTCAAAATTATGTTTTATATTTATAAATCGAAATTTTCAAAATGTATAACATAGAATAGCTACCGTATTTAAAAATCTAATAATTTAAGTATGGTATTTGAGCGTAAATTAAAGAAAAAACGTTTAAACCAATTTTTGTATAAGTGAAAAAATATAGAAAGAAATAAGAGGGTGAGTATGCTTTTCTCTTGGTAAACTACCCTGTATATTATATATTTATATAACAATATGCAGATTAAATTTTTTTAAATGTGGATTTACACAAATATAAAATGAAACGAAAACATTATAATATGATGTCGGTGAGTGACTATACTGACGATACAATCATAATATCATCGAATACGATTCAAGTAACGTCGCTGAAGTGCAAAGATATATAATATTTACATACAATAATGCTTCCGGCGTTTGCGACCCCGTCAAGCGTATAATATTCATATACTTATACGTCTTATGTTCGTTAAAATTTTGCTCATATTAAACTGACGAATATGACCTGAATTATACATTATAATATAATATTCCGATGATATACGAGTCAAAGAATAGATTTTGAGATAAATTTATTTTTTGGCTATCTCATTAGTTTTTTTCTTCAATCTAAAGTGTACAACGTTCGGGCTGTGAGTGGAGTCGTAACGATTAAGCGATTTCTCAAAAAGAACACCAGCTAAACGAAAATCAACGAACAACTGAGCCGATTTTTTTAAATTTAACTTTATATATATATATATATATATATACATATACACTCGAATATCTACGTATATAGTTATGTATCGTTATTCACACTACATCACAATAATGAAAGCCCGGCAAAGTGGGTAATAAATCACGCAACAGATTTGACCTATTAAGACCTAACACCAGAACACTGAACTAACGCGAAGAAGGAGAAAAAAATGATGACATAGACTGAACGTTTGAATTAAACGAGGCAGTGCTCGAGGGGAGAAATAAGCGGGAAAAATAAGGTGAACGTTTTCAAACAATTAGGAAATGTAATATATTATGGTTAATAGAATTATCAAGAAGGGTGATATGATGGCTCGTGGCTATAGAATATGGGAAAAAAATTGGCGGACGCGAAACTATAGAACACCGAAGAAATGGGAATCTGACAGAAAACACGAATATATGATAAAACATATTATATTGAAAAACGATAACGATATAAGTAAGCATAAAGAATAATACTAAATATGATGAGGAAATAAAAGAAAAAAACAAATAAAGAGGGGAGTAGAGAAATGTTTTACGAACGCTGCACTAAAATAATAAAGAATCCTGTCATAAAATTTAATTTGTAATAACATTATAATAATTAAGGAAGGGTTAAATTGTATTGTACCTTTTTATAAAGATTGACTGTTTTTATATGGCTTTAATAATGAAGAAATAAAGGTAATCATATTACTTAATAATATTTTGATATTTATTCTATTAAGTTCATTAATTTTGAAGAGAAATTTTTTAATTTCCGTATAGTGCGATAAGATACAAAAATAACTTACTAACTACAATACCCTGCACATGATAACACATTTTTATGGTATGCGGCATTGCTGCAGTAGTATTATTAATAACTATAAATATATGTTATGCTGTTATAGTTTCAGAAACAATATTAATACGAGTACATAAAAAAACCCAACTAATATAATACTTAAATAATTTAACTTTAATATCCTATATTGTCAAATAAGGTTTACTTAAACTTTTTATATTTCAACATTTCCAACACGTAAAACTCATTATGGTATGGCAGCATCTGTAAATAGAATCATAAGATAAGCTCATGATGCCCAAACCGATTTATTAAATTTTACACATAAAACTGCATCTATTATGAACTAGTGTTAACAAAGTTAAAAACAAATTTAAGAAAAAAAAATATTTTAAAATAAATTTATCAAAATAATGGACATCCACATTGTAGTTAAAAATTTTTCAAGATTTCAATTTTAATAGTTAAAGCTTGAATATTATAAAAAGATTCCTCTTATGTATACTAATTTAAAAATATGCTGACAAAATTCTTATTTCTGTGTCCCCCCCACCGCTATATCAAAATTTTAAAGTTAGATAATTTAGAAAAGGGTTGAGCAAAAACAATGAAAATAAAAGAACAAACCAACACAAATGAACCAATAATTAGTGGAGTAAGTTCTATTTCGAAATTATTGTGTAGTGGTGGTGTGCAGGTAAAGATTTCCTTAGCTGTTTATATGCGTTCGAAGTTAAAATTTAATTAAAATCACGAAAATTTACAAATTATTTTGTAGTAAAAAACTAAAAAATATATTAAATTTTAAATTCAAGGTTAATATAACAATGTTTTTTGTAAAACATTCCGTATACAATAATAAATTATTGAATACCTTCTTGATAGCAGAATGAGATCGACATTTTATCGATACTTCTCTATAGTTTTGCAGCAAATAAAAAACTTAAGCGATTATATAAAAAAAAGAACTTAACTAACATTTTCAAAATTATTTTTTGAACCAGTTGAGGTGTACCTATATTGAATAAAAATTGTAAAAATCGTGAAAAATATTTAAGCAGTGACATATAAAAATATTACATTTTTGTACTATAATATTTTATAGTCAGTAACAGAGTAGGCCATATGGATATCTGGAGTATTTCAGGCAACATAATAGTATTTTTAATTCTATGGCGTAATATCATTTTGTGTTAAAAAATTTTTTAACAAAGAATTTTTGAAACCAAAAATGTTTGGCACAGCATAAAAACTGTACTTTAAAAGACCCTGAACTTTAAAAATGAGATGGATAAATCGTAAGTATGAATACACACTGACATTACAAACAATTAATCAAATCGGATATGTTGAAGTATTTATAACATCGTTCAAAAGACTTTCACAAAATATTTTGATTATAAACATTGACATATTAAAAATGGTAAAAATAATATTTTAATACACTTTAATCGAAGAGATTTATTCTGAACGCATATAAATCATAATATATATTATTATAGTAAAGTTGTCTATATTTTAATTAAATTATTTCGCCATAAAAGATACATCTTATACAAAATAAATATATTGAGGGATTGGAGATCAAAAAGATTGTGCACCGTACCAAAAAAATTATAGCAATAAAACTTAAATTTGGTTACCACGTATTCAATTTTTTAAATTGTAATAAAAAACAATATAGCAAGCTTAATTAAGGTATAATATTAATTTAATTTTAGACCACACTGTTTCCTTCACTAGCTATGATTAAGATTTAGAATGTTTTTAATTTCTAATGAATAATGATTTTTTTATTTTTTAGATAGAATTATATACGTTTTCAAGTTAATTATATTTAGTTGTTACTATCTTATCATCGTACTTTTGTAATATACTTACCGTGGGAAAATTTAACGACGATTCTCCGGACAAGTTTTGATTTAATAGTGTTTAAAGTCTACCTACGTCTTATTCGTATAATCATTGGTGTATAATGTATTTACTATATATTGTAAAAGTTAATGTAGGCAAGTGATGCAAACTTTCAACACGAATATTGCTTGTTCTTTGGCCTTGAATTTTTCCACCATTGCGTCCAATTTTCCAGTATAAATTATTATATTAATGTGTTTTTATTGCATTTTAATATTATAAAATTGTAAAACGGCGTTCTGGATATGCAAGTTAGGTGCATCAATGTGTAGAGTGTTAATTCCGATATAGTTCATAAAATTATTTTATTATAGTTTGTAACAACTATAAATAAACATCAAATTCAAACGAGTTTAGTTTAAATAGCTGAAAGAACAAATTCAATTTTAATATAGATATCAATATAAAATTCAAATATATGAGAACGTGATAATATAATATACAAAACATAAATGCGTGTTGGAAATATTATTCACTGGTTTTGGATAGATCAACATGCGCAAGAAGACGAAATAT
This sequence comes from Rhopalosiphum padi, assembly GCF_020882245.1. Taxonomy (NCBI): domain Eukaryota; kingdom Metazoa; phylum Arthropoda; class Insecta; order Hemiptera; family Aphididae; genus Rhopalosiphum; species Rhopalosiphum padi. The sequence goes on along the minus strand of NC_083598.1, from coordinate 65,353,385 downwards.
ACGTATGAGATGTAAACAAGCTCAATCGTTCGATTCTTACAATTCAAAGTTTAGCAGTAGAGCACAAAGTTATAGACTAATAAATAAACAATTGCGAAAGCGACGACATTCGACTTATTGCAGCATACTGCAGTATGTCTTTGCAGATTCACGTTATTGATTCTGTTCTAGTTTAATTAATATTTACACAAGATGCATTATACATATAACTCCTCATATTAAAAACTATTCAAAGATCGAATACTTCTTTTAGGCGAATACTGTAAAAATAATAATAATAACAATTCACCATAATTATATTAATAAAGGTCGTAAGTTTTTACAGACTGTGGTTCATTATTGCGGCGAGTATAAAGCAATTAGTAGAGTTCGTTTCGATATCAGTTTGTAAACTTATTGAGCATCACACGCCTCCAAGACATCAGATGGTATGTGTTAGTTTTATATTTTTACTGTGTCCTATTCTTACTCGAAGGGTAATTATTAAATTTCACTATTATTGTCAATGAGAAAATTAAAAAAAAAAAAAAAAAAATTAATCATAAAAGAAATACAGTAATCGTATTGACTTTTTATCATAATATATATTATATGTGTGTATTATATTATACACCATAAGATAACTTCAAGACTAACTTAACTCACTGTTAGGTGTACAATAAAAAGTCATGTTAACAATTTTGTTGAAATCGTACACTCTCGTGCAGGGAACTATATATTACATACACATACAACGTATCATATATACAACGGATACCTAAAATACACGTGTCACTATGGTTTAGACTCGACGAAAACGATATATATATATATGCACATAGGTAATAATAATAATAATAATATGTAGTGCACACGCGTCGTTTTCGTCTCTTATAAATATAATATATATATAGGTACCTACTCAAGTTGTGCAATAATCGCTCGGAAATAATGTAAATTGGAGCTTTTGAATCGCATAAATATTTTATGGGCATGTAAACGCTCATAGGTAATGCATTATATATCACATTATAATATTGTTGTTATATTATATTGATGCGTGTCGAAATAGTAATATGGTGTACAGAAACTCAAATATAAATACATTTTTGAGTATTAACTTGCTCGTAAAAACTATTCAATCAGATTGTCAAGGTGATTTTTTTCTACCTTATATCTTAGACGCTGAGTGGAGCGATGAGTATATTGATATTTGATTGTACAATGATGTGTGTGGGTTTGTTTTTTTTTCGTATCTCTCATAACTTATTGGAGCAATACAAATGCAAATAAGATCTAGATGGTACTTAGGAGGGTCAAAGGTAAAAAAATTCCAGTATTTTACAGGATAAAACAAAACAAAAAAAAAATATATACAAAAACGAGAATTGGTATGCAAAACCAATTTTTGATAAAATTTTTGTTTTTTTGTTGTAATTTGACAATAAATAATTTTAAATATTTATTATTATTATTATTATTATTATTATATATTATATATTTCCATAAGTATTTTCAAATGAATATGAAATTTTTTTTTTAATATTATTTATTATGCTTTTCATATAGATATTTAATTTTAAATTTGTATAGCTTAGACTTGAAAATGCAAGGTTCCTTGTTATAAGTTGTTATTATAAATTAAAAATCTCAAAATATAACTCAACAATTCATTTTTATAGACAAGTTTAAGTTAAGACATATTAAAAATTTTTAAATTTTAAATTTTAAACAAAAAATTACGATTTTAATTATTTTGCTGTAATTCTTTTTTATTTATACATTAAAATTGTCTATTTTTACTTATATTATTTTTACCATTTCATGCGAAATTTTACTAGAAAAATGGAAACGTAATGGCTCTGGATACCGGGAGTAATAATTAGATTAGAAATCAACTAAATATTGAATATTGAACATTGAAGTAGTTTTGCTCCCAGAAAAAGTGTGTTCAGAATGTTAAGATACTCTCATACACACAAAAAACACTTACATTGTACATAATATTGCTCCACATATAATATAATCTAAAAAGTAAAATCTGGTTAGCGATAAAAAAAATAATCATTACGTGGTCTATATAAATATCATATATTACATAATGCATTAGTGTAAAAACCAAATAAATGTATCGTTTAAAATGTATACGACTATGCGATGATCATTCGTTTGAATCTGTGTACTTATGTTTATATTATTTTTACCATACATGCACTAATATAATATTATAGCGTACCACTGTGTGATAAAAGTTTATGTACCGCCCGTATATACGGTGATGCAAATGTATAGGTATTATAGATACCTTATATAGTACCTAAACCATAAACAGGAGTTGTCTGTGTACTTAAGATATAACGCAGTCCAGTTGAATTGGTCGATAATATTATATTTTTGTCTAAAAAAAAAACGTAAGTATATATTATATCATACATATTTTTTTAATAAGAAAAATATCGCGAGATGGATATTTTGAGTTCGTGACAGTCTTTTGACATTGTTGGTCGGATAGGTTACTCATCGTATATTATGTTATATACTGTAAATCATAAATATAGTATACAGGTACAATATAATATGACATTATAATAAACTCTAAAAAATGTAATAATATTCTCTTGCCGAAAAATATCTGTCGTCGGTGAAAAAAAAACATTTTTTAAAATATTATACATTCAATGGTATTATATTATTATATTATCGTGATATTTTATACACTTATAGTATAGACTACTCGTAGACAATACCATGACGTATGGTTACCATTTTTGGTATATATTCCGTTGTCACGATATACGCCCATATAAAAAATCGAGCCGGTTGCCGTTATTCGACTTTAATTTCGACGGCACTAAAGTAGTGGACCAATACATCATAGTCGATTGCTAGTTGCATATATGTGTATATAAACAATATTATGTGTTAGTGTTACTCGTGGTGTAATGCACGCGTTATAGCAATAATATTGTATGCTATTGCCTATACTTTTATTTTATAGACGTAAAAATTCTAACGATGCAATGGAGTGAAAAGAATAACGTTAGAAAAACAGTGACTTTACGACAGTGTTAGAGTTAGATTTAAATAAAATTGCATAATACATATTATTATAGGATATGTTTTTTGTCGAATATTTTTACCTATGTCCAAACGTATATCACGGAAAATGGATCAAAAAATGAATATTATTATTGTTCACAAAGTCGCATCGTACCTATCGATTATCTTATTCGCGTGTTGAAACCTAGGTTGAAATAAAAATACATTGACCTCCTTTTTAAACTATTTGGACTCTATAACTCGGGGGTATCACCTTGAGACCAATGCAGGGCTACTATAACACCCTTCTCCTTTGAGCAGTCCTATCATCTTCAGAGTTTAAATATGTTTTCAGATTTCTTCTCGTTCTACCGGTTTTGTTGGTACATTGTATAAAAAGTATACATGCTTTTATTCGAAAATATTACTCATCCACTAAAGATTGGTGACATTTGTGCGTACATTTTACACACACACTGCAGTCGTCCAACTATGTATTTTACACTATAAATGGGATCAAAACAAATGTGGGATCCAAATATATTTATTATTCTTATTATCATTTTGATGAATTTGAGACATTTTATTCTTATATTATAATATAATATATTAATACATATACATACACCACCATGTGCTTATATGTATTTTTCCACGGTGTATCTGATAAGTTATTTTGAAGGGTATAACGACAAAATACCGCCGATAAAATATAGCGAAACCACTATATCACAATAACAAAATATCGCCGTACATTATAGTATTCCGTATTCGCGTCTGTATACCTTATCTTATTAATCGTATGGTTAAATAGGTATTAGTATTCTGGTTTTTCATTTTATAATTTGTAAATTGTAATATTTTATACTTTAATAATTATAAACTTTGATAAATAATTTCAATATATCAATTCAAAATATAATAATTTAGATATTTAGTTTTTTTTTATAATAAAAATAAAAATATTATATTATTTAATAATCATTTTTTCAAACTATAATATTATTATTTCTGTTATAAATTATAATGTCATATAATTTTAATATTCAATATATACTTTAAACAATTTGTTTTTAATGATATGTTAATAATTAATTCAAATTATCAATTTATAAATATATAGGTTCCTAATATTTTTATCATTTTTTTATGAAAATAGTTTTACAAAACAGGCTGTGGCTGTGGCTATAATATTGTATGACGTATTCCATTTAATATTTACTTACATCAATTTTATAATATTATTTATTATTTTTATATTAGAATTGTGACATTTTAGTCACGCTATATTTTACCGGCGATATTTTTTCGGTAATTCATTTTGGAGGGCTTAGAATCCCTTTAGCCCTTTCCTCATTCATTACAGTTTCAGTGTCTCACACATTATTGATCACTCATTACGTATATGTTTAGAAAATTGTCTATATTGAACTCCTTAAAAACGGTCGGTATCGAATTACTTAAAGTCGTATGTTATTATGATTAGATTGATTATGACTGATATATTGACAATATTATTATATAAAGCGTAACAAGACTATTTGACAAACTTCCATTACAAATATTACTATATTTGTTAAATAGTCCTGTTACAGGGTGTATATTATACAGATTTATTTTACTATAACATTTGTACCAGACTACTAGATTGACTCGCGACCACTAAATCACAGCCCAAACGGAAATCAATCAGTCCGCGATGTAAAATATAAATTATAATCTCGCATACCGGATGGGAAACGGACGTCGTCATTACGAAATCGAACGTTGTTGGTGTTGCGTACTTGCGTCCCCCCCAAAAAATATCAGGTGAGTTCATCGAAAAACGTCAAATTATCTTTTTTTCTCTAAAAACGACCAACCTATACAAGCCATATTATATTAATGCGAATTTTAATGTGTAATTCTTCAAAACAATAATAATAATAATGATGATGATGATAATAATAGTAATAATAATGCTAATGCTAATGATATTATAATGAAACGCACACTTCTCACCTGGTCCATAATATGTCATTTTTTTTAAATACGTGAGAAATAAAATACACTACATTAATGTTTGCGTGTCTTAGTGCTAGCGCATGTCTCCCTCATTTTCGACAGTTCTGTTCTTACGATTTGATGATAATATTGAAGTTATCACCTGCCAATAGTGACAATGGCTCTGTCTTTTACTGAATAATATTATTCATTATTTAACTATACAATATTATCAGCCAACCAGGCTCAATTCAAGTATTAATTAATGTATTCGAGGATAGACCTTAAACTGTTATTCGTTTTAGATAATTTCTTGTTGCCTGACCCTGTTTCTTTTTTTTTAGTATTCAATTTTGAAACTGTTTTTGGTTCACCTACCTGAAAACGATGATATTTAATAATAATTTCAAATATTGATTCACTTAATCATTAATTGTTTATAAGTACCATTGGTTTAGTTGAACAGAGTCACATCAACATGTGGAGGGCTGTTTTCCAACATAGTAACCACTTGTTTTAACTTGACGTTAAGTGTTTATACAACTATAATAGACTATAATATAATTAGTACCTATAAGTTATACGACTTATGGCTTTATAGTTTCAATATATTATTTGCAATATATTTAATTTCCGTAAAAACGATTAATTGAATTGTATGGGCAGTTAACAATATTATATACCAATATACTATACCTATACCCTTATATACTAGGTATACAATTACCTAGTATTTTCCACCGCTGTTTAAATTTGAATAAAAATTTATATAATATCATTTATTAAGCACTTAATTAAAGTTTTATTGTTACACACGTTTAAATATTTTGTTTAAAAATTTAGATTTGAGGTATAATCACACATAGTAAAATTATTCATATTATTCCAGCAAATGTATTATGCAAACACTACATTATAATATTAACCACTCGGTTATATTACACGATCAGAGTGTATTATTATAAATAATAATTAGAGTAATAATTCAAACTTACGAGTACATAATAATTAGGCTATTGTTGATTCCGTCTTAAAAATAATAAATGTATTGTTTATTATTATATTTTAATAAACTGTAAGAAAATACTGTAAAAATAATATAATGCATGCATAATTTATTCAATACTGCAGCGGTTGTAAAATCTGAATTAATAAAATCAAATAAATATATCATCATATAGTTTGTTAACCTATATTGATAAATACTACAGCTTGAAGTAGTACGTTTATTTAATAATTATATTAATATAAACTAAAAGTATAAACAGAACAATACAAACAATATAAGATTCTATCCAAAAATATAAATGTAAGCTGCGAACTAATGCATTACACACTGATTTTTATCTCGGATAACATTATGATTCTGTGAAAATATGGATAAATATTAAATAATCAAATTATATTATATAATTCATATAGTTATAATTTTTATATTTTTTACTTTATTTTAAATATTGTGCACCATAATTTCTTGGAATATCGTTTTTTGCTTCGCTGATCTAATTATGTATTCTTTAAATTATTCTTAAAACAATAAGAAACTTTTGCTTCAATATTTATACACCGACGTTCTTAGAAAAATATTCTGCTTCAGAAGAATTGATCTAAAATTTAGATTGGCATTTAGAGAATAAAAAATTAATATTTGTTTGCGAAAATGTATAATCATGAGCCGTTTAAAATATTAAATTTAATGTAAAAAAAATTTTGTTAACTTTATTACTTTGATAAGGAATACCTATAATTTTTTGAACTGTAAAAAATTAACTAGATACATGCAGGTTGTATATTAACGCGATATCTCATATTAATATCATGTATATTGTTATATATACCTTTCAGTGGCGTATTTAAGGAAGAGAGATCATAGGTAATTGTTTCAACATCAAGATAAAATTCGAGATATAATTTATCAGTTGGAGAAGTTACTATTAAATTAGCAAGAAAATCAAGAAAATTCGATTTTTTATTGTAATATTTTCTTTCTAATAGCCTATTACTAATAGGTATTCAATTTTGTTTTAATAAAACAATTAATCTCAAGTAACGTGTTATATATTATAATTTTGACAACATATATTGTATATATAATGTTAATAAGTTATTATCATTTAAGTAAAACTTATTTTGCCCATTTTGAATTGAAAATTCATTTGAAAATCTAACCCTCTCCCCCTAAGATAAAAACTTAAATACGTCGCTGATATACCTTTTATGTATAATCTAAATATTTAAACGGTTGTAAAACATATAACGTCCGAAGAGGAACAAATTGAATCGAAATTATATTATTCAATACATTCGCTCAGAATCTAAAATATACTTTGTGCAGTTTTCGTGGTGTTGGACGGATTAGTTGAGTTCCACGGGAATTAGTCAACCTCGACACGGGCAACCGATGTGTCGACGTTTTATCTCTTAAAATCTTAAATCGATTAATCTTCTAGAATGTACAAACAAAAAAGTAAAAAAAGTAGAATAAGAAGAGAAAAACTCCAATTTAGGGCTATACGCGTAATACGCTAAGCGATTTTGATCGCATGTAGAGGACTTTGGTCGCTTTTTACTGTAATATCGAAAAGAAACTGTTTGGAAATATAAACTTTTCTCCCCATACCCAGAATTGGCTGAACCTAAAACTTAATTTTATTGTTGTACTTATTATCAATGTATCTTATAATTAGGCATAACAATTTATTACAGTCCTTTATATAATTCATACACGCACATGATATTATACGTAACGTATCGTCCAATCAATGTAGAATTTAAGGTTTTGAAACTTAAAAGAACACTTTGTCAATAGTTCCAAATTAACAAAAAAAAAAAATTTCAAAATCTATTTATAAAGGTCTTAATATTAAATTTTATGATCGTTTATAACATATTGTATCTAAATATTATTCTATAATGTTTTAATAATATTACGAAATCATGTATATTAGATTACCGACAAAGTAAATGAGGAAAACTGCAGTAAAATATTTTTTCAAAAATATATTGTAGAACCAGCTTTAAAACTGCATAATAATATGAACGTCACTCACAATTATGGTTAAATAAATTGTATAGGTGGAAAAATGTGTCACGTACATACGCCATTTTAATTGGATTATTCGTTGCAGCGTTTAAGTCATCGCGTGTCACAGACTACATTTATTTTATAATTGTTTGCTGTTTTCAGTGGGATTTTTTTTTTTTTGTACCGCACGCATTTAAGTTTCTTTATACATGTATATAATGTATAGTAAATGTGTAATAATTTTAGTAAAACAAAACAAAAACCTATTTCCGAAAGAAAGTAAAAAAAAAATCAATGGTTGCTGCATGGTACTCGTACAACGTTCGATAATGGTAAGTTTGGTGTTTCAATTGAAAATAAATTAAAAAAGTATATTAAGGCATTAAACTTATAAATTCCTGAAGAATTAATAAATATAAGTTCTAGAACTCATTGGGGGTTATGCTCCCACACACTCCCTTGAACTATAATTTTTTTAACAAATTAAATAAACATCTTTTATATTTATTGAAAACTATAAAAAAAAAAAAAAATTTAGTTTCAAATTTAAAATATACTTAAATTATATACATTTATATATAGCCTTAAATGTTTATATGAATGAGAAACCAAGAAGAGTCTTGAGTTTTCCGTTTTAGACAACTTGTTTCATCTGAACTTTTTTTCTCACTTTTTATCCAACTTTTAACATGCTATTCTTTAAGCATAAGTTCTATATCATACGAGAAGTCCAACATGTTTTGAGCTTCTCTTTTAAACGTTATAAAGTTGTTCATTAAGCTAAATGATCTTTTACAATATAGGATGAAGATATGGCAATAGTTTGTATAACAATGAAAAATTAACTTGATAAGACTATAAGAAATTTTTTTGTTTTTAAATCCCTGAAATCATAAATATAATTAAAATCGTAGATCATTGTAAAATTAATATATTCATACCTTTGCCTAAAATCTAACAAAAAATATGAGAGTACCTTAAACCAATCAAACTTTCGATTTCAAAGGACTGAAAACCAGAAACCCTCCTAAAATCAGGGTTTGCCTTAATAAATTATTATTAATTATTAATACATGCCACTAGCCATTCTACACTTTTTGTAATAGATTTCATGATGTAAAACGTACATACTATAAGCAATATATTAAACAGTATTATTTTTAGGAGCGTATACATTAAAAATAGCCATTTTTACCGGTACTCAATTATTTTGTTAAGTTTTGTCCATTGTGCGATACACGTCCGCAAAGTAGAATAATATGATTATAATTATAAATATTATTAAATTCAAGTCACATAATTTTGCTGATCGATACTCGCATGTCTATTCAAGTGACAGAACAAAAATTGTGTTGCTCCTATAACTCTCAACGTACAAAATTGCAATTTTACTTAAAATAAATCGATTTTATAGTTTATTGTGATAATTAAAACAAAATATGTAACAAATTTAAATGGTCGATTATTTCAAAACTGCTAAAACAAATATTGATAATTATATAGTTTTAAATATTTTATTACAGATCTAACAATTAATCTAAAAAAAAAAAAAATTGAAGAATACAATTAAAAATATTCTCTCACATTAAATTTCAACAAAAAAAACTAATACCGGCTTAATATTTTAAAAGGATTAAAATCAGATCATTCTAAGTAGTCTTTATTTTGTCAGAATTTATTTCTTAGACAATAACAATTATACATAGCTTTCACACTCATAAACATCATGTTGTTATCTACGTCTATCACGAATGCTGGGAATTATTTGGACTTCCGGAATTGAATTCTACGGATGTATGTTTTTTTATTTACAAAATTATTTTGAGCGATTAATTACTATAATTAATTTTATTACCATTTTAATTTTAACCAACAAAGTACTTACCGGGATCAAAATTAAAACGGGATTATAAATAACAGTTATCCGATTAAATAATCAGACTATTGAAATATACGAATCTGAAAAAAATTCAGATTGTCTTATAGTTGATAGTTAATAGTTATATCTATGAATTAGAATATACAAAGCTAAATACATTTTTATTTTTCAGCACCTTTTTGTCTTGTTTATCGAGTATTAATTCAGTTCTTGATAAATGATAATATTATCCATATACATTTATATAAAAAAATTTCAAATAAGTCTTGAAACAATAACGTACAGTTACAAAATAGGTATGCAACAAAACCTTTAAACTTTAAACTTACACAATTTAATATTTTTATGATTATAATATCAAAATATTATTTAACCCGTTACAATTATAAACAAATGAATATTCTTTTCATTTTTAATTTCAAAGCTAAATTGAAAGATGTCTATATTTATCACAAATTAATTAAATTTTAAATAATTAATTAAGGTTTAAATAAGTATAACCATATTATTATTGACAGGCTGAATAAAACTGTACTTAACTAATAATATTGAACTGCGAATACAATATAAATGAAAATAATGTGTTTATCGAAAAAAAAATTCAGATTAATAAAAAACCAAAATAATATACATTTAAACCAAAAATATAAGTATATTTTATTTCAATTTTGTTTTTTTAATGAAATAATTTGACAGAAACATGACTGCTGCAGTTATTTTTAATTAAAAACAATAAACATTTTATTTATTTAGTTACGCATATCAATAAAATATATAGATGTGTGCATAGTAAAAATTTTAAGCTCTCAAAATCACCAATCGTAATAAATTTATTATTATTTCGTTTATTATTCACCACACGATCTATTTAACATAGGACACTTGTTATTTAAAAAATTGTTAACTTTTCGAAACAATTTTTTGTTTTTTTTTTTTTTAACAATTTTTAGTCTCAGAAAACAATATTTTCTAAGAATAATATATTTTTACTATATTGTTTTAATTTTTTTAAACATTTTTATGATTTATATAAGAGAACGTAGTACCCACATGTGTTATCTCTGTCTTACACACGTACGACATAGACAAAATGCGTTTACGCAGTCAGATTAGAACCAGAGGCGTCATTTCGGGGTTTTTTCGGGCGTGCAAAGTATCAAGCCGGTTATTTTGAACTTTCACCAGGCCATATAAAAATAGATGTACTACGTATATTATGTACATTATTCTGCTTCCAATTATTTCCATACATCATGGACCGAATCAATGCATTAACATAAATATCATATTTATGATAAAAATCAAATTATTTAAAATAATTAATTAATAATCATGCATTATTTCATCAGGGCGCAGGTTCCAATTAAAACTATTTTAAAAGTAAGGGGTGCAACCGCACACCCTGACCCCCCCTAAATGACGCCCCTGATTAGAACTCGATAAATTTTGGTTCTAGAGTTATACCTATATTATAAAACTAAAAGATGAAAATATTTTGGAGGGCAAGACGATGATAAGTTTTTTCCATTATTTCCAATATTATAACGTTCATTATATCGTTTAAAAAAAGCGAAAATTTCAAAATGTTTAATTAATCTTTAACTTTTCAAAATTTAATTTTTTTAAAAGTATTTAAATTTGGGATAAGTGAAGTGAAGTGTCCCATAAATTATTCTATTATTATGCGTATCTAAATAACTCAATACGACAATACGTATAGCCCGTATAGGTATAACTAAGTAATAAACTACAATTCCTAAATTTTAATTTAAAAGATCGAAATCGAATAATGTTTTGTTTCAAAAAATAAAATCAAAAATATAATATATTGTCATTCAAGAGTAAAAGCTTAAAACATGGAAAAAATATAATTTTTTTTTAAACGACGCAATATTATAAGAACGAAAAATATTTTCAAAAATGTCAGTATTTACTGAAATAATGAATGTTTTAAGTTAAATGGATCAGCCTGTAAATATATATATATATTGGTTTCGATGCGTAGAGTAGGAGAATAAATCGAGTTTAAGTATGTTTACAATTTAGAGGTCACTCAAAGTTTCAATACAACTAAAGGGTAGTTTAATATGTAAATACAGCATACGCATATTATAATAAATACCATATATTTTTATATGGTATTGCAATATAATAAAATTACACTTAAGCAGCGGCGACAGCGATGACGACAGCTGCGAGACGTGCGTGCATCATAATAATATAATAACGTCATCATACAGGACGATCGTCTAAATTTTTCCCTTGCAAAAATTTTCCAGTGACAGTACAGTACACAGTCTCGTTACGCAAAATTTAAACGACCTGCGTATAATACAACGGTACGTATATTGTTATAATATCGCAATATCACGTACAACAATACGTAATAATTTGCGTAAACAAGACGTGTACTTACCACGCGTATATTATGATATCGGATCTTTTCTCGGATGTGTGCTCCTCGAGTGCCGGAAGTGTACACAAATAAGTATTTACACGGTACGATATTATTATATTATGCGTGTGATAATAATAATATACGGCGCGCGGCTATTGTGCGGTTTTTTCCTCTCGTTTTTCCCACATATTTTAATAACGACGAGTCGTATATTATAATAAATATAATATAATATAATGTATATATATATATTAGTACTACGTGTCGATTAGTGGGGGGGGGGGGGTGATGATGGTGGTGTTGGCGGTTGTGGTGGGAAGACGACAACGTATTGAACGATATAATATTATATTATGATAATAGTGTGCGAGCTGCTCTGTAAGACCGAATATTATAATATATGAATGAACGGACGACGATGAATACAAGACAGAGACAGAGAGAGTCAGAGAGAGGGAGATGGAGAGAATAAAACGCACATTTATTACGTCTGGACAAAAGGATAATGATTTATAAATTGTATAATATCATATAAAAATAAATATATCGTTTGCGCAGTTGATTTCAGGTAGACTATGTTATGTACACTATGATATGATACACGTACGTATAATCGTACGTGTCGTCGCATTTTTCATCGGAATTAACGGCGCGATTATTATTATTTCTTTTTATTGAGCTCGCCGACGACGTCTACTTATCCCCGTCCTTACCACCAACTGAATTGAATTGCCCACGTATAATATTATTAATATGTATTATGTACATAGCCGTTTAATCTCGGCGCGACGATCGAGTAACGAACAGTAAGTAATGTAAGTATAGTAATATGTAGTAATACGTGTAACGATTTTATAATATATATCAAGTATGTATAAGTATAATACATATAAATATCAAGGGCAGATCTGGGGGGAGGCAAACCGGGGCACTTGTCCCGGAAGTCTTATTGGTCGAGGTACGTCGCCAAATTAGCAAATAATAACTGGATATAGATATATTAACAGTTTATTTTTAATACCATGCTAATTTTAGACTTTTCCCCGGGTAAAATATATGCAAGATCCGGCCATGAATATTATACATTAATATTATTCTGATTTCCGAATATTCGTTCACTTGCAGTCAGATTATAGAATTATGAAACTAGGCATTGATATGAACATATCAGGTATCTATTATTGATCATATTAATATAGGTGCACCTGTGCACCTGTGGTAAGTGAATCTTGTTTCGTCGACAATGTATACCTTTGGCGGGATTTCTTAAAATTACATTAATTTGATCGTATTGTTCAAAGCGTTAAACAATTTTAGATAGATAAAAAAATTACTTAGGTTAGGTCATACAACTATATAACTATGTAACTGTGTTGTTATAAACTAGCAGGTATATAAAAATAACTATAACTATATAATATCATAATAAAAACAGTTATGGTGAACACGCATTGTCTCAGTATGCCGAACAGTATCGCAATCCAATGCTGATGACGTCGTATGATTGAGTAAACATGAGCAAGGCATCTGAAAACCAAGTGCATTTTTGTTACGAAAAGCATCGAAATACTGGCACTAATCACTATAACAAGAATAAAACAAAAGACATGCGTATCGACAGAAACGGACGTCATATGTAAAAAGGCAGCTGGACTACAGGTCAACGAATATATATTTGAACTTTTTAAGAATTAAATAATTTTAAATATTTAGGTACCAACTTAGTAGCATAAATGATAATCAATAATCACGAAGAAATTAAAAAACGCATCACATCGGGGAACAAATGTTTCTATGCCGTTCTCGAGGTGAATAGGGTCGAATTGCTATTAAAAAACTCAAAAGAATGATTGTACAGAGTATTAATAAGACCAGTAATAATATAAACGCACGTGAAATATGGCTCACTACACGGGAAAATGAAAAAAAAACTAGTTGATACGGGGAAAAAAATCTTTGGAAAACATAATATAGACAAAAAAAAATTAAAACGACTCAAACACACGAAATTAGATCTAATATTAAAGTATAGGGAATATTCAGAAGAATAATTAATAGAATAGAGAACAAATAATATATTTAACTGGACACCTAAGGGTAGGAGGTAGATTGAAAGACCAAAGCAGAGATATATTGACAAAAGCAAGAAGGAGCTAAGACAACTAGAGATCGACAATGCTATAGTGAAATAGCTCTAGATAGATATAGATGGAAAGAAGTTTCTTTTGTAGCCGAGGGCCTCAACGGCCTCCAAATAAAGCCGACAGAGAGAGAGACAGAGACAGAGAAACAGAGAGATTATCGATAATTGTAACGTTCATATCATTGTTACCACAATAAATGTAGGTGAAGGTTTTTGCACTTTCAAAATACGAACAAAAGGGAAATGATTTTTCCGTTTCGTGAGGTTTTCAAAAATGTTGCTCCGGGTAAAGTTGGTTGACGGTTATATATTTTCATTGTTACAATGCACATGCATTTAGTATGTACTGGAATACATGCTCTTTACGGAACATAATAGTAATGCGTATCTATAAAAAGACGCTTGTAAATTATAACTGAAATTTAAGCTTTTTTTTCTGTATAATAGGTATAAATATAATATTATAAGTGTTGAGATGCCGGTTAGGTTAGAAATACAGATTTCGTAGTTGAATTTTTAATATTATCCGAAAATGCTGACTATTCAAATAAACATAAAATTAAACTATATATTTGATCGAATAATTACTACCTTACATTTACGAACAATCACATAACTTAAACATAGACATTTTCTATTGAAATGACAAAAAAAAAAACAAAAAAAATGGAATAGAACCTTTGCCTTTGCACCACAGAATACGATTGAATTGCGATGGTATCCACTGATCACTGCAAGATAACGTTTAATGATACTGTAAAACAATTTTGTCACAGTTTTCATTTTTACAGTGTTTAAATAATTTCGACCTCTACACACTTAGGGGTTTTTACGGGTGTATATAAGTAGGCTATAGCAACACCAGCATTTTTTATTTTTGACAAAAAATCTCTCTATATATATATGAAGATTATGACTCAAGTCCTAAAAGTCATAGGTATACCTAATACAATTTAAAATATTATCGACATTTTTTTTAATCAACATTACAAGTCAGATTAATATTTGATCACAATAGCGTTATTGATCCTAACATCAATGTTATATTGTAAAATAAATAACAATCATTTCGGAACATTTCAGGATTCTGCAAAACTTAATGTAAAAGTCTGATCACGCATAGCTTTTTAAGCGGCTTTTTCTAATATTTATATCATTTTAGCAGCTTCTTCATATTTTCAATCCTTTTGCATTGTCAACGGTCGGAATTTGGCGCTTCGGTTGTCTGGACCGCTTTGTGCGTCGTCGCGGTGAAGCTCGCAGATCGCAAAATTCTATAGATTTGATTTAAAATGAAATCATATTATATAATATTATTTTATCATAGTCATGTATGCCATCAGAATATTGACGATTGTTATTATTATCGCGTCGTATATATTCGCCGCCGACGACACGAACGACCGATGAATCGGTTTATCGTTTTTACGCGGCCGTGTCATTGTCGTTCCGAAAACAATAATAATAAACCGAAAACACTCGAGCAATAGTGTCGGCACGTGGATCGTGAATGTGTGTGTGTGTGTGTGTGTGTAGATACGCCTGTATAAAAACACGTATAAACTCGCGTACTGTAATATTTCCGATTCGCGGTCTCTCGGCTCGCGTACGTGGTTTGGTTTCGTAAGTCCGTCGTCGTGACGCCGCCTCGCTGCAGCCTCCGCCGTATTTTATCCAATCGACGGTGGTTAATTAAAAGGGGAAAAAATCCCCGCTATATACCAATAACCTATCGTAGCCGATCCTTCTCGTTGTCGTTCTTATTTTTCCGCCACACACATTAATATTAGGTACTGTCTCGCGACAAGTCGCATTTTTTCGCCAAATTGTTTTCGTATTCCACCGGCGCGTCGACTTTTTTTCCTTGCACAGATCATTACACGTCGCCAACGACAAATCCACGCGCGCCACAGCGCAAAACCTGCTAGCATATAAATGTATAATATAATCATTATTATTATTATTATTATTTTATTGTAATTGCAGTTAATATTATTACTATTGCTGTCGCGAAATGTGCAGCAGTACCGTACACTGACGTTCGGCTTGATTCCTGACAAGTATAACGTAATGACCTGTACAACGGCCAATAGTGTACCTACAATGGATTCATCATGCATGCACCGATTGTACTACCTTTATTTTTCCCTTTTATAATAATGCATTTATCCGTATTTTAATGAGTGATTTACTAATATCAAGGATTGTTAGATACAAACATTTTTATTTTAATATTAAAACTGCTATCATTTGCTTTAAATTGTTAGGTAGATTATTATTATTTTTTTAATGTATTTTTTTGAGTGTATTTGCTATAGGAATTGATGATAATTCATGAAATAACTTATTAACAATCGACTTCCGGTTTCCATGGCTGACCTTGTGCTTTATCGATTGTTAGTCACATTAAACTTTAATTGGAATTTAAGTCGTTTAAAATTAAAAGAAAAATCAGTTAGGATTAAAGGATTTTTGGGACTAAAGATTCTTTCTCCTACAGTATCATATCCTATATTTATATTTTATTAGGTATTGACATAAATGATTAAAAAATAATAGTTAATGGATTATTTTCCTAAATAAAACAACCAATTCAATTCTTGACAGTTCTTAATTATTATCATTGCGGGAACATAATATATTAATCGAAATTTGAACGAAAAGTTTCTGAATAATTATTCCGTGACAATAGATTCAAGTATATGGAGACTATGATAATTTGAAAATTATATAGTAATTAATAATATATTAGCACTTAATGTTTATATAAATTGTTCGAGTATATTATAATAACAAATAAGCGTACTATACTAAACAGTAAATATTACGTATATTTTATAGTAGATATAAAACCAATATATTATATAAATTATTACAATTGGTATAAAAAGAAAGTTTAATTACTTAAAAATAACTTATTCGAATTTTAATTTAGTCGAATAAAAAAAATCACGTGCTTATAATAATTGACAGTAAAATAATAAGGATAGTTCTAATTCGAATAAAAGAAGTTTGAACACAAGACAATCCTTAGAATGGTATAACAATCTGAATAAATAAATAGTACCTATATTAATTAATAATTATAAAGTGTGTAATAATATATCACTATAAAAAGTATATAAACTTCACAAAAATCAGGATTTCAATAAATACATCAATAATAGATAAAAATGTAGTATGTTCGGTGAATAACCCTTTATAATATAATATTATATATATCCATATGTGTACGTACCTATAATTGTTTTAATTACAGTGTAAATGGTTCAGCATAATAAACATTAGAAAAAAATGTCATTTTACAGGTATACGCGTACGTTTACTGGTAGTTAGCAATAATATGTAGGATTAAAGGCATAATGTATATTATACCTATATATAATATTGCGCACGTGCCCAGTATCGTTCATAATATAATTTAATGACAGCTGTCGGCGCCATACCGTGGTAGCTTATGGACTAGGTATATGGTTTGCACGTATAAAATACAGCGTGAACCGATTAGTCAGCCACACTAATATTCTCAGTTGAATTTGAGACAACGATGTTAGTCCACTACTTTTCCATGATTTAAACTCTAATTCAAAATTCGATGTTTTCATTTAAATTTTGTCAGAAAAATATTCTGTTTCATTAAATAATAACAATTGAAAAGTGTATACCGTCATTCAAAAAAGTAAAATACTTGATAAAAATATACAATAAAAAATGACGATTTTTTTTTTTTACAATGTTGTTTTGTATTCAATTATTTTAAATTATATGTTAAAAGCCAAAATAATATTTTTAAAATTGTTAATATTTTTTGATATAATAAGTGTTTACTAATAAAATAATCGCACTGTCTATACTATATCTATATTATTGTTAAATTGATGTAACTTAGTGTTACAAGTACTTGTAATAGAAGAATTAAAAACTTAATTTCTTATTTATTTATTTTTTTTTTTGCTAAATTGAAATCCTTATATTTTTTTAATCATATATAATATATATTCTAAATACAATTTTGTTTTTAATGTTAGCTTAAAATTAATCAATGGAATCAAAAGTTATAAGATGTAAGATGTATATTTATTTTTCTCTCACAATATTATAGTGTTACGTATATTTTAAATGATGTAACAATATTTGCTATTTTTTGAAAAAACATTACAATTGACTGTAAAAATGGTATACAAGCAAGTAAAAAAATACCATTGCGATTATGTTTGGTTCACGTGATTGTGCACATTTATTTTATTATAACATTTTCGTTCCGTTAAAAAAAAAGTATTACATAATATAAAAATAAATATATATTATACGCAAACATGTTTTAATTTTTATCGCCAGCTATACGATATTCCCAAGCCGAATTTAAGATCCATAATTGGGACCACAAGACATTTAGTGGGTTCTTCTTAACTTTCAAACTTTAACCTTGTTTCCTCAATTCATTTTTTATTCAAATTATCTATCTCGCTCTACATTTAATTATAATTTTATAATCGTATACCTAGGTACCATTTAAAAATAAAATTTCTATTTATAGGGGAACATGGGGCAAAGTGGGGTACCGGGGCAAAGTGGGGACATCGTAATATCTAGGTATTAATGTATAACATTGATAATATTATTAGATTTATGGCTTCCTTGGTCGTCTCAGATTGTGTGATAAGAGTTTTGAATCAAACTATCGATTATTTTGCGATTAATCGATGAAAAACTGTACATATGCCTGTAATCATTTACTTGATAATAAAATTTGATAATTTGTTATTGATCTATTAAATTATGTTGTGATCCGTTTTTAATAATTTTTTTTTTATTAAAACGTGCGTGTTATTGATTTAATGTTTTAATTTAATTATTTCAATTTAAATATTTGAATACAATCAAATCAAAGGCTCTAGGTAAGTTAATCAATTGGGGCAATGTGGTTTACACCTGTCTGGGGCAAAGTGGGGACGTCCCCACTTTGCCCCATATTTCAAATTTTATTAAATTTAAATTCTATGAATTCAGAATGGTTAGGCATTATAAAAGAAAAACCAACCAACATTCATGGTCTGAAGACTCTATGAAGTCTGCAATATTAGCATATAATAATAAAGAGATGGGATTCAGAAAAGCTGCATTATCTTTTGGTGTTCCTCAAACTACTCTAGAAAGAAGAGTAAAACAATTTGCAGCAACTGATAATTTAGCTGAAGCTAGCACAAAAGGTAACCTATTTTTATTTATAATAACATAGTAAACACAATAAAGTAATTTAAAATGTTGGTTCCATATGTTTAAGGTAATAAAATAATAATTTATATTAAATTTATTTCAATTTTTCTTTTGAAACTTTATCAAACATTTAGAATAAATCTATATTTAAAATTGAAATATGGAATAATTAAGTATAATAAGTATAATAAGAATAAATAAGTTAAATTAATGAAGTTGAATTTATAATTTTATAGCTCTTGGAAGGTTCAAAACGGTGTTTACTCAGGAGCAGGAGGTACAATTAGTAGAGTATATAAAGACTATGGAAGCACGTTTATTTGGTTTGACTTCAGTAGAGTTGAGAAGTTTAGCATACCAATTAGCAGTAAAAAATAATATAAGCCATACATTTTGTAAAGATGATTTAGCAGGAGTAGACTGGTTGTATGGCTTTATGAAGCGACATTCAGATTTATCATTACGTCAACCTGAAGCTACGTCAGCTGCTAGAGCATCAGGCTTCAATCAGGTTGCAGTTGGTAAGTTTTTTGCTTTGTTAACTGAAGTGGTGGATAAAAATAAACTAACAGCTTCACAAATATTCAACGTTGATGAGACTGGGATAACTTGTGTTCCAAAATCTCATAGTAAAGTTATTGCATGCCGTGGCCGTCGACAAGTAGGAACGATAACGTCTGCTGAAAGGGGCCAGACGATAACAGCTGAAATATGCATGGGTGCTGATGGGTCATATATGCCTCCAATGCTTATTTTTCCTCGTGTAAGAAACAAACCAGAACTTATAGATGGTGGACCACCTGGAGCATGGGCTGAAGTTCATCCAAGTGGATGGATACAAACTGATTTATTTCTTAAATGGTTTGATAAATTTGTAATTTTTTCTAGAGCATCTAAGACCCATAAGGTTTTACTTTTATTAGATGGCCATGCTACCCATACTAAATCATTAGAACTTATAGATAAAGCCAGAGATGCTGGTGTTATATTGCTTTGCTTTCCACCTCACTGCACGCATAGACTTCAACCATTAGATGTAGCTTTTATGAAACCACTTAGCTTATATTACAGTGATGAAGTTAAGAAATGGCTTAGGGAGCACGCTAAAGACCACAGAGTAGTCACACAGTTTCAGATCGCATCGCTTTTTGGTAAAGCATATTTAAAAGCATCAACTATGACAACAGCTATCAGTGGCTTTAGAGCAACTGGCATTTGGCCAGTAGATGCCAACATATTTAAAGAACATGACTTCCTTGCTAGTGCTGCTACTGACATTGATTTAAACGTTTCAGTAACAGATCAACAAAATATTTCAAACGATGAGCTCCCAATTCAACCAGAAGTGTTAACTCCAATCATACAAACAAATAATAGTCTACCCATCATTCATATTGCAATTTCAAATCCTATTGGACAACAAAATAATGACTCAACTCTTTCTCTAACACAGCATAGTTCACCAGGATGTTCTCATTGGTCAGCAGGTGCTGAAAAATCAGTTAAAAAATCATTTTTTGCTTTATCTCCTGAAGAAATTCAACCTATTCCTAAAAGTAATAAAACCGCTGCACGAATATCTAGGAGAAGAGGGAAAACAGCAATTCTCACAGAATCTCCTTACAAAAATGATCTATTAGCTGCTAACATATTAAGTGCAACACCCAGACAAGTAAAACGTTCTTTATCGTTCGGCAAAAAAAAAAATTCTAGAACAAGGAAAAACCTTAGTAAAAAAACTAAAACCAACGAAGATGATGACAAGTGTTTGTATTGTGATGAGCCTTACTCGACTTCAGTTGATGGGTGGATTCAGTGTGGACAGTGTAAAAAATGGGCTCATTGTCTTTGTGCTGGAATCGAAGAAGATTTTGAAACAATGTTCAATTGTGAATTTTGTTCCTAAAATTGTTTTTTAGTTTTATTGTATTTAAAAAGTTACAATTTATATGTTTATTTCCTTTAAGTGAAGTTAAGTTAAGTATACATTTAAGTATGTTTATGTTTTTTTTTATAAATAATTTGTTTTGTTGGAAAATTAATTTAAATAAATAAAATTTAAATGATTTTTTTTTGGTGTCCCCACTTTGCCCCACGTGTGGGGCAAAGTGGGGCAAACTGTAAATTTTTTACATCCTTTTATACTTAATAAAAAAAATAATTTTTTACTTTCATTATAAATGCCTAATTAATAACTATGACTTATAGATTGAGTAAAAAAAATTTGAAAGAGAAAAATTGATTATTAAGTAAATTACAGGCTTACAGACATTAGCGTCCCCAGTTTGCCCCATGTTCCCCTAATAGCAAAACCATCACTAAATAACAAATAGTGTTATATTGTTATCAAACATAAATATTTGCTATTCATTATATATAAGTACGTTTATGTTTTATTTTTTTAATTGTATTTTAAATGAGTGTATTAAAAAAAAATGTATGGAAAGAAAAAAAGGAATGAATGCCTAAAATCTATGGCCTAGAAATCGCTTATATGGCATAGGCTATGCACTCCCCCTGCCACACCATTAAAATCTATGCACGAATATCAGTACCTACCTGTTTTAAATGATAATTGGATGAACGACTACGTTGACCGATAAAAGTATTATAAATAATAAAAATATACGCATAGACTGTAACAGTATACTACAGAGATTTCATATTATGATATAGAAACAATTAACAATGGACAATGTACATCATTAGAACACAACCTGCAGATGTGATGAATAATTGATGAATTATGACGTGCAGTTTGTTATCGGCTGATGTATATTAGAATAAAGGTGGGGTATGAACCAACCATTAACGCGATTTTCTATAATATATTATAATTAAGCATTATATGTTGTAAAATTACATCGCCAAATTAATTGTTATTATACATAAGTATTATACAATCATAATGTACTTTAAGAGTCGACAGTAAATTTCATAGTCCATCGAAAAAATGTGTTGTACACATACATAGCATGTAATAAATGTTTTACGCACTGACGATATGTTCAAAATAAAGTATATATATAATAATAATAATAATAATAGTACTTATTGCCATTACGAACGGTGTACTGTATACACAATATGTGCGTCATATATGTAGGTACTCAAAAGTCGACTTCAGTAGGATCCGTAACGTATACACTAGGTTTCATCAAGTGCGCACTCGCAAAACTAAATGTCAAGTCGAAAAATGTTTTCACGTAAAAAGTAAATATTATTATGTAATTCTAAATGTCATACGTCTATATCGTAGTTCTACACATAGTCTACACGAAATGAAATACGAATTGTATAAACAAAATATATAGTGGTTTTAATTCAGAAAATGATTTTTTATTTTAACTTTACCTAACCAACGTTCTGTATTAATAATAGCCATTAAACACAATATTATGGCTTCAACCTACATAGTTTATAATATGAGTATAACTATATTAAAAATATTGAATAATATCAAGAAAATAATTTAAAAAAAAAAAAGTAAAAATAATAATAAGAGATAATAATACAATTTAAAAATAAAAATAAATTTAAGCAAAACAAAAAAATTTTGATTTCAACAATGCATGCAAGATTGTAACATTTCTTGAAAGCTTTTTATTTACCTAGGTATACCTGATATTATTTACTTTTTAGTTACTGTAACTATATTAAATTATTATTAACTGTTAAAATCAGCGACGTGGTGAGAGAGGATGTACGACATCCTAGGACGTAGGTGTAACTCCATAACTCCACCTTGACCGCGTTTATTGATTACAAATATTATTTTGTATTTCAATATTTCTTTTATTTAGTATAAATTAATTTTCAAAATATAAATATCAGTATTTAAAAAGTACATAATTTATAATTTATAATTAATAATAATTAACTACAAATCAAAAAATTAAATAAATTCTTAAAAATTTAAAAAACTTTTCAATTTTTATCAGTTTTGGGGAATTGTACGAACAAGTAGGAATTTATTAATATAATAATAATATATTATACTATTTTTTGTATTTCATTATTTTATACATATTTATATATTATATATTTATAATATAAGTTATGACATTCGATACACGTGTTATTAAAACAGTTCAATACAATTATTAACCATAGAGGGTATTCTATAGTTGCGTATTTATGCATATCCAAGATAAGATGCCCCAGAACTTTTTTTCTTTAGTAAAATAAATGACTGAAAAGTTCATTTTTAAGTAAGTATACAATGTTATTAGTCATTATTTTTAATTCATTTTTTAGTTATAACACAATAATATTATTATATATTTATTTCCTTAGCTTTTAGCGTCTGATTCTAGCATTAGGATTTAATGTGTGAAGGGGTTTCCATTACCTATAGGCCCTAAAGGACCATCAAGTTTCTACTGGCATTCTACATTTCTAAGAAGGTATTTAATATTTTTAGACTGTTTAAATTAATTATGTGTTTCATTGGTAGGTATGTATGCTATATAAGCTGTAACATAGCTGTATATGTATAATGAATAATGATTAATAATAATATTCCTATATACAATCTGGTCACTCTTTTTTACGAATTAAAATCGCCAGTGCCAAAATTATGGTGAATAATAATTGAATCAAAGTATAATAATAGAGTTAAAAATCTCGCACGAAACTCACACAATCATGTTATCATATATTATTAAATATTATATGTATAATAGCATCATTCAAAGGAAATTTTAGGAATAACTTTATAGCCGATGTCAACACGATCGTTCATCATTTAGGATAATATGATATTTCGTACAAACTGTCAAGGATTTACAGTTATATAAAAAAAAAACCGTATGTATTTGGTATGCGACGTTTTGTATAGGTCAAAAATATGTCATTTATAGTTTGTACCGCAAAAGTGGTTAGAAGAAATGTCATGTCAAAATATAGGTCGTCGTCACGTGATGAGTTATTGTCGTATATAAATTGCAATGGTGCGTATTAAACAAAATATTAAATATTATTAAAAACAAGCGGAAACGCGTGTGTGAAAAGAATTCCCAAAATCTACTCCAACGCTCGGCGGCGGCGCGGAGTAGACAGACCGTCGTTTCATATTAGGTATATATAATATCTGGCCGCTCGGATGATAATTTATTTTATAATTTCGATTTCCTAACGGACTACCTACGGTGCGTGAAAAAATAATAATATATGAACTGACTTTGGAGGGTACGCCGTGCACAACAATTGCCTGTAAGACAGACTTGGTTATTACATAAAAATCGATTAGATTTCGGTTGGTGCATACGCGTCCCGAAACTCAGTGATCGAAGTCTTAACGCCGTTGCTCGTCGTGTCATAAATCACTAAGGCCGTGGATGATCGTAACGTAATAATATAACGTAACGTTATATCATAAGATATTTACAGCTACGCCGGCGAGTCGTCGGGATGATTATTTCGTTCACGATGTTCGTAAATCGATAGCTGGTTTTTTCTCCGTCAAAACCGTCATTAATTTAATATTATTATTGTTATTTCATTCCCAGACCCGACGACGATCACAGAGACAGAACGTCCGGTAAATTGGTTTTCGTCCGAAGACTTCGTTATCGGTACAAACAAATTTAAATACCCGTGTATTTCTTCTTATAATACATAATAAATAATATTATGGTACGTTTTCGTTGTTTTCCACTCATGATTTTTCGTCGTCGTATACAACAGCGTCGGAGTGCGATACAAAAATATTATGTCGGCAAACATAATATTGTACTTTATATCGTGTGTACATTATAATAATAATAATAATATAGTATGTGGATACGATATTACTGCTGTATGGCACGTTATTAGTTAATAGTGTTGTATACAAACGGTTAAAACTTGAATAAGTAATTTTAGCGTGTGCAAGTGACGTTTATAAAACCACGTAGCGTATATGGTAAATTACGAGTATCATGTTTTCCGCATATATATTATATATATATATATATATCAGTATGTACATAATATTATAATGTATACCAATACGGTTATAGGTATACCACCTATATGTATGGTATGTGTGTAGTGTGTGACGATTTCTCCAATTAAAATAATTACTCGGTTATTCCATCATTAACATCGGTTATATTATGTACTATTTACACAGTACACACGTTCGAGTCAAAACAACATATAATATAGTTAATAATATGAATACACCTACAATAAATAGGTAACTATTAACCTATGCATCCCCCATGACATATTATATTAAATTTTCATATTTTCGATAAAATTTAAACAAACACGCACATCTCCATCGTTTCCCGGTTGTATAGTCTCGTTTACCTATAATGTTATTATTAATTCTTTTAACAGTATTTTCATTCAGTTGATTTGTACATACATATAAATATATATAAATGTTCCTTATCAATAATTCAGTATAATATACTAACCTAATTAATGTATAAACACTATAAACACTGATCCTACCTGTAATAAATTTGTTTTAACCACAATATCTTATTAACGTATTTATCGAGAGTACCTAATATTTAGGTTACTGGTCAATATAATAATATATATGTATAGACATTTAATGATTTTACTACAGTATGTGTTCTGCTTAATGTGATAACATTTGTACAGGTCATTTTGATTGTATTAATTTACTGATGTCATAAGACATTTTTTTATTTTAATAATCATTTATAAATAAACTTACGTATTAAACGTTAAACGAATTTAAAAAATACTAATTACAAATATTATCGGAAAAATTATGTAAAAATCGGGCGTCCAATAATTTATTTGGATTAATATTAGATATGTCATTGTGGTATGCTGTGCTATGAATTTATTTATTATTATTAAAATCAGCTAAAATGTTGACTATTTAAAGCCCCATAATTGTGATTATATTATCCGACGACATTGATTGTTATTAATAAGGCCAATTTAATATTAGGTACAAACATATTATTATGTTTATTCAGAATGGCAACAAAAAATAACAATATGTGTTTTTTAATTACAATACACGGTTATTGGTTCTATTAACCAGTGATTTATTTAGTGGAACTCAATATGACAATATACTTAATATACCGATGGAATCTGATAATAATTCAACAGTAAATTCAATATAATACACATAATTCATTATAATATTAAGAATTAAATGCACACACATATTCTTTAGAACATGTAGTTTTAACTATGAGAACTAATTTCATTGAGTGCATTTGCGTATACATTATATTATACAATATACATAATTTCATAAAAAAAAAATGTTAAAAACAAACTATGTATACAGTATAATTTATTATGAATATTTTTTCGTTCGTTAAATTAATTTTGTCTGAAAGTATAATCTACGTTTTTTTTTTTTTTTTGGCGCCAATAACGAATAATAAATTATTCATCAAAACGAAAGCACATTTTCCGACATACGCAAAAACGTCACTCCAATTGAAATTAATTTTTACACTCATATTATAATAGTCGGTATACATGAAAAAGCACATTCACGAAATGACGTACACTATATAATGTATATACATAGCTAGCCCGACTAGCCGGCTGGTACACAAAAGTGATTCAAATAGCGCGCAATCGTATGCCCGTGTATAAATAATTAATTTTTCGGTAAAATTTTTGAGATTTTTTGGTTTGGCAATCTTTGTTTTATAGAATATAGATGAGAAAATGTAAATAAAATAATATTTGTATTTACTATATGTCTATATTGATCATTTAAACATTAAAAAAAACCAATTCAATAATAAATATAAATAAAAAAAAGTTTCTATGCATTGTTGATTTTGCGAAGTAAAGTAATAAAGTAATAAAATACAATATTTATGGTGTAATTTGTTCGATAAATTATTTTTTCATTAAATGGAAATGTATTTTTGTTTTTCATTCAAAACTAAAAGTCAATATTGAATTGAATTTCTCATGTTTATACTTCAACGTTGTCATATAAAAACGATTTAATTATAGTTATTTAGTGATTTTATTTTTTTATTTGAAATAAAATAGGTACTTACCTTGGCACTTGTAATATAGTTTAAATAATATTAATGCATTACCATGTTCATGTATCATGAGTAAAAATAGTAATACTCTTATGTACGATATGCAGAGGTATCTACTTAATACTTATATATTATAATAATTATAATATATTTGACTATACAATTTTAGTTAAAGGAAAAATATAATATAAATAATAATAATAAATAATTTCTTGGGTACCTACATTTTACTGGAGTTAAAAAATTTAACTTTTACATAAACATAAATATTAAAATATACGATTAAAATAAAGTATTTGCATTTTAAGTTTTATAAAAATTAATTTATCGATTTTTATAAATTATAAACCAATAACAAAAATATTATATTTATTTTATTATTATTATTTGATGAGTTAAATGTTAATCTACATATTTAATATAATATAAATTTAATTATTGCCCATTATTTATCTATATTCGTCAATAAATAAACAATTCATAAATAAAATATTGGCGCAATCAGAAATTCAAGATTTTAAAATGGGGTAGAGAGATCTCCTGAATTTTATTTATGGGTAATCTCCACAATTTGTGTACATGAACTATAGGTACATAATATGGCGAATTTGCATTTCACATAACTGATTTTGTGTTGTTAGCATTAATATTAGAGTGAATTGACCTGTTACCAAACTTAAAGGTAAGAATATTTGGTGTCGTTCAAAACCACACACTTACCATTCATAACCGCACACATTTTTTCTATTATTAAAAACCGCACATATTTGATTGACAGTTAAAAATTAAGCATTTATTGTTATTAAACAAATCTTCATAAAAATAATTCAATTTATGATAGCTTATAATTTAATATTAATTTAAAATAACTTAATATAATATAATAAGATAAAATTAAGTGTGTACCTACGGTATATTATACTTGGATTTGAATAAATGTACATTCTAAAGAGTTTTCAAATATTTTATTAAATCTATTTCATTGCTTAAAATGTTGTGATTTTGATTAAATATGATAACTGGTGTACGATTACTGCGATTGTAGGTAAATGATAATGTGATTTTAGATAAATTTAATGTGTGCGTTATTGATGAATATCAACGAGTGCGGTATTGAAAACGGTTTGGTTTTGGAAAAACTGTATGGAATTAGTGTATAAATAAAAAAAAAACAACTGAAAAATTATTATTTTTAAGTATTCTATATTATTATTAAATCAATGTATAAGTAGAAAGACGGTGTGCGGATTTAAACGACAATATTTTTTTGAAAGCGTGCGCCAATCAAATTATCTTTACCTGTATTGTAAAAAACCAACATATACAAACACAGATAATGTTCGTATACCTTTAAGTTGTGTAATAAACTAATATGTCAATTATCTAATATTCTAAAGCTATCAAATCAATTTTTGTCAGCTGGTTGCAAATTTGCCATACAATACGTTTATAAGACTGAGACAAAACATACAGGTATTGCATTCTCATAACACTTTTTATATGACATTTGTTATGTATTTTATCTAATAGATACTTATAATAAATTATATTTTTAAATAAATGGAAGATAATTTTATTTTTATCCGTAATTAATTGAAAATGTCATAAAATAAAATGTTCAACAATATATATTTTTACATTTTAACAATTCAATATTAATGATAAAAAAAATTTGATTTTAACTAATATATATATATATATGAGTATATATATATTCGTTTGGAAATAGTAACACAATAATACGTATATAGTTAAAAGTAAGATTAATAACATAACAATACATTAAATAGTATATTATAGTCAACTTTAAATTTCTATAGTCAAGATATCCACTGACTGCGGCTTCCTTTGTGAGTTTGCTTACTTAACAAGAATAATAATCAATTTTCAATCATGAACTTACTGCTTTTTATAAGTATTAACGGGTTATTCCACAACACCACCCCAATAGTGGTTTAAGGTTTTAGATTAAAATATTTTAGTGATTATTAATTTAATTTTTTTATTCATTTATTATACACTGTAAAATGATATAAACAGTTGACGTAATCGTTAAATAATAAACATTGCACCCCTAAAATAAGTATTGTAAGTACCTATACAATCAATTGTTATTAAAAATGTATAGAACAATGGGACAAATGAAATCGTTTCTATCAACTCATCGCCAAATTGCAAAACACGCGAAATCTGTAAAACCTCCTCATTCGTACACAATCTTAATATCTAAAATAGGTATAACAATACATATGCGTACTATCAACCTGTACAATTGTAGGTGTTAAGTACTGTAAACTTGGGAATTGGAGCAATAACGGCATACTCCCAGACACTTAATCGCCCAATTGTCTCGACAAAAGAACTATATCACAGTTGATATCTTTAAAACATAACACGAAAAATCATAAAAATAATTCATAATATATGCAATTAAGTAGGTATACAAACCTTAAATATTATTTATAAGTTATACGTAGCTGTATAATTACTATAAGTATGTATAAATTGTAAACTTACTCAGCTTATTATCATTATTTATTTGATAACATTACCGATAAAACACAATTACAAGAAAAATAAAACGTTTATTATTTATTTATTTTTAAATAATTAATAATCATGTAATATGTATATATTATATTAACTGAATATGGATTTTAATGTCAGGCTAATATGAAAATGAAATTAGTAGATTCTCAAGTACAATCAAAAATATATAGTTTCTTTACTTTATTTTATTTTAATCTAATTTTAAACATACATATAAAATATAAATAATCAATAAAAAAAAAAAAAAATGTTTTATGGAATCAACCGATTAATATTATAATCAAAATAATCTGAATCAATGTGATCACATTAAGCGGAACTCACTGTATATCGAAAAAATATTCTCTGAATATTATTATGAATCAAAAGTCGGTTACAGGCAGTATGGACAGTATGGTATGGTGAACCCTGCAGAGTACGGATCCATATTTAAGTATAGGTCTGACGAGAGAACAGTACCTACCTAAAGGGTTTTAAGAGAATATGAGAGTTTGAATTGACATGCGATCCTTAATACAATCCCGAGTAATTTCATAGCCTCGCAGAACATATTATATTTTCAATGTGAAAACCAAGACCACATTTGCGTGACAAACAGTAATAATATTATAATAAAATTTCATATAAATTATTTCGGCTAACCCAGTAACTAAAGTAGGCCCCTAAATGTTTGTTAAGTATTCGATAAACTTAATTAGTGTTTGGTGTACATATAGGTACGTATTAAAGTTTATGATGAATTTACAAATAATATTTGTTGGTATTATTCATAACTCATAAGCAAACGAAATATTAATAACGATTATTTCTTTTTCATATCAGTTTTAATACTAAAAATACGGGCAAGTGAATACCGTTCTGCATATACGGTGAAAAACGATTATGAGCGAAGGTTCTAAACTTTGATAGTCATGGTTAAAAATAATTGTTTTAATAATAATAATATTGGATTTGCGTAAAAATTCCAGTTTTTTCTTAAATTTTTGTTTGTTTTTCCGTATTATTTTTAAAAATACTGAGAATTAATAATTTGGACTTCTTTAAAATACAAAATAAATTAAATTTACTGTCCAAAATCGCTTTCGAAGTTGAAAACTGAACAATTTTTCCCAAATACTTATCGTACTTATACATACACAAAAAAAACATACGTAATTGTAAAATCAAAGCTCCAATAAATTCCGCTATTTGTTTTCCGTTCAAAAACTAAAAATATATTAACTCTCTTTCAAGTCTGTTAATGAGTTTCGATTGAAAACCGATGGCCCGCGGACACACGGTGCTTTTAGTAAAATGTTATCAACAGCTAACCGGGTACAATAGCTCGTATTTTCTTTAGCTTGCACATCTGTAATATTGCAATACTAATTAATATTCGCATTTCACATTACGTAATCGTAAAAATATCCAATGTTAATGTGTGTTCAGATACGTGTTTACCGTTCGTCGCTCGCATATGTTCTAA